>NC_136072.1:1046636505-1047085461 GCF_964261635.1 Lissotriton helveticus
CATTTCCTCCCCTATCCACGGCTTCTCTGATTTCCTCAGTTGATTTAATTTGCGCCAGTTCCGTGCTGTGAAAGGCTCTAAACCCATATTGTGATGGGTCCAAGGAGTTATTGACAGAGATGAAATTACTTCTTTGAACGTTAATCTCTTTCTCCAGAATTTTGGCCGCTAAAGGGTGCCTAGAAATAGGACGGTAGCTATTCACGTTGTTCGGGTCAAGGGATGGCTTCTTTAGAAGAGGAAGCACCGAAGACTTCTTCCAGTTTTTAGGAAAGATACCTGCCGGTAGGACTGCATTAAGCAAAGGTGTAAGAACACTTCCAATAATTTCCGGAACTTTTTTGGCAATACCAGCAGGGCTCGGATTGTTGGGGGCCCCCGATTTTATTTTGAGCAAAGACTTAACCAGATCGGATTTATTAATAGGTATGAAGTGTTCCAGTACTTCTGCCGAAGCGCCTAGGCTTCCTTGATCTAAAGGATTGATCTCTGTCAGAGTGTCATTAATCCTACCTGTGAGTGAGATAAAAATTATTTGTACTTTGGATTTGAAGAACCTAGCTAATTTGTTACAGAATTTTGCATCTACCTGATTCCTCGGAGTCGAGGTATTAGCTAGTTTAGAGATTGTTCTAAACAATTATTTGGAATTGGACTCAGCCATATTAATTTGTAATGAAATCTACTCTCTTTTAGCTTTCAAAAGTGTTTGCTTGTACCTGGAGATACAGTCTGTAGTTCTCCCTTTCAGTGTTGTCATATGATTTCCGCCAGGTGTCCTCTGCGTATTTGCAGACCAGTTTCTTGGCCCTAAGAGCCTTCGTATACCAGGGGGCAGTAGGGGACGTCCGTTTGGGAATCCATTTTTTGAGGGGGACAAGTTGATCACAGGCATTCAGAAGCCAATTATTATAAGTGGTGGTAGCCTCCTCCACATCCTGCGGGATCTGGTATATGGAGTTTTCTAGGACATTTTCCAATTTCTCCACATTCAGATTACCCCAGGATCTAGTTCTGATCTCTTTAGGTTTTGACTGACCAGACGAGAGGGCCAAAGGGCAAGTAAGTACAAACTTAACCATGCAGTGACCGACTATGAAATCGGCAGGACAGAGATCTCATCTATATCCTTACTATTAGAAAAGATCCCATCTAGAGTGTGCCCCTTTTCATGAGTCGGCTCATTCACCCTTTGTGTCAGACCACCAACGCCCATGATTTGATTAAGCCTTGAGGCATCAGCATCATTGGTGTTTTCAAGGGGGAAATTAAAATCTCCCATCACCAAGAGGGCTTCTGAGCACAATCCTTCTTCCAGAAGCGTGCCAAGTGAGTCCAAAAAGCCACCTTTGGGCCCTGGGGGACGGTATATAAGCAGCCCTTTAAAGGATCTGTGCAGGTAAGCATAAATTTCAAAAGCTAAGGCCTCACACGCCAGGTTGGAGGCTGCGGTCGCCTTAAGGGAGAGTGTTTCATGATGGATAATAGGAAGCCCACACCCCCTCTTGTTAGGCCGATTCAAAGTATGGCAAAAGAATCCTGAGGGTGGTGCTTTCACCAGATCAGGCTCTGAGCTGCTATCCGTCCAGGTCTCAGCAATAAAAGCGAGTTTGATCTTATACTCCTCCAATAGGAGCGCACATTCCAAGCTGTGTTTCACTAAAGATCTGGCATTGAGCAGTATACAATTCAGCGTATCCCTAAGGCCACGTGCCCTTGTACTTAGATTATCCTGAGAGATCTTACCATTACTAATTGGCAGATTAAGAAAGGTCGGAAGGGGCAGCTGACCGCAACTGCACTGGGAGCCCTCTATAAAGTTGCTTCCCCAGTCAAGACAGCCTAGTGCATTTTGGTAGCCTACTACCAGGGTTAAGTTTGTGTAAGACCCTACTAGAGTAATGTAGTCCACCTACCATGCCCCAACCAGGGGGACGGGCCCTGCGCCCGGCCAGAGCGCGGACGGGTGCAGATGGGCTTGCCTTTGGCGCGCCGGTGGCGTGCCCGCTGCGCACACACAGCATCGAGCGTGCTAATTAGGCTCCTCCAGTGAAGTCTAGCCCGCTAACCTGTACCCGGGAGACCGAGACCAGGAGTGAGTCTCTCGTTGGGTCCGACCGGGTCAGGAGCAGTGCGGCGTATTAAAACAAACAAAGCCCCCCTACAATAAGTAATTCTCCATTAAAAATCAAGCCACAGGTTATATCTGCACGGTTCTCTGCACTGGAGTCAAACCTGGCGAGCGTTGAACGCCCCATGGCACCACACCCCAGGCACTGCTCATGGAGAGTCCAACGATGGCCAGGCCCAAGGAATGTACACTGCAGGTCCTGCTAGCCCAGAACACAAGGCCTCTTGCCGCTACTGTTCCACACTCTCTGGGCTGAAATGTGCAGGCCTCCAGGAGTGCCGCAGCCACACCAGGCCCTAGCCCCAGGCCAGTTTCAGGCCCGCCGATTCACTTACCAGCTAGCCAGGAAGAACAGGCTGGCCACCTGTCTGGGCCACTAGAATCAAGAGGAGCACGGTTTCTCATCCCCCCTGCACCGCGGGGGGTGTGCTTGACGGCAAATAGGCCCACACTGTTCCGCTCCCTGGCATGGCACAACTAAGCGAGCGAGTCCTGTGCTCCTTGGCGCTGAGCCCACGACCCAGAGACTTGTGACATGAAGCACCGGAACCGGATTGCTACAGTGGCAGGCTCCATAGCATATCCCGTCTTGCACTGCTGGCCTCTTCATCTCCTTCGCGGCATCACCATACATAACACCACGTGGCAGTGTCTCCGGCCACTCTTGTCCGCCACAGGGGATAGCAACAGGTCCATCTGCCCTTGTGCTTTCCCCACCTCGGCGACGGTCACCGACGTGGTGGGGGTAGTGTTGTGGATTAGCGTGGGCAGGATTATGGTGGATGATGGCTCATCACCCTTCTTTCTCTCAATAAGTATTTCCTTTCGTCTTTCACCCCAAATGTAAGATGTTTGTGATAAATCACCTGTGCCATTAATGCGTTATGCTCTCCTTGTTTACGTTGTTTGACCTCTGTGTACATTTTTCGTATTCCTATATTAGGCAGTAGCTTACAATTGTTTCCAATGATCAGCAGTAGCTATCACTATAGGAAAGGTTGGAGAACCCTGGTTTAGTATTTTGATTACATGTATGTTGATCTTCCTCCTGCTGTGGTTAAAAATATGCTCGAACAGTGCTTGACTGCACAAGTAAATGGTACTGCCAAATCAGCTTCACCAGGTCCGTTCCCTTGTAGCATTTATTGTTTTAGTGATTATCAAAATAGTGAATTGCCAATATTTCACATGCTCATCTTAGGATAACAACCTAATGAGAAACCATTAATATGAATCGGAAATCGGTGTGAACGGTACAGGTTGGCCCGAAAGAAACGGTACTAGAATATCATCGCCAGAATACTCTTGCATATCTATCATGTCCTCCATGTAATTTACAAAGATATTGTCCTATTGGAGTTGTTAATAGGACCCAAAGGGGTGATATTTTTTGTAAATGATACATTTCTGTAACAGCAACTGGGCAAGTGTCTTCTAGTCGTTCGAGCCCAGTACCTGTAGGCTATATATTAAGGGGTAGCGCTGTATTCCTAGGAACCTGGGCAATTTAGAATATGTAGGAACTATTTAGCCTACTCTCCTTGAACTTAACTACAACAAAGTTCTCACAGTTTCCAAAATAGAGTTATATTTATTTACTGTATAGTCCTCCAGAATATAAGAACATGACAAACAGGTCATCTTTCTATGTGCTCCAACAAGCAGCACAGTGAGAGTGACCCGTATTTGTTTCAGATTATGAAGAGCCCAGTACCCAGCAGCTGCTTTACTTGATTGAGGGCATTTACTACTAATATTGCATTCGTACATTTTTGCAGCCAGTTGCTTCACATTGTTACTAGTTGCCGCCCTGTGAGTAACTAGCGCCAATATTGCATTAAGACCTCATAACGACTGGTCCCCATCACATGTATCATTGTTACTGTAAGTTCTCCAAATTTGCTTCATTACGATATCTTCATGCACTTTGCAGGTGTGTCATTGCAACTGGTTACCCCCAGTTTTGCCTAGGCTCTGTATTTTGATCGGTATGTGTCAGCGCAATCCCCTCTTGAGGCTAGTTGCCTCCATTCCTCAACAGGCACCACTTCTAAGCATCCACCTTGACATTGTTTTTTTAAGTTACGTGCTGACCAGTCACCTTTTGACAAGGAGTTGCCACTGGTGCAGCAGAACTGGCGCATCTCTGTGGGTTTTTACTGGGTTACTGTTTTATTCTGTTAATTTATTTCAGACCGATTACTGCATTTTCTCAGCAAGTGCTGCCTGTTTGTTTTAAGCAGGTTTCTAGTTAGGTTTTACAGTGGGGCAGAAGGATTGATAAGGAATAATGGTAACCTGCAAAATAAGGATTCATTCTCGTTACAATGAAACTGTAGGTATGGGGCAAGTGGACTCAATTGGACCCCTTACGCATTGTTGTGGTTGATGAGCTTGGAGTAGGTTTGCAGATCTCCGATGATGAATAGTACACCAGTTTGCCATTGTTACCCCTAATCGTTTAATGGACAGCAGTTGTAGCGACATCTCCTCAACTATGCCTGCTGTCCTGGGATGCTTCACACTGCAGTAAAGCCCCACCCACCCATTATATCATACTGCCATCTTTTAATGTTTTTGAATATTCATAAGCCAGTAGAACTGCTCTGTGGTTGGGCATGTACCATACCTGCACAAGTGCTGTGATGGGTCATTCGACTATGCTTTCATGCCCTGCAATCTCATATCTTCTAGATCATTGTATTTGGTTTTTCGACAACAAGTCTCCGTTCGCACAATCTATTAGTCATGTGCATTTTGTTTTCTCTAAAATGTATAGTCGTGCATGTGCTTTTCCAAATGAACTACCAAAAAATCGTTTTGTTGTGTTTAAGTAACAGTGAGAGAAGTTGGGCTCAAATACCGAATGTGTATTTTGTTCAGAGGACTCAGGAGAGATTTGAAAATTTGGCATCCATCTACATTTGATCACCACCATGATTGTACTTGTACTGCTCTCTGTTTTTCTGACAGCTACAGGAGAACTCATCCACACCAGTGAGCCCTGTTGAGTACCCATCTCCAACGGAGGGCAGAATATTGGTGCATGCCAACAGCAGCTCTTTGTAGGTTTTGCATTCTGGGCAGTTTTCCACTGTCTGGTAAGCAAAAGCCTTTTGTGGACTATACCAAAAACCTACGGTGGGCTTTGACCTAACCCATTGCTTACCTTTGTCATGCTTTTTGTTTAATGTACTTCCTTGTCTAAATTGCATGTTACCTCACCCGGAGAATATTCTTGTTACCATCAATTTGATAGGCTGACTAGTATCCTACCACTGCTTACATTTAGGAAGCTACTTTTTTCAGCACTACACAAGATTGCATGTGTTATGTGCTACTTCCCTCCCCCGCCTACCAATCTCATCCATTACTCTCCACACCTTTTGGCATTTAATTTTCTTTGGGGGGAATCACTTTGCCCAGCTTTGTGGTTCACCACTGCTCAATTCTCCATTGCCCCTGCTAACTTCCTGTTGCTTTCCCTCCACACACACTTTCAACTCTCGTGTTAGAGGTTGTTTTAATTGTTTTGGATGGCCCAGCTGCAGATTGTTTGCTAGCCCACTCTGCGATGCAAAAAGTTCTATTGCAGTAGTCTATTATTTTTTTAAACATTAAAAAAATATTTATTGATGCATGTGAAAGGATGAGGATGCCAGCAGTCATCTCACCCTTTTTAAAAAAAGTTTATATATTTCACCGAAAAAAACAAAGTTAAAGTGGAATTATAAATACATCTAATAATATATAATAAAAAAAGTTTTAAAAGCAAAAAACATTGAACTTCACCAGTTGAATGTAAATGACCTAGGTATAACTTGTGCTGCTATGATGCACTGTTTATGACCTCATATACTACATCACTAAATGACATCCGAAATCTATAGTAGTGCAAGTTATATTTGAGTCATTTACATATAACTGGAAATTTAATTTTTATTTGTTTTGCATTCTTTTTAATGATTAGAAGACCTACAGATGACACCACTTAAACCTTTATATTTTTCCCCTTAACTTTTATTTTTATTTTATTAACCCGTTTGTTACTTCGAACGTTCTGCGCCAGTGCTGAACGTTCAAAGAAACGGGTGCGGCCGCGTCGGCCAACGGGTGTACGCAGCACTACCAAGGTAGTGCTCGCGACGACCGTTGGCCGAAGGTAGCACTCAAGGGGTTAACATGAAGTAGCATCTTACTGTGATGAATCTGCACACAGCCTTTGGCTGTGCGCAGCGGGGTTGGGCACAGTGCCTGGACTATGGCCAGTTCATGTGTTCAACCCACCACCGTGGAGTCCTTCTGCTCTCGATCTGCAACACTGACCATTCAGGATGCTCTGTTTTGTTGTTTATTTCCAGCTGGACTTCAGTGATACTAGATGTCGCTATGTTTTTTAAACCTTAATTTCTCTAAAACGTCTGAACAGATTTACACCAAATCTCAAAAGTACACTTTCTGGATAAATATCTAGCTTTATGCCAAACTTGGTATAATTCGGTTAAGCCATTGTTCTGTATCACCCTGCACAGTGTTAATTTATAAAATTGCTATAGGTGGCATGGTTGTCTGTAGTATTGAGAAAAAGTTGGAGAAGGTCAAGCATGTTGCTGACTTCAAGCACCAGTGGGAGTCAATAGGGGGCAAGAACAAGGCGCTAGAGAGGAATTCACCTGAGAGAGTTCCTGGGTGAAACTATCAGATCCTGTCTTGCAGCCATTTTCCAGTGGCTAACTCACCATCCGCTTAAATACAATGCAGATAAGACCAAATTGTTATTTTTCAGTCTTAAAGCCCCTGAAACTCCTCCCCCCCCGGGTTTCAAGGAACTTCAGTGAAGAATTTGGGGAGCTATGACTGTCTTTTCTTCAAACTTCAGGTCAAAATGATCTGATAGGGGCTTGTTTTGGACTGCTGCATATTTTAAGGACGATTTTTTACATTTCCTTTCATTCACAGCCAAGAAGCTGGTTGTACAGGCACTGATAACATCAAGGCTGGATTATGGCAATGCCCTATATCTGGGACTCCCTGAATATCTTATTAATAGATTGCAGGTGTTCCACAACGCTTCAACCCGCAACCCTTTTGCGCCTGCCCCTGAAAACACACGTGCCCCCACATTTGCGGGCACTTCACTAGCTTCCGGTTAAGAAGATAATTTTATTTTAAACACTTGTGTTGGTCCACAGGGCTCTCCATGATACAGGTGCAGGATATCTCAGGGCAAGGGTTCGCTTATATACCCCCTCAAGGAACCTTCGTTCAGCCAACTCCATCCTGGCCAAAATCCGTACATTTCGGTGTACTGGGGCTGTAAGAAGGTCCTTTTCTTTCTTAGGGCATTAAGTATGGAACAAGCTTCCACTTGAGCCGCGACCTACTACTACAACCTCTTTGATCAGGAAGAAATTTAAAATGTGTCTCTTTAAAGAGAATTAATTGGGTGAAACACACTTGGCTATTAGGGTCTATGTGCAGAGCGCCAGGACACACCTTGGAGTAACAGTGCGCTATACTAGCATTAATTCATTCATTCATTCAGGAGTACAGAAGACGTAGTAGCCTTTCTGGAAAATTGCTGTTGGATGAGAAGATAGAAAGGCTGGATAAACTCCAAAGGTAAGCCACAATTGTGAATCCTGGTTTTCCCAGCAGGGGTACCTGCATAGGCATTATAAGTCAAACAAGCATTTGCAATGCAATAGGTCCCGCTTTTGTGAGAGTTTGAGCTATTGGCATTGAAAATGACAATGCCCAAGGGTGCACAGCTTTCCGACATGGTTTCCATGTCAGACAGGCCATCATGGAAACCATGTCGGAAACCGTCATCGTTATCTCAAGGTGCGGAAAGGCCCGCACCTGTGATTACTACCCGGCTTCCAATTGACAGGCAGGTTTTCCGAGCCTGTCGGAAGCCAGCCGGAATGATAGGTCAGTTTCCTTTCCGACCGCCTCCATCATAATGAGGCGGTCGGAAAGGAAACCGAGCGGCCCATAACGATGCGGCCGTAAAGGGTCCGACCTGTGGTCGGAGCCTTTATGAGCCGCATTGTAATCTGCCGCTTAGTTGTGATTGTGGTTGAATTGTTAGTGGTAGAGTCAACAGATGTGTGAGAATGGCTGGTGTTATTGGCCTCCTTGGGGTCGGGGGAGAGCTGGGTTGCATTTTTATGCTGTTTCTTACCCTGTTGGATTCTGGTAGCCATTTTGTTGGTTGCAGTGTTAGGGACGGCAGCAGCATCTTATTCTAAAGTTGTGCTACTGCTTATTTTGCTTACATTTGTTACTCTGTCAGCCATGTGGAGATGTGGATGATTGTATGTTAGCTGTTAAACCTAAAACACCAGTACTAACTTGCTGGAAGGGGGACATTGGAATAACCACAACTTTGCTGTATTTAAAATGTACCCTGTGATACAGATTTTTTTTTTTAAAACAGATTTTGATTTGTCTGAACACACATAGAATGCAGAGCCCCGAGCACCGGAGACTTCTGCCAACATCAGTGACATACGAATATCATCTGCAGACTTTTACAGGACAAACTAGCCCACCCTCCCACCCCACCCCCCCAATTGCGCTGCTGCTAAAAGAAAAAGGAGGGACATGTGTACAGAAAACATGCATAGTCCGGTCAAGACACTTCACGGTATTACCAAATGTCCAAATGTCAAGGCGATTGGAGGGCCGGCCCATCAGGTGGAGGGTCCAAGTCTAGCCCTCGATAATCAGCCCACCTCTTCCAAATTTTAAAATGTTTGCCTGGGCACCCCCTGGCCCGAAATATGGGTTTCTCAAGTCCCATGCAAAAGTCCAGTCCGTTTTTCCAGGCGGCCAGGGGTGGGGCCTGAGGCGCCTTCCAGGCCCTGGCGATGTCCCGCTTAGCTAGGGCAAGGCCCAGGAGCAGCAAATGGCGCTTGTATCTATTGCCCCCAATACCCTCCATAACATTCAGAAGCGCCAATCTGGGCTCCCAAGGAAGCACCTAGGCCAGTACTTCTGACAGGCATCGAAATACCCCATCCCAAAACCTCTGTAATGCGGAGCATCCCCATACAGTATGCAAGAGTGTACCTACTTCCGAGCCACAGCGAAGACAATCTGGGGACCCCACCATGCCCGCCCTCCACAGGCGCTGTCTAGTAAAACCCGCGCGGTGCAAGTATTTAAATTGGATCAAGCGCAAGCGAGTAGAGATTGCCGCAAGCCGCGGACTGGCCAGAGCCTCATTCCAGTCCTCCTCCTCCTCCTCCAAATCCCCAAGATCTTCCTCCCACGCGGCCTTGAGTTTATGTAGATCGGAGGAGCTATGGTGCACCAGGGTCTGATAGATACGCGAGAGTTTCTTGTAGGGCAGTTCCCCCACGAACAATTTAGCCTCTAGCGGACTGAAGTCAGGCAGCTGCTCTAGGTTAGCTAGGTAGGGCATCAAGGCGTGCCGAAATTGTAGATATTTAAAAAATTGAGATCGGGGCATCCCGAATTCGTTCTCCAAGTCTTGGAAGGATTTAAGAGTACATCCTGCCATCACATCGCCCAGCGAGGAGATGCCTATGGCATCCCAGCCCCGGAAGCCCAGAAGCGCAGCCATCTGAGGCAGACGACCATTGGACCAAAGAGGGGTTTCCTGAGTAAGCACGTTCCACCACCCCACTCTACGCAGCGCCTGGCGCCAGATTCGGAAAACCACCTGCGTGGCAGAGGGAAGACACTGCGGGAGCGCCGCCGCGTACAGCAGCGTGTGAACCGACGCCGAGCCCATGAGGAATCACTCCACAGCATAGACCGGATCGCCCCGGTCACCGTACCACCAGTCATTCAAGACCAGCAGATGAGCTGCCTGATAATAAGAAAGCACGTCCGATGTGGCCAGACCCCCAGTATATGTTGAGCCGAAGCATGTCCGCAGCGCCACCCGAGCAGTCCCCCCCCCCCCCCTTCCCACATGAAGCTACTCAGTGCCGAGTTGATTTGCCGGAACCAGCGGGGCGGGATCTGATAGGGGTGATTCTGTAGTTGGTATACGATGCGGGGAAGGGCAACCATCTGCCATAAATAGACAAGGGCATACGGCACCACACCTTTATATCCTTGCGCGTACGATTCCAAACCGGGGTGAGATTGCGCTCCCGGGAGACCATAGCATCCTCCGACAAGTATACCCCAAAATACTTCATACCGCCCGGCGCCATCTGAAGGTCCGACGCCCATGCCCCGACCCGCCCCTGTCCTCCGAGCAGTCACAACGTCGACTTAGCGGGATTCATATATAAGCCGGAGGTTTCGCCAAAAATCTGTAGAATGCGCAGCAGCCGCGGCCCCGAGCGGTCCAAGTCCGTAAGAAAAAACAAGACATCATCGGCGTAGAGCGCTCTTTTATCAGCGAGATCCGCCGACCACTGAAAACCTTTAAGTTGGGCATCGATGCGCACCCACGCCGCGAGTGGTTCCATGGCAAGCACGAATAGGTAGGGGGATAAGGGGCAGCCCTGCCGTGTCCCCCCTCTGAACTGGAAAGGAACGTAAGATCAGTGTATAACAGCTGTATATACGCCAAGAAGTGCGGGCCCAGGTTGAGGCGTCGCAGCAGGGCAAATAAATATACCCAGCTCAAAGAATCAAAGGCGCGATCCATGTCGGCTAAGAAAAGCGCCGCCTGCTCCCCCAGACTCCGCCACGCGGAAATCGTGACATGGGCGCGACGAATATTGTGCCGTGTGGCCCTTTAGGGCATAAAGCCCGCCTGGTCGGGATGTATCAGGTCCGCAATGTGAGGTTTAAGCCTATTGGCCAGGACCTTGGCCAGAATCTTAGCCTCGGTATTCAGCAACGATAACGGGCAATAGGATGCGTGACTTCCGGGGGGTCTGCCCGACTTCAAAAAGACCACAACCTCGGCGTGGCGCCAATCCGGTGGGAGCACTCCTCCCTCGCGTGCCTCCTCTACCACCGGTCGGAGTCGCGGACCCAGCTGCACATAAAACCGATGAAAAAATTCGGCGGGGAAGCCATTAGGCGCCTTACCAGGGTTCAACTCACACAGAGCCGTGCCAAGTTCATCATCGGTCAGCGGCTTGTCCAATAGATCCCGCACCTCATCTGAGACAGCCCGCGGGGGAAGATAATCAATACATTTCTGGACCATATCAGCCGGCAAGCACTCCCGGGGCGCGTAAAGTCCCTCATAATACGCAGCGAAGCTCTCCGCGATAGCCGTAGGTTCGAGTACAGGTTCCCCACTAGGACCTATAATTTGGGGCAGCGGTTATGCATGGAAAGTGCCCAGGCAGAGGCGGTGTAGAATTTTTTGCATGATTTGTCCCGCGACTGGTATACCGGACTACGGGTGGCCAGCCAAGCCTGTCTCGCTTCATCCATGAGAACGGCGGTGTACTGTTGCTGAGCAAGTATTAGCTGACGTCTGACAGGACCACCATCCACCCCGACTCCTACGCTCTAAGTCCTCAAGCGCCGCCTTGCGCCGCACTAAGTCTCTCCTCCGCTCCGTACGGGCTGCCGCACACCAAGAAATATCTACCCCCCGCAGAGTGAGTTTTAAGGCCTCCCATATAGTGGTCGGGGAGGCTACGGAGCCCACGTTGGACAACAAATAGTGGTCCAATTCTTTGGCCATGTGCTCCCTGTAATCGTCCTGCGTCAAGTGCCACGCACACATACGCCAGCAAAACGGCTGCCTGGCCGGACCCATGAGGAATGTGAGGGCTACTGGTGAGTGATCGGACAGGGCTGTCGGTAAAATAGCCACCGAGTGGATTCGGTGGGCCAGCCCCCTCGGAACAAAGACGTAATCCAAACGGGAAAACGAGTTATGGACTGCGGAGAAGTATGTGAATTCCCTATGTGAACCATGTTGATACCTCCACGTATCCACCCAGTCCAGGCCTGTCACCAGAGCTTGAAGTTTGGTGGTGGGAACCCCCCCCCCACCTCCCCCATCAACCCCCCCACGCCACGCCACCTATCACTCCCCTGGTCTATGACATCATTCCGATCCCCCCTATAAGAGAAAGAGCGTGTGGCATGGCGCCCCATAGGGACATGAGCTTTTCAAAAAGAGGCCACTGCAGAGGAGGCGGGGCATGTACGCTACTCAGGGTCACCCTGTCACCCCCCACTCTACCTTGCACAAAGACATATCAGCCCTGTGGGTCAGTCCAGAGTGCATCATGTATATAGGAGACCCTACGATGTACAAGAATAGCAACCCCTCTAGACCCCCTCACAAAACCTGTGTACCCAAAACGTTGGAGACAAGGCGCCTTTGTGCCTAGCAGATGAGTTTCCTGCAATAACAAAACATCCACCCTCGCCCTCTTGGCATATCGGAAAAATGTGCCCCGCTTCACCTTGTCCAATAGCCCCCTCACATTCCAACTTGAGATACGCAAGGAGCCGGAACTCACCGGCCCTCTACCCCCCGTAGCAGACATAGGGTCAAGTATTCACAAAGATGACGTGTCTTGGTGACTCAGCACGTAAAAGGCATAGCAAACACAGAGCAGCATAGTATGCGCAAACAGTCCCCCCAACTCTACCCCCGAACACCAACCCCCCCCACGACCCCCCACCCTGCACCTCCCAAACATGGAAGCACCTGTCGCGGTCGGAGCACCGCCCGGTCCCCAACGGGGGAACACAGACCCCTCCTTCCAATGGATCCCCGAGGGACAACCCATAGAACAGGGTTCTCACTCCCACCCACCCAAACCTAATGGGGCAGGCTCCAGCCCCCAGTACCTGAGCACCAGAGCGATCGTTACTGCTGCACACACAGTTCAGGACGAGAGTCCCATAGATCAGGAGACGTCTTGGTGCTGCTGTTCCGGAGGCAGACCCCCATGGCGAGATGTGGAGCTGGAGCGCGAGCTACGGCAGAAGTCGAGCCCCTGCGTCGACGCCGCTGACCCCGCAGACCCCCTCGGCCTTCCCACTCGATGAGGAATCCGATTCGCCGCTTGGAGCCGTGTTGACGCGAATTTTCACTGTCTCATCCGTCCACTGGAAAACTTCCTCAGGGGAATCGAAGAACAGCGTGTGGGATTGATAGATGACCCGCAGGCGTGACGGGTAGAGCAAGGCGTACTGGATGTTGAAGTCTCGGAGGCGGGCCTTGGCCGCAAGGAAGGACTGGCGCTGCTGTTGCACCAGCCGTGTGTAGTCCGGGAAGATAAGTATGGTGACATTGTCGTACATGATGGGGGGGGCCTTAGTACGCGCCTGTTGCAGGATGGCGTCGCGGTCAGCATAGTTCAGAAATTTAGCAATGATTGGGCGTGGGCGCGCCCCGTTAGGGGGCTTCTGCATAAGGGCCCGATAAGCCCGCTCCACAGCGAAGCAGCGGGACAGAACGTCCGAGGGTATCCAGCTCTCCAGCCACTGAGCCAGAAAGCGCTCTGCGTTGTTGCCCTCACAATCCTCCGGAAAACCAACAAAGCGGAGGTTATTCCGCCGAGCACGCCCTTCTGCATCCTCAACCCGCATTGCGAGGCCCTTTTGAATCTTTTCCATGGCGGCAACCTTTTTTTTGAGCACAGACACATCATCCTCAACTTCGGAAATGCGAGTCTCCGTCCCGGTGATCCTTTCGACAGCATTTCGTAGGTCCTGACGGAGCAACATGATGTCAAACCCAACAGCCCCAATCTTGACGTCCAGCACGTCCCTTGATTGCGTTATTGCCACCATCAACGCTGCATTATCGGGCACCGCCTTGTGCGGCCCTCCACCGCCTGGCCTGCCTCAGTAAATTTATCGAAGGTTCCTTGTTTAGAGTGTCCACCACCGGCAGCTCCCCGCGTCATGGTGCCCGTATATGATAAGCGGGGCCACGGGGCTCCGCACTGCGACACCCGTCAGCGCCCACACACCAGAGATCCTTGGGGCCAATAATGAAGGCTGCGGGCCAGGTCACCTCTTCAGATAGGGGGCCCCACTCCTGTCCCTGCGCTGTGGCCGAACCGACCACCGACGCACACCCTCAAGGATCCGAACCGCAGCTCCGGCCCCCCGAGCACCCAGGACGCACGGACAGCCACGCCAAAGCACTGCAGTCGACACGCCACCAATCACCACGGCCCGATAAGGCTGCCGAGCGCCTAGTAGTAGGGCCACCACCACTCCACCGGATAGCCAGGCAGGATATATGGAAGAGAGGGGGGGGGTAGATCGAGTGGGCGCCCTCACCCCCAGTGCTTAATCCCCACACCCCTCTGCGACCAACTCTCCACCACCGGCCACGGCCCAGGAGCTCCAGCAAGTCGTCGCAGCAGGCCATACAGGATCTCCCAAAGGCGGCACACACAGGATCCCCGCTCCGACAACAGCAGATATTGTGGATCACCTCAGAGTCCAGTAGAGGGGGTGGGGGGAAACCAAACGCCGTCCCCACGGAGCCGCCGCAGTCCTCCCCGCAGGGCCTGTGAAATGCTCAACTCGCCGCCCAGGAGATCAAGGATGGCCAGACGAAGCCCGCGGCGAGTTGATCAGACAAAATGCCCACTGTCCTCTAAGGGGCCGGTCGGCCCTCCGCGGCCGCCACCGGCACCGCCACAGCCGGCCCAGGTAGTCCAGATCACTGTGGGAGGCCCAGGAGCGCGGCGACCTGCCTCGCACTCCAAAGGCCAGGGCCTCCCCGTGGCAGGAAAGCGGGAATG
Organism: Lissotriton helveticus; assembly: GCF_964261635.1. Taxonomy (NCBI): domain Eukaryota; kingdom Metazoa; phylum Chordata; class Amphibia; order Caudata; family Salamandridae; genus Lissotriton; species Lissotriton helveticus. Next base: position 1,046,651,314 of record NC_136072.1, read on the forward strand.
GCACCGCGGCACTCCGGTGTGCTGACACCCCGCCGCCGGCGCGATGATCTCAGCCCCGGCCCGGCGCGATACTGCACGCCCCGGCTCCAGCCTCCTGGACGCGCACCAGGCCGCACCTCCGCCCCGAATCGTCCAGCAGTCCTCCAAAAGACCCCACTGATAACCGGGGGCCACTGAGGGGCAGCGCTGGGTCTTGGAAGGCAGCTGACCGACAAGGCACGCTCAGGGCAGGACATTTAACAAGGATATTTAACAAGGATATTTATTATGGGGCTGGCCGGAGCGAACCTAAAACGCTGCCGCCATTGCTGCCGGCCAAACCAGTGATACAGATTTTGATTCAATCAAAGTTACGTTCTGAAGTATTAGATAATGCACGCATTTTTGACAAACACTTGGTATATATATTTTACTCTCCTGTTCTATAGACTTGCAAAGCATTCTGTTTCAGAATCACATGGTAAATGGATGGAGAAGTGCTTCAGTGAGTTATGTTTTTTTAGGTCGAGCATTCGAGACCTCTTGCATATACTCTATTAAATGCTTCTTTGTGGCTTGTTAGAATTGGGGGTCTCTGGTTGGCGCAAGTATGCACTTGTGACAAACAGGGACCCTCTCCTCTAGTCAGGGCAAGGGAACTACCCTTTAAGAATAACCCCTACTCACCCTCTAGGTTGCGTGGCGCGAGCAGTCAAGGCTAATCTCTAGGGCGCATTTAGTTAAGCATTCATAATCACACACAGTAAATAACACTGATCCCCCCACAAATGGACACCAGGCTGTATTTATATAAAAATACGTAGACTTTATGTAAAAGATAGCAGATTTATCACAAGACCTTAAATAACATTAAATTAGGATGCACACAATACTTTTCTCAGTGTTGGAATGGATACTTTCTTGGCTGTTCAATATTTCAATTGAAGCATTACTTAAAAATACAGTTCCCTCAGCAAAGCGTCTTGAAATCAGTGAAGGAAAAGGGGTTTCAGATCTCTTTCAAACCAGGCTCTTGTCAGCAAAGCGTCTTTGATAAAAAGAAGGGGAAGACAGGTTTAAATGCCCTCAAAAGCGATTGCAACAGAATTCTGGATTAAAAGCTGCTGTGGGTCAGATTCTTTCACTCAAGATCTTTGGCTTCAAGGCGCTGCTCTGTGCGCTTTGTGTTACTGGGGCACCAGCAGCTTATCAGGCCCTGCAAGGGGTTAACATCCAGAAACAGATGCCACGAGGGGCAGACCTTCAAGTCCTCAGCTGCGCCCTCGAGCACACACTTTACAGTACCTTGCAGAAGGGGGGGGGGTCTGCCACGGACAAATGCGGGGAACAGCTGTGGACCGGGACAGGCTCAGCAGGGCGCCTTGAGGGGGGCTCGGCTCGTGACGGCGTTAGGAGGTGCGGTGCTGGAGCGGGGCCTCCGAGGGGCTCTGGAAGCTGTCAGGGGTGCTGTCTGTGTCCTGGCAGGGAAATCCTTCGTGGGGAAGTGCACTTCAGAGGGGCCCGTACTCCTTTGTACCGGGCAGCTCCTCTCACTGTGGCACAGCCTCGGGGATGCCCTCTGGTGCGGGGCGGGTCACTGCACTTCACGTGCTTTGTGGCACTGGCCGGATACCGGGGAGGAGCAGGCAAGAAGGGGAGGCGGCGCGGTGGCACCCAGCAGCGGGCACAACTTCTACCGGCAGATCAGCTGGTGCGGCGCGGCCTCAGGGGCAAGGTGCGGTGCGGAGCAAACGCTCAAGGGCACGCACCTTTCAATCTGCTCACTCGGGTCCCGGGAGCTCGTGGGGGCTGCAAGGCGGGCGGTGCACTTGGTCCTCAGAGATGGGTGGAGGCAGGGTGCGGGGCGGCCCCTGGGGACACGGTGTGGCGGCGGCTGCAATCAGCGGCGGCACACGGGTCAGGGCGGCCACGGCACGGCTCCAAGCACTTCAAGGCAGATGGTCCATGGGGTGCACACAAATGACGGCCTTCAGCGGGGCACGAACTCGGCAAGCCCAGCAGCTTGGGTCGAAGGAGGGGGGAGAGCCCAATGGTCCTGGGGCTCAGGTCAGGGGGCCAGCTCACTTCCAGGCCCTTGGAGATCAGCGAGTAAGCACAAGAGTTTGTAGAAAGTCAAAAGCAAAGTCTTTCAGGGTTTCTTCCTCTCCTTTGGCAGCAAGGATCCCACTGCAGGTTCAGTCCCCCAGGATAGGGACAGTCTCTCTCCTTCAGCTTCCTTGGTTCCTTCTCCTCAGGCAGAGGGGTCGTCTTGATTCACAAGCAGGATCTAATTTACAAGGAGCAGGGCTCCTACTCTTATACCCAGTTTCTTTTGTTCTTACAGGCCAGGGGGGCCTCTGCATAACTGCTCTCAGCCTCTGAGCACTTGTGGTGGGTACTTCTGGCTTCTTCATTCAGGGTGAGGGCAGGCACATCAGCCGCTCCCCAGGGGGGCGGAGCCAGCATTGTGTGGACAGGGACTGCCAGGAGCACTTTGTTGACGAGCTTCGGTACTTCCTGGGCCAGGTGCAGGCTGAGTCATCAGTCGCTCCCCAGGGGGGCGGAGCCAGCATTGTGGTGGCTGAGCACAGGCTGATGCAGAGCCCAGGGAAACTCCCACCTCCCACTAAGGTGTAATCTTCCCATTCACCACCTGTCATTCCCCCCGCCCTGTCACTCACACAACTCAGACAGTCAGATACACACAAAAGCAGAGGCGGGCTGAAATGGTTAGGCAAGCAAATGCTAGCTTTCTAAAAGTAGCATTTGCAAACACAGGATATTAAAATAAACTTTACTAAAAGAAGTATTTTATTATTCTGAGTTCAGGCATACTAAACATTAATTTCTACCATGTTCCCTGAGCCTGCTGGGATTATAGTGTGTAATAATTCCAGCAGCCCATCTGGCCTAGAAGGGAACTGGTAGCCTTACAATAGTGAAAAACGAATTTGGCAGTAATTCACTATTAGAACATGCCACACACATCAGGGCATGTTCTACCTTATGCTTACAATGCACCCTGCCCTCAGGCCTACCATAGGGGTGACTAATATGAAGCAAAGGGAAGGTTTAGGGGCTGGCAAGTGGGTGCACTTGCCCAGCCAGCATGACAGTACCAGACTGCACGCAGGTTCTGCAATGGCAGACCCTAGACACATTTTAAAAGGCTGCTTCTGTGGGTGGCGCAACCAGCGCTGCAGGCCCACTAGCAGTATTGGTATTTACAAGCCCTGGCACTCCTGGTGCACTTTACTGGGGACTGACAGTAAATCCAATGACCCAATCATGGACATCAATCACAGGTACACTTTATAGTAGGGAGCACTTGCACTGCGGCACGGGTTGGCCGTGGCGCAGTGCCCTGAGTAGCGGACACCAGCAAAAACATCTGAGGCACAACAGCAAAAAGTGGAAGGGAGACTCACGCCAAGGTGCCAGGTCTAACATGGCTTAAAACCCATGTACTGCTTTTCATTTGTTTGTTTCCATGTCCTTTAAAATCCTTGATTGCTACTGATCAATACTTCCTCTTTGTCCCTCCCTTTTCTTTCTTTCTTTCCTTCCACAGAGCAGGGACCAAGTATTGTATCTTTATGCATTAGTTGTTTATCTGTTGTATTTCTTTATTGCTTTCCTGCTCGGATTACACTGTAGGTGAAATTCAGCTTTGGCGCCCGTATTTTATTGCATCCTCCCTCCCCCAACTCCTTCCCGTGCCTCTCGCTATGTTACTTCCTTAAGCAAGGCGTGATTTTAGTGAAAGCAGCAATCCAGCAAGGGTAATGTGCTTTCTCTCCAGTGTGCACCATGGCTGCCGCTTGCCTAACTTTTATCTGCATGGGTGCCGCGCTTCATGTTTTAGCACAGCGCCCACTTTCACATTTTGCAAGCGCCTGTTTAGTTTATTCCATGCTTAAAAATTAAGTTGATTTTCTTGGTTATATTCCCTGTCATTCTTGTTATTTGGCTCGGCTTGCTTCACTGTTTTTTCACAGGCCCTTGTCCTTGTTCACCCATTGTCTCCGCCGTCTCCCTTAGTCCCCTATCACTTTCCACTTACCTCTGTCTCCCATGTTGTGTTGTTTTCCAGCCGTGCTTCTCCCTTCACCTATCCTCCCTGCTTTTTCCCATGCCACTCTCCCGTTCTAGAACATTTTGTGAACTGTTCATCACATGGTAGGTGTTAAGTTTGTAAATTGCAGGCAGTATTTAATTGTCGCAGTAAAGGTTTGCTAGCGCTACATGTTTCCCAAGGAGAATTTTTTTGTTTAATATGAAAAGTGATCACTTTTCTAGTTCTAGGACTAAAAATATAAATGTGTTCTAGGTTGGCTTTCAAGGCGAACTTGTGCCCTTATACGAGTTATCGTGCATTGTTTTGAGAGGCTTACGTTGGTTTGTGTTCCTATTTTTAAGGGTGTCTGGTTTCTAGGGGTTACTGCACATGAATGTTTAAGGCGACAGGCACTCTGTGGAAGTTAAGCACAGTAAACTCTCTTCAAAGGTGTACTTCAGGTTACTAAATAACATAACCCATGTATTTGTAAAACACATGTTCACTCCCGGACACTCTTGGAACTGATCACGTGTTTGCTGTTGCTTAAACCTATGGTACTGATTTGTTGATCTTGCAAGAATAGATGGTAGATAGTGTGGGCCCACTGGGTTTCGAACCATGGCAATGCAGACGGCCACAGATCCCCCAATGTATGGGACTGGCGTTTGTTACACTTGAAGGTCCTGTCTTTAGCCAGCTATCTTTGCGTTGCTTCTGTTACTAACTCAACCTGCGAGGCAGCCACTACAGTACTGTGAAAGAGAAAAGCGATGTAATTGATTTCGAAATTTAACAACTAAAAAAAAAAATCCTCAAAGCCAGCCTGCTTCTCTGTAAAATATCCTGAATCCTAGCCCAGAGTCCCCATGAATGTTCAGGGCTCGGTTGCGTTCAACAAGATATATACATACGTACATACGTTCATTACATACATACATACAGGAGGATACCAGAGAGCCACCTGGGAACAATCCAGCGCTCATACACGCACATCCAGATCTCACATTAGTGAATGCAGCACAGAAGGTTGTGTTGGGGTTAAGTTGGCTTTGAGTCACCACCGTTGACCTTGAATTTATAATTTCATTATTGTAACACCGCTCTCATGCCTTTTTCTTTGTTTTGTGTTTTTTTTTTTTTTTTATGCCTTTGATGTGCAGGTGCGGTGTTAAGACTTTTAACATTTTTGACATTCACATTTTACTTCCCTCCTCCTCTCCTCTTGCTTTAGGGCCACATTTTATACATTTAGAGGTAATCAGCAAGATGGTGGTGTATGTCCTATGCGGCTGACTGGTAACGCATTTCTCTAGACCCAGCGCTGATGCACACAGGATAAAGTGTTCTTTGCAAATGTTGGCAACTTGCACATATGACCGTTTGGTGAATGCATATTTGAATTGCCCTCTTGCATAGTTGTAGATTCTTGGGTGCATACCTGGATGCACACAATCCCATACCACACAATTTGACACCATCCAACATAATTGCACTTCACATAATACCCCTCAACGCAACATGATTCAACTCTACATAGTTACACTCTGCTCAATACCACATAAATACACCCGCATAAAACCACTCTATGCCCATTAGCAGCAAAACACATAAATACACTCCCCACTTGCCACAGATTTCCAAACGGCATCATTTAATTCAATGCCACACAGTTCCAATCCACATAATTCAACTCCACACATTTCTATTCCACACCACATAACTCAACAAAAAAACACATAATCCAACAAAACACAATTCCACAACACACCATATACATCCAATCCACACCACATAATTCCACTGCACACCATGCATAATTCCACTACATAAATCCATTCCACACCACACTATTCCACGCCACACATTTCCACAACTAATAATTCCAATACAACCCACATACTTCCGCTTCACACCACATACATCCACTCCATAACACATGGGTAAAATACATGGTCATTTACAGTGCCAATAGCTCGAACTTGTGCAAAAGCGAGACCTTTTGGTTTGCCAAAGCTTGTTAATACTCAGGAAGGACAGAGGAATAGGAAACAATATGTCATCTGTTTTTTAAAGATGGTTGTTGCCTTGTAAGTTGTATGGTTTGAAGGTATGTTACTTAATGAGAGCCAACCATTTCCTTTGTCGCTAGAGTTCCACTGCTTCCACCAAACATTGTGGACGTCTCCCTTTTTAGGTCTCGCCTAGACGAAAGCAAAGCGAAGCTTTGCTGTCTAGGGCGAGACAACTTATGTAGTTACTTTTGGCAGAATGTGGACAGCAGAGTTCCACGCGCTTTTCCTGGCCGAGATTTAACCTCGGGAGCGCGCACGTCGCCGTGCCTCATATTCCCATTCGCAAACAAAGCCACTCTCACGCATGCGCACATACACACACTGCATACACACACGCACCCCCCCTTAAACAGACACACGCTGCATACACACACGCACCCCCCTTAAACAGACAGACAGACACACACGCACGCACTCAAACAGACACACGCGCGCGTACACCCCCACCCTCAACCCCACTCACCGGGCTCCTCTCCCCTTACGCATGGGAAGGCACTGTGGAGCTCTGTGCCAGAAGGAGCTCTGTTTGAAATCACCGCCGCCTCCCACAGCGACATTGTAGGGAAATTCAAAGTTGCCTCCCCGTAAACACCGCCGCAGCCCGGGAACCTCGGGAGCCTCAGAAATCCCAAGCGCAGCTCCTCTGACGTCAGACGAGGAGCCGCGCTGAGACGGAAGTCCCGCCTTCTTATTGTGGCTTGCATGCTCGTAATAACCGCTCGGGCAGCCTCTCCTCGCTTCAGCCCCCCACCCCTCCCTCAGAGCATACGTCCTCTTGCGAAGCCTCTCCTCGCTTCAGCCCCCAACCCCCGCCTCAGAGCACACATAACTTGTTAATTATTTGGCACGGTTCATATGTTACGTGCTACTTTCCCCAATTTGCAGGCACACCTACTCAAGTTTAATTTATTAGCCCTCCGTCCCTTGTTCATAGCGTCCCACTTGATTCCGGCTGGAACAGACCTGGTACTTTCATTTATCCTTGACCGCTTGATGCGTCTGTCTGGTTTAAGTCTCCCAGTGCACGCCTGCACAGTAAAAACATTTAGTCTAATAACGCAATGTGTTTATAGATGTTAAAGATACGTTTTAAATATGTTTAATATGTTTATCAGTAAATGAGAAGCGCCTTTATGATAGAAACACGTCCATGGTACGTCTACATTTGTGTAAATGCTTTAAAAAAAAAAAACTCACAAAATGATATTCTGACTTTTAGAAATTGCCCCTTTGCTTTGTGTCTAGAAAAACGAGTTCCATGATGGCCGCCATTTGTCCCCGTCACTTTCCATACCAGCATAAGTGGATTGACGAGGTATGTAGCGAAGTCGGCATGGAGCAAACAGAGGGCCAGCGGCTCATTGGTGCATTAAATTTACAATAAAGGCAGAAAGGGAGGGGCGGTTAAAGACTGACCCTGCATGCCAAGGTGAGGAGTTCAGTAGCTTTTGTTAGGAGCCATTACGTAGTCAAGCAGAATGTCAACTGAGAAGGTTTCCTACATTAATTAAGTGTTCAAAACACTGTTATGACAAGCATTTCCAATGCAATAGGTGTCACAATTACGCAAGTTTGAGCTATTGGCATTGTACATAACAATGCGTTTTATTTATGTTTTAGCATTAAAACATAAATAAAAGGCATTGTCATTTACAATGCCAATAGCTCAAACTATCGTAAATGCGAGACCTATTGCATTGCAAATGCTTGTTAGGTCTGGTGTTAGCCAAAACCTTTTGTTTTTGCAAGGACATAGGTTCTATAGGGAAAGCGTTTTTTGGTTTGCTTAGAAATGTTGCCGTATGACGAATCTTGATGATAGTTTACAAAAAAGTGCCCTCCTGTGTCTAGATGTGCATAGAGGGGTTTTGGGGTGATCCGTTAAGAGGGGGTGAAAGAATCAGGGAAGGGGGGTCACAAAAAGAGTGTTTCCAATGTAAATCCCCATAGAGCTTTTAGCCCAAACTGCTGAATAGAATTACGCCGCTGACCATGACTTGAGTGATGTAATATATGAGGTCATAAGCAGTGCATTGCGGGGGCGTAAGTTATAGTTGGCTCAGGAAACGTCCCAGTAACCTTTGTTTTTTTTCAGTGTGTGTGTATATATATATATATATATATATATATATTAATTAGCAACCCGTCCCGACGTTGTCCGGGTATGAATTGCTGCCGGTCAGTAGTATATTGTTTTGTAGGATTTCGCTTTGATAGCATTTCTTATCTGTGACAGGCCTGTGAAACGCTCTGATTCATAGTGCACTGCTGATGCACTTAAGAGTGCGCGTTCAGTAGTGTGTGAACTCGAGTTTCCCTACTTTATTTTTCCTTGCAATATTATATAGCGCAAACTCGACAACATGGCATGAGCACAATTTACATTACAGAAGAACACATTAATTTGTGGTAGGCACGGGGAGACAAAGCGATTTGCCTGGAATCACAAGATGTTGAGCTGATGCCGAGATTCGAAAGTAGCTCCCCTGGAACCTATGTCCTTGCAAAAACAAAAGGTTTTGGCTAACACCAGACCTAAAAAGGGAGACGTCCACAATGTTTGGTGGAAGCAGTGGAACTCTAGCGACAAAGGAAATGGTTGGCTCTCATTAAGTAACATACCTTCAAACCATACAACTTACAAGGCAACAACCATCTTTAAAAAACAGATGACATATCGTTTCCTATTCCTCTGTCCTTCCTGAGTATTAACAAGCTTTGGCAAACCAAAAGGTCTCGCTTTTGCACAAGTTCGAGCTATTGGCACTGTAAATGACCATGTATTTTACCCATGTGTTATGGAGTGGATGTATGTGGTGTGAAGCGGAAGTATGTGGGTTGGATTGGAATTATTAGTTGTGGAAATGTGTGGTGTGGAATAGTGTGGTGTGGATTGGATTTATGTAGTGGAATTATGCATGGTGTGCAGTGGAATTATGTGGTGTGGATTGGATGTATATGGTGTGTTGTGGAATTGTGTTGTTTTGTTGGATTATGTGTTTTTTTTTGTTGAGTTATGTGGTGTGGAATGAAAATGTGTGGAGTTGAATTATGTGGATTGGAACTGTGTGGCATTGAATTAAAGGATGCCGTTTGGAAATCTGTGGCAAGTGGGGAGTGTATATATGTGTTTTGCTGCTAATGGGCATAGAGTGGTTTTATGCGGGTGTATTTATGTGGTATTGAGCAGAGTGTAACTATGTAGAGTTGAATCATGTTGCGTTGAGGGGTATTATGTGAAGTGCAATTATGTTGGATGGCTCTAAAGTTCGCAATTCTAGAACTTGTGGCGGGAGGTGTGTCTAAAAGTGTATGTCGGGGCTGGCCATCAATGAGAGAGACCTGTGCATTTTTCCAATGGGTGGTGAAAAAATATGAGTATGTTGCTGGAGATGTGGGCCGTCGTGCCACCAATGTACTCACCGGGGGAGGGTATACACCCATTATTCCGCAACTTTCTTTCCTCGTACCATCACTCCGCATACTTTCATTACGAAAGTACCATGACTCCGCAATGCCTTTTATAACGCATGGCATTACATTTTATATGCTTTTACCACTCATACATTTACAACGAAATTCGTTGTAAATGCATGAATGGTAAAAGCATGGTTTTTTTTATATTTGAAAAAAGGTAAGTATGGGTATAGGGGTATATGTTTTGGGGTACTGAGGTATATGTTTTGGGGTGTTTGGATATTTTAAGGGTTCAGATATAGTTTTTGGTTATGGGGTACAGGGGTAGTTTTAGGGTTTAGGGATAGGTATGGGTTTTGGGGTACAGGGGTATTTTTAGGGTTCAGGGCTAGGTTTGGGTTTTGGGGTACAGGGGTATTTTAGGGTTCAGGGGTAGGTTTGGGGTACAGGGTTATTTTTAGGGTTCAGGGCTAGGTTTGGGTTTTGGGGTACAGGGGTATTTTTAGGGTTTAGGGATAGGTTTGAGTTTTGGGGTACAGGGTATATTTATAGGGTTAAGATGGGTTAGTGTTTAAGGGTGTTGGGGTATTTGAAGGAGTAAGGGTGGGTTATGATTATGGGGTGCAGGGGTATTTAAAGGGAGCAGGGTGGGATTAGCACATGATATGAGACATGGCATGAAGGGCGGAACGTACCACACGCCCCCAACATTTGTCACGCCCCCCAGCACACGCCCACAGCACAACGCAGACACGCCCACAAGGGACTACTTTGATGGCACGGTTCTTTTACCTTTTAAATGTATATGGTGGGCGTCTGTATAGCCTATGTCCTTCTGCTGCAACTGCCCTTTCCAACGCTGTATTTGGTGTTGTGATTGGTGCTGTGGTTCCTGAGATTACCCGCCTCAAAGGTTTGGGCTCCCTCTTTATTATATTAGTATAGATATATATATATGTGTGTGTATGTATGTGTATGTATGTGTATATATATATATATATATATATATATATATATATATATATATATATATATATATATATATATATATATATATATTCAAACGTTTGCCCACGCCCCTTCAGGCAAAGACGCACTCTGCATCTGAGAAAGCGGGATCGGCAAGAACAGCAGTCTAGTGGTTCTACGCCTGATGCGTTTCTGTGCTTCCTGTGCTGTGTTTCTGTGCTTCCTGTGTCTTCAGAGGCGAAACAGTCTGGTGCGCAATACTGACACACCTCCCCACTTAAAAATATGTGCCCTCCAAGGGGCTGCTGCAATGAGCCCACGTTGAATCGTGGGACTTGTAGTGTTGCCAAAAGTTCTTTTCCATATTGATGCACTCTGTTACAGCTGTTGCCATGTTATTTTAAGCCCACAGATGAGCCTCAGCATGCGGATCGCGCCTATATATCCTGCACACATGCCCCACATGAAAACTTGCGGGGGCAAACTTTGGAATGTCTGTGTGTGTGTGTGTGTGTGTATATGTGTGTATGTATGTATGTATGTATATATGTATGTATATGTGTGTGTGTATATATATATATATATATATATATATATATATATATATATATATATTCTCTCTAGTTGGGCCTTCAACTGTCCCTTGCCATCCATTAGTCTGTTGTTGGCATTCATATTTTCTTCCATCCATTACAGTATCGAGCAGGGCTGGACTGGGAACCCAAAGCAGCCCTGGCCCCGGGAGGCTGGAAAAGCCTGCTTGCTGCTTTTGTACTGGGGCCAATATTGGACCACCACCACCACCGCTGCAAAACCATCCCCCAGTAACAAAAATCAGCCCCCACTACTGTAAAACCGGCCCCACTCTTCCAGCCTCTCAGGGAAACGCCCGATGCACTGTCCGGCTAGTCTGGCCCTGGTGTCATGCATGGGGAAAAGGGTCAGCCCACTTCAGCCACTGGCTAACTTTAACGTTAGTGGCGACGTTCTGCTGTTGCACAAGGAGCACATACACACACTAAGTAGTGAAATTTTTTTTGCTTTTAGGCAATGTTGTGTGTGTGTATAGGGGGGCGGGGTTGTTTTTTCGTTTTAGTTGACTGCAAAACCGCCCCGAATTTGGCCGGCGCCTTCCCCCACAATAACATTTTGCAAACATGAGCTTTGACAAAGCCAAAAGTTTGGAAGCCAACACCAGATCTATTGTCTTTGCCAGTACTCTCATCAGATCACCTTGTCTGTCTATAACATTTCTCGACGCACAGTAACTCGGTGACTGTACACACTGGAACATTTGAATACGAAACCTTCGAAACATTTCCACCCAGCCAAACAGAAGAGCCCCACATTACAACTTCTGTCTGAGAAGTTCTTTGTCCAGGCACGACTTTTTCGTGTCGATCAGCATGTGTTTGAGTCTAAACGTCCGAAGGCCAAACCGAGACAAATTGTAGCACACCACCTCTTTATAGCATTAGCACCGTCTTTAAAATGCAGTTGTGTGTTCCTTTTACTTTGCATCTTAAAGAATTGATTATTTACAGTGCACAATATACTATTTGCAGTAGCAAATAATGTATGCTGGATTTAAAGTTTTGGAGCCGTGCAGAAACAGTCTGCATGTACTGCAGACAAATGTTTGTACCAGGTTTCTTATTGAAAATGTGCAATGTATCATATATATTCTTCTTGAGGAAAATAAGCATGGGGAAAGACCATAGTTGTGAATGTGTTTTGTACGATGTCAAGATTTTATTAAGCTTCTCTAAAACTAAGAATAGGTTCAGGACTGAAGCAGCAGTGCAGATATTCACCCACGAAAAAGCAAGAACAAGGAGTAGCTGAAATGCGAGTTACATTTAAACCGAGAACAAGCACTATGTGCAACAGCCTTGCAAAGCAGACTGAGAAATGGTTCAAAATGGACAGCAACATTGCAGACTGGATCTGGCGATTACACTTAGTTCATTCACCCTTTAATATGAGATTATCCAACAACCGGTGAAGTTGAGATTACTGCACTCCCTTTGCCTTTTAATGGATTATAGAAGATTACTTCGACCTCTCTTCTGCACATGACGTTGGTGTGCCTTACAATGGAATACAGAAACATACTATGCTTATTGCCAAACATCAAAGTCCAAATTACTTTACAGTTTGTGTTAGGCCGTAGCAGGAGATAGCAATTATTGCTTCTCACTTATTAGGTACAATTACGATCATTGCTTAATTTTATTATAGAAGATTAACCAGATTATTTTGGAGTAGATAAGAGAAAGCATTTCTTTTTATTACTTTGACGGGCATTATATAAAAGAGGGCCGTTATTCAGCATACTTTTACCTCTATTATGTTACAAGATTATTTTGATCTACTTACCCTTTAATGGATTGCAGAAGGACTTCTCTGCACTAGTTTACTGAAAATTGTTTTTGCTTTATCCTGAATTCACCACGATTACTGTTGTAAATCAAAATGATTACTTTGATTATTTCACCCTGTATTCGATTACTGAAAGCAATTTGTTCTGATCACTCCAACACGTATTACTTTACAGTAATATCAGCTAATAACTTTACCTAGTGTTATTATATTAGAGGTGCTTTCATCATTAATATAAAATATATATATATATATATATATATATTGGATTGCAGAATACATTCACTCATATTGCTAAACATTGTACGTGATTATAGAAGATTTATTTCATCTCTCAGTCTTTTGATGCAGTTAAAGAGATTAATTGATTTACCTCTTAGTGGACCCTGAACATTTTTATTATTATTGATTTAAGAATGAGATGACTGCAATTATTTTGCCCTGCTTTGAATTACAGTCACTTTGTTCGCATTACACAACATTTGCATATTAGTCAAGTCGATCTGCCCTGTATTAGGCCATATAATGCGATTGTGTAGATTCTTTTATGCTAGATACATTTATGGAGAGCTAGAAATGGAATAGATGATTTGTTCCTGCATAGATTCTGATTACTATATTCTGATTACGTTACTCTGCTTTAGATAAATATAGGTAGAAAATGTATCCTTTTTGTGTGTGATGTTCCATGCTGTCAGTTGTGATTGTCAGGCATGTAGCTGTGCAGATTAGCTGGCTGCAGAGTTAATAATAAAGTTTTCCTAATGAATCTTAAATTATTATAATTTTTTTAATTATATAGCACAAACTAGACCCGAGACATTGGATATCAGAGTGATTTACATGAGCACCAGTTTTGTTACAGAAGACACATTAATTTTGTTTGGTAGGCACTGGGAGATTAAGTGATTTGCCCAGAATCACAGGATGTTGAGCGTTGTTGCCGAGACGCGAACCCGGTTCCCCAGCTTCATGGTCGACCGCTCTAGCCATAAGGCTACATCCTTTCAATCTGTACTTATAAAACGTGGTTTATCACCTGCGAAGGGTATCCAGACACTGTGTTGCTGGGCTTAGTGGAAAAGCCAGGTCTTGAGTCTCTTCCTGAAGTCCGTCAGCGAGGTGGAGGGGGAGGATATTCCAGGTATTGGCGACGAGGTGAATGAAGGAGGGGCCTCTGCTGTGGCTACGGCGGAGGCTTGAGGTCTGCACGAGGGAGGCGGAGCAAAGATTTCTGTATGGTTGGTGGATGTTAAGGTGATGGTTCATATATGCTGCTCCTTGGTCAAGGAAGTCTTTGTATGCATGTGTCAGTAACTCTAATTGGCATTTTTTCTAGATGGGGTGTCAGTTGAGCATCCTCAGGTGTTTGGTGATGTGAGTCTGTTTGGGCACATTGGGGATCAGTCTTGCCGCTGAGTTCTGTATCGTCTGGAGCCTTCTCATGAGTTTGTTTGTGGTTACTGAGAACAGTGCGTTGCCGTAGTCCATCCGTTTGGTGATTTAAGACTTGGGTGACTATTTTTCTTGTGCTAATGGGGAGCCATTTAAAGATTCATTGGAGCATGTGAAGAATTAGGAAGCAGGCAGAGGAGACTGCATTGATCTGATGTTTCATGGTGAGTTTGCTTGTCAGGATGATGCCGAGTTTGCAGGTGTTGTCTTTTGGGTGGGTGTGGGTCCCAACTCGGCGGGCCAGCAGAGATCGTCCCAGAGGGAGACGTGGTTGCAAAAGATCAGCACTTTGGTTTTCTCAGTGTTGAATTTTAAACAGTTGCACGTCATCCAGTCTGCCACATTCTTCATGCAGTTGCGGAAGTTGGTCTTAGTAGTGGTGGGGCCTGCTGAGAGCAAAAGGATGAGCTGGGTATCGTTGGCATAGGATAAGGTGTTGAGATTGTTGGATCTGACTATGTCGGCTAGAGGCATCATGTAGGTGTTAAAGAGGGTGGGGCTGAGGGATAAACCTGGAGGGCTGCCGCAGATGGTGGTGCTCGTGAGTTCCGAGGTGAAGGGAGGGGTTTGGCATATTCTCTGTATTCGTCCTGTGATAAATGATGCAATCCATCTGAGTGTGTCTCCTTTGGTCCCGATCTGGTGCAGCCTCTTGATTAGTGTGTGGTGGGAAATGGTGTCAAAGGCTGCAGAGAGGTCGAGTAGGATCAGGGCTGCAAATTCTTCCCTGTTGAGTAGGGTGCAGATGTCATCTGTGGCAGTGATCAGGGCGCTCTTGGTGCTGTGGTTAGCATGGAATCTGGATTGGGAGGCCTCTAGCTGGTTGTTTCTCTCCAGGTGTTTGGTGAGCTGCTGGTTGATGGCCCCTTCACCATGACTTTGACAAGGAAAGGGAGCAGTGAGATGGGGCAGTAGCCATGTAGTTTGCTCGGGTCGGCAAACGGTTTCTTGAGGAGGGGTCTAACTCCTACATGTTTCCATGCTTCGGGAAAGATGGCTATGGCAGTGGATGCTTTGAGGATGGTGGCGAGTTGGTGGCTGATCTCGCTGCTTTCTAGTTTGAAGAGTTAGTGGGGCAGCGGTCCGTGGGTGCTCCTAAGTGGAAGGAGTTCATGTTGGCAGTGGTGTTCGGTGTGATGAGCTGTTCCCATGTGGTGAGATGCAGTCTGGGGGCGGCTTTCGTAGGAGTGCGGAGGTTGAGGAGGTTGGTGGGTTGGAGCTCCAAGTTCCTGTAAATCGTGGATATATTGTTGTGAAAGGGGTTCGCTAGGGCGTTGCAGAGTTTCTGTGCCGGTGGAATCGTGTTCTCGTGGCTGTTGGGCAGGAGAACTCTCTGATGATGGTGAGGAGTTCCTTGGTGTGGTTGGCGTTTGCCTCGATGCGGTCTGCAAGGGTGTCCTTTTTCGCGGCTTTGGTCGTGATGGTATTCGTTGAGGGCTGACTTGAAGGTGGCTCGGTCCTCTTTTTTGGTAAGCCACCCTCTCTCAAGTTGTTTGCAGCTGCGTTTCATTGTACTAAGTTCTAGGGTATACCACCTGGCTTGTTTGGTGGAGCTGCGGGTTCTGGCTGGTTTGGAGGAGAGGAAGACTCTGTCGGCGGCCATGATGATCCATGTGTTCAAGTTCTTGACTGCTTTTTGTAGGTTGGTTACGGCGTTGGGCTGGGTGGTGTTGAGAGCATCCATCCATTTGGTTTGTGTCACTTTGCTCCTACTGAGGAAGGAGAGGTTGGTGGCAGTGCGCGGTGTTCCTGCGATGGTGAAGTGGACGATAGAGTGGTCGGTCCATGTGAGTTCTGTGTCATGTCTGTATTTGACTCTGTTGTTGGATGTGAAGATAGGGTCTACTTTGTGCCCTGCTTTGTGTGTGGGGTCTGTAAATAGCTGGGTGAGGCCGAAGCTGTCCATTCGTTCCAGGAGGTTGTCGGCATTGTATGTGGGGTTGTCCAGGTGGAAGATAAGGTCTGCAATGAAGATGTAGTGTTTGGACTCGATGACAAATGGGCAGTGAAGACTGTGATGGCATTGCCGAGGCCGGTGTGTGGTCCTGGGGGTCTGTAGCGTGGGTGCCTTTTAATTGTTGTTTTGTCCAATTGGAAATTGAGGTGTTGCGTGATCTGTGTGGTGATGTCTTTCGTGGTGGTTCAATGGATTGTTTCTTTGTGGATGATGGGGATGCCCCGAGTTTGTTGGTGCGGTCACAGTGTGTCATCTTGTAGCTGTTGGGTGTTGTGGTGGCGATGTCGATGGAGGAGGGTGGGTTTAGTCAGGTGTCTGTTATGAAGGTTACGTCTGGGGCGAGGGTGGAGATGGTGTCCCACACTTCGGTGACGTGTTTGTAGAGTGATATGGCATTGATCAGGAGGCATCATTCAGTCTTGGTCGGCGGAGTGAGAGTGGCGCGAGTTTTTGTGAGGGCGGGAAGTCCTACGTTGCAGGTAAAGTGACAACGGTGGCAGGTTAACGGTTCTACTGTAGTATATGGCGATGCAAGGCAGCGGCGTCTGGGGTGTAGGGCTGATAGTTCTGTGGAGGAGTATCTGTGGGTGACCAGAGGGCCAGGGTTCCTGGCCCTGGGTGCAGGCCAGGCACGGACGGGCACAGACTGACTTGCCTTTGGCTCGCCCGTGGAGTGGCCGCGCTGCGGACTCCATTAGGTGGCACTGGCAGCCACTGCTGACATTCTTGTCAATGGTACATTTCATTCTGGGATTTGTAGTTTTGCGTTCTTATTAAAAGATATTCACCTTTTGGCTAGAATGCAGGGCATCACACATGATTTGGGACCTCTCATCTGCTAATTGAATTTTTAACTCTCACACAGCACAGGCAAAAGTGTTTCACAAGTTTAATAATAGAATCCTGAAAAAATGCAATGAAATTTTATTTTAGCAGTACTGTATACATTGTTATAAAAAATATTAGTAATTACATAAATAACAAAAAGTTATAAGGTTTACAATTTGGTTTCAAGAATGCTGCACTCTCATTGTAAATGAATGTCTGTGATATTTAAGGAAAGACCTTAAGATGGCTAGTTAATTTACACTAGTTAATCGCCCCATTAGAGCAACATCAAAATCTGCATTCAGGAGAATGATGATGATGGTGCTAGTTTGTGAAGCACATGGCTGCTTCTACTGAAACTCCCTAGCGCTAGGATTTTGACTGACTAACTAACACTTCATATACAAGAGGAATTGGGAGGAATTAAAGAGCAATATTTCAGTTGTTTTCTAAAGGTCACTTCTGAAGAAATTTGCCGGAGCATTAATGGCATATTATTCCAGATTTTTGTGGCATGCAATTGGAAGGAGCTTCCCCCGCTATCTGATTTCATGAATTTTAAGTACCAGTTTTAGCCTAGCGAAACAGGATCTCAAAGTTCTTGTAGGGGTGTAAGGTTTGATTAGTCTTTGGAGATATCATAGACCTGTATTCGAAAGTGGCCTATGGATAAAGCACATGGCTTTAAATTGGATCTGCTTCTCGATTGGCAGCCAATGAAGTTCTCTCAGGCCTGTTGTGGAAAGCTGGCCTGGTATATGATGTACACTTATGTAATTGAACACCTTGATCTAGTCGAGACAACCCTCATGGTGATCTAAGAGCTCTTAGATAACCATAGAAAGCTCTCTAAGTGGTAGCTGTGGAGAGCCTCAATACACTAAATCCTGTCTGGAATGTGGTCACACCTCCCTGTGACAGGAAGCCTGTTGTTCTGCATTCCCCTGCTCGAACTTGGCTCAGTAGCAGGAGGGCAGAATCGCGCCTCTGGTCGGCAGCAACCATTTTGTGCTGTTTGGGTCTTGTAGACTGGTAACAGGGACATGGAGAACCTAACGGAGGGCTCTTCCAGTGCTTAGAATCATTCCTCCCACACCGTTTACGGCGTGGGGGTATGATTCCAACATGTTTGATACCAAACATGATGGGATTCTTTGCAGCTAGTTTCGAGATGGTCATTGCGTAATTTCGCAGTGCCCATCTATATGGTTTTGGCCGCTTCACTGACCAGTCGGGAGAATGGACTCCGTAGGCTGCAGGGGTGTCCTGCTCATGCAGGGGCACCGTCTCACTTAGAAACAAGCACCCTGCCTTCAGGATTGCAAAGGCCTGCTATAGGGGTGACTTATAGGTTTTAAGTGCAGTGACCCTGGATAAAGGAACCCTATATTTTAACAAGTGGTGCTAGCACCAGTTTACACAGGCTTCAATCACAGGCCTGTAGTTCCATTTTGAATGGTCTCCCATGGGTGGCATAATGCATTCCAAGCGCCGAGATACCCTCATGGGTGATTCAGCGCTATATAAACCAGTAAACATAAACATAAACATGCTTCAGCCCATTGGGGAACTCTTGGGTACCTATGCCCTGTGTACCTTAGTATCATATACTAGGGACTGACAAGGGTACCCCAGTATCCAATCTGGTATGTACCCAAGTACTGAACATAACCGTTTAAGGGAGAAAAGCAGAGAGTATGCTGTCCTGATTAGCAGGATCCCTAGTCAAAAACAGCTTAGCACCAGGCAAATATTGGAGGTAACCATACAGAAGGATCCTACCTTCCTACACCTGTGCTAATAGATGTGACCCTAGGTATGTTCACAAACAGCCATTCCTCTAAAATGTGGATTCTCTATAATCGATTTATTCTTGACTTGGGAATACCCAAGTAAATAATATTACTTACTGGAGTGATGCATTCTGCTAGTACACTGTTAAAATTAGAGATTTTCTATGGTGGATGATATATCAGCACTCCTGAGAAGGAAAAAATTATTCGCTAATTTGTGTGTGAAAGATATTGCTTAACAACCTGTGATCTTCAACTCTACGGTGGAGCATTTCACACCAGCTCCACATTTGATAGCCAGTCCACCTCCCCTTTGATCCTTGCCGATCCTGTCTAATAATGACATAATCCTGTGGAAGAGCTTGCACAATATCAGGAGTAGAGTTCTCGTTCATCCAGTCACCGTTAAAAATAAAACATCTGGTTTATAGTCCATACTGAATTTAAATACATTTAATCCATGTTTAACCATTAATCGGCAATTCATATAAAATAATCTAAACGATATACTGTTACCTTATGTGGTGCACACATTTTTGCTTCTTAGTTTTTGCTTCATAACCGAGTCTCCTCCCCTTTGGATATATCCATAGCCTGTACACAGGGTGCAGACAAGGCAGAGCGTAAAGATAGTAACCCCTGCTGAGTAGCACCTTGGTTCTGGACATGGTGAACCAGGGCCCTGGTGCCGTCCAGATGTAGAAGGGCATGCCTTTGGCACACTATCAGCACACCTGCTGCGTGTGTCCACTTTGCAGACGCACACTGCCCGAATTGAAATAGCCCATATGAAAGGGGCGTGGCTCATGGTGTGACAGGAGTGCATTTAACAGAGGAGCAAAATAACCGCAAACTAGAGCCCAGCAACTGCCCTCCAACTGGAACGCTTCCCTCCCAATGGAAAGTACTGGCAAATAAACCTTCAACTAAAAGGTGAGAAAGAAATACCAAAAATGATTACAACGGGTGAGCTGCTTCTTGCTAGATAGTGCCGTGAGATATTTTGAGGCAGGCACCATCAATCTGTAATTGCCAATTAGAAGAACAATAAGCCAGCTGCTAAAATTGTAAAAGCTGGATAGGCAGCGCACCTATCTGGATCAGTGCACCATGTTTGCACCCATATACACTGCAGCAGGATGCACTCTTTGAATGTAGGTGCACAGTGTCCTTTATCCTCATGTTCTAACTCCAGTGCAAGTCCTAAACCTCTATAAATGATCAAATGTAGGACTATTTTATCATATGAAAAAGTAACAAATGTATTTTTATAAACAAGGAAATGTAACACAAAATATGTCATCAATTAAGATTTTTATTTCTTCTCCACAGCAAAATAGTTTTTTCCTTGCACTTCATGCATTATGATTAACCCTTACCATCTGAGAACACGTTTACTTCTACTCCTGTCAGAGATAAATTTGAAAACCTTCCCATAGTAGAAAAGTACTGTAAATTATTAGTGCATATTTGCAATCTGGCAAGGTATTCTTTTGTTTTTTGGGGAGGGGGAGAGGTTAGGTTTGTTTAGGGTTTTTTATTTTGGTGTTTACTAATTTTTAGGTGAAGCCTAGTGCAGCAGGCTTTCTCTGACCTAGGAAAACGACCTCTTGGAATCACGCTGGACTTTCCACACGCTTGTGCGTGTGTTTCTTTTTTTCTGCATTATTTCAATTGCTCTTTGCATGTGTCTTTCTAAAAAGAAAGCGCGCAATTGGGCAAAGGCGGCTGCATGTCCCACCTTTCCCAGTAAATGTATCCACCCGCGGCCTAGGTCTTGTGGTTACGAGCAGGGGCGCCATCTGTTCGGGGTCATGTCACCATCTTTTTTTAATTAGTGCGTTTACCTGGCTCACTCGCCCCCGCTTCTCTCTTGCGCCATTCTTTTTTACCAACCCTCCCTTCAAATGCCACATGCACACGCACAACCCTGACAATGCTCTGTTTCCAATGAGAAACTTGTGCATTCGCTGTCATGCTAGGTCCATTGCTGTTGACTTGTAGAAAGAGGAAGGCAATCTTAACTTTAAGGCAAGCACCCTTTTAATCTTATGTTTCACCTCACAACCGCAGGTTCGAATTCCAGCGCGTCTGCTCAGCCTTTCATCCTACTAGAGGCCAACAAACTAATTAACATTCATTTGGTTGGCAATAAACATGTTACTGGGCACCAAGATGCAGCATACTCCAGCCCCGCCTTCTCTTGCACACTGGGATAACTCACTTTCGCCTGCTTTCAATTCGGCTCCTGATTTTCTCTACTGTGCTCGCTTTCTGATTTGGTACTGGCATTAGATAATAGGAGCCTTCAGCGGCGGCGCGCAGGCTGCCATCTGTTTTGGGTCAGTTCATTTCCAGAACTTGCCGCTTTCATTAAAAGGCACGTCCCCTCCACCCCACCTCCACAAGAGTGCGCTTTCATTTTCTCTAAAACACAAAGGAACAGAAACTAAATAAATTACAGTGACATCTTACTTTTTAGCTGAATCGTCAGCACCGTCTATTGAGCGAGAATTGGCCAACAAGCCTACCCTGGAATGCAACAAGAAGCTGCTACAGTAGTTAAAGCTCCTTCAAGGCCACTCGTGTCTTGGCAAGGAAGGGAACAATCCTCGTGGGGTTTCAGTAAATAGCTACATAGTGATGCTTAACCATTTGTTGATCAGATGATTATGCTTCTGGTTAAACAAAACAGAAGAACATTAGCAATCAGCATTTTACCCTAGTTGTGGTGGAGAAAAACCAAACCTCTACAGCAGGTAAGCACAGCGTAACTCTACAGAGTGCATCTTTTCGCTCCCCTACCTCAGAAATCTGCAAGCACTTCTTTCATTCCCTTTTATTTTTTGCATTATTTAGCGTGAATGAAGGTATCAAAGCACTTTACATAAGTACTAGTTCCATTACAGAAATCTGGTTTTATGGTATTTATTTTTTTCTCATTCCGTCTGTATTTATCCATATTTATTTTTTGGGCATTTTTTCTGTATTTATCCACATTTATTTTTGTCACAAGCAAAAGACGACGCTACAGCTAGTATTTTTCCACATTTATTTAAAATGTGAATGCACACATGCGCTCGGTTGTTATTGGTCAACGCTATGCTATACATTCATCTGAAAACGTTGCCATTTGCAGCATGTCCCAAATATGCTTAAAAGTGCTCTCACAAGCCATTTGTCTCAGAGCCTTGCAGTTTCTGCCATCTGCAGGGTGCCACATCCTCTTCCCCCACTGAACACCTTACTGCCACACTGAGAGGCTAGTAGTAATGGCATGTAATGACGTGACTGAATGCCAATTTAGGCCTACATTTCAAACGTTTAATTTTTGAGTGAAAATCAGACGAGGATTTTAATTACTCAATATGATTGTTAATTACGGTATGTTAATTTACCCCACTTTCGCTTTCACTGAACCTAATTTGTTAAGCCATATTTAAATGGTACTTGCTTATCTTTGTGGCACTATAAAAGTTTTCAAATGTCTGCAAACTGACAGGACCTAAGTGTAGTGGCACCACAAAGCCGGGGCGCAATGCAGACCCCTGCATTCACTGTGGTGCAAGAAGGCGCCCACCCTTCCTGGGGCCCCCAGTCAACCAGAAGGATACGATTATTTGTGACGTAGAAGTGTCTCAGGGCCCCTCAACATATTCTGTAGGGAAGGGGCATTATTTTGTATCATGTCAGGACTACCAATTGATACACATTGAATCATGCAAAAATTATGTTATTATTTACATATTCACAAAAAATAAAGCAACAAAAATGGTGGCAGACTTCTGCACATGAAAGTTTGATTTCCCTCCCCCACACGCCCCTACTTATGAGTGCGCAGGAAGCATGGCTGCCCCCAAATCATTGTGAATGGGACACGTTCTTTCCAGCAGGCATATTAACCCTCTGTGCTATGAGTCAGAACCTGCACTAGACGAAGCTTCGGTCTCTCTCTGGGAAGAACATTAATCACCGGAATGGTCATTTTTATTGATGCCTGAAAATTGGACAATGCAGGCGGGATTAGGTGCTTTTAAAACGATGCACATGACGCCCCCACCCTAAGTCAGCGCCCGGTGCGGTGGCACCGATCGCACCGCCCTAGAGCCAGCCCTGACCTTTCTTTTGCATTACATTGGATGTACCCAACATTGTTAATACTTACATGTTATCATGTACAGGGGGAAGCACCCAAAGTAAATCAAACACAATTTCAACTGACTACCAATTGCAGACTATTTTGGATCTACAGCCAGGGGTGCTCAAGGGCGGTGATACCGGGGCCCCTACATCGGGTGCTGACTTCAGGGTGCATCCTGTTTGCAAGTTCATTTTAGTTTTAGTTCATTTTAGTTTTAAAAGCACTCGCTGGCCAGTGCTTTGTCTCCAGGACTTTCCGAGGTTGGCCTGGAGAGTTTTCTTCCCTGGTTGCTATACTTGGAGCAATTGGCAGAGTGAAGAGGCAGGGGCTGAGGGGTGAACAATAAAGCCTCATTAACATGTAAATGGTCTTTCAAAGACCTGTGAAGTACTCGGGTGCGGCTGTGTACACGCAGGGAAGCTGTCTCAGTTGGGCTAACACCTCTTAACCCTCTAAGGAGGGGGGAGACATCAGATGGTTGGGAGTGTGATTCTATTGAAGTGAATGACTAAATATACTAGTATTTTCCCGTTTTTATATATAAATACAGACCAAGGAAAACTTGTTTCCTGTCTGTATTTATATGTAAAAATCTGTTTAAATGGGAAACCGGGAGCCCTACTTATAAGGTACCAAAGGCGAGACCTATTGGCTATGCCAATGTTTGTTTAAATTATGGCCACCAACCTCAAGCCCTCCCCTGTAGATAGGCTAGCTGCCTTGAAACTTTTACCATACTGGCGGAATACCCACGTGGACAATTCCCATTAGCGATGGGGAAAATCCCACCATTTCTCATTCTGTGAATTTGGAATGGGATTTTACACCATCAAACAATGTTTTTCTGTTCTTAAGTTTTGTTTAGGTGCATGAAGTTTACTTTGAATCAATCCCACTTTGTTACATAGATGAACACATCTGCTGAATACAAAATCGTCAATTTAGAAACTTACCCATGTAAGGAGTGCTATAATCCATTATTGTTATTTTAGCTAAGCATTTTCATCAGTTTGTTTTTTGCAAATAAAATTCCTATATTCCAAGTATATTTTATGTGAACAACTGAGGCATCAGGTTTGCCAGTTGATAGTTAAATGCATTGTTCTTCATTGGAAAAATGCACATGACAAGTGAATAAACATGGGGCTCATTGAACATTGGACAAGCGAAAGAACATGGGGCTCATTGACAATTGTGTAATAATTTTAAAGTGTTCATAGTAAACATATGTTGCATAAAACCAGTGATATTATCGGTCATGAATATATTCTTTAATCAGTTCAATGTACATGTTTCGTGTTTTCTCTTTCTTTTTTTATAACTCCAATGTTATTAGTATTTCCAATTAATTTCATAAAATGAGAAAGCATCAAATTTCCCATTGATTTAATTTTGTAACGCATACAACTTCTCAGAAGTGTCCTGGTGTTGAAACTGTAAGGCAGGCCGGCAGTGACTATTGTTGGAAAAGGTGGGTTTTGAAGAGTTTACATAATATGGCGTGGTTTGATTTAACGTAGATGGCAAAGGGGAGGTTGTTCAAGTCTGAGCAGTAAAGACAGAAAAAGAGCAACCTCCCTGCTGAATTCTGCAAAACACGGTGACGGTAACAAGTTGAGAAATCTAAGAAGAAAGTGATCTAGAAGGCGAGTATCTTGAACATTCATGACATACAGCTAGTGTGAGGGGGAGTATAACGAGTCTTGTGGCAAAAAATAGAGGGCTTTAAAAACTCATCTCTTGCAGACCAGGAGCCAGTGAAGACTTAACGTGGGTCAAACCCACCAATCAGTGTCTTGCATGCAAGACTTTCAACACAATCTCACTCCACTGTATCTCTCTCAGTAGTGCTGAGTTCTAGATCTTTTCCACCATCCACCACAAATATGTGGTATTCAAGTTGCTGGTCTTGATGTAATTCCAGATATCAGATTTGAGTGGGAATAATCATATTGATATTTGGAGTAATGAAGGGTTGCATATGATGGTTGTCAAAGGGGAGGGGGATTGGGATAGAAGTTGATGGGTGAGGATACTTTGGGTAAAGGGCGAAATGAAGATTTATGGCCGTGAGCCACTGGGTTCAGAGTCAGACTAAAACTTTTCAGCTTAGTCAAAATCTTGTCTTCTAGTTCTGGATTCGCTTGTAACACTTTGTGTATCACTGCAAACTTCTGTTCTAATGAGTCCCTTCTGAAAATTCTCTTATCTTGTGAGTAATGCATACAGTAGGATCACTGCAACTTCCTGTGACTCAGACCTTTCCAAGGTCCCTTGTTCACATGAAAAGAATGCACTGTCTGATTTCATTACAAGACTGGAGGCTACCATTATGCAATAGCCATTTATTGCTGCTCCAGCATGCAGTCCTTTAAAAGAACAATAACACATCACGAAGCATTTAGAATGTTCAAATCATATAAACATCTAGTACACAGAGTTATCCTCTTTTATTAGCTGCTGCTCGACAAGATAAGTACTTTCTTATGCCTTTTGTTTTGCTTTATTATTCTAAACCTATAGCTTATGCTTGTGTGTAATTTCTTTTATATTGTGCCCCTTCAATTTATGGTTGGGATGGGTACGTTTTGAACTTTTGGCTTATGCCTTCCTTTTTAAATGATATTTTACTTGTATAGCTTACGTTCTAAATGATTTCGTCCCTTACCTAATCGTTGCTTAATCGGTCTTCGACTGCTGTTTCCTGTTCCAAAGGCTCATCTGACCTTTTTCATTATCTCCGCACCCTCTGGACTGTAATCGCTTCGTTGGAGCATATGCACATTCTTTAAGTGTATCTCTAGTCATGCCATGGCCACTGTTGCATTAATATTTTCTGGAGGCGGGGCATGGACGCAGGAGCTTTTTGCACCATAATCTCCATTTCAAGGGAATATTAACCCTAAATCTTCCCTTTTTGAAAATAGGCGGCCTGGCGGTCTCTGAGCGAATTACCAGGCAAACTCCTCAACGCCCGCTCGAGGCTGCTGTCTTCCCTTTGTTTCATGCTCAGGTGACGCGCTAGCCTACGCGTTGCCTGGACACCGCTTCGTTTTTTGTTGTTGCGGTTTGAAGGTCGGACCACGGCAGCTTCCATTATTAGGGAAGAAATTAGGTTAATTTAAGGAGCACTTGCTATCCTTGAGTTCCCCCTGCTGTCTGCAGGTGGCATTTATTATCTCATTTATTTTAACCCCTTCGGTGCTCAGGATGGCCCCCGGCCATCTGACGTCAATGTGGGCATGTGCTAAAGACAGGCGGGGGCCGTCCGAGGCCCGCCCACTTGTTAATTCTCCCGCACAGCGGGAGAATTAACACTGTGTGCAAGGGGTTAAAGCTGATAGTGATTGTTTTACTGTGTGACGACAGGCTCACAAAGGTGCAGTTACCTTTGATATCCTGGTCCCAGTCCCATCCGGTAGCTGATTTCATGGGAGAATCCATTAAAAAGTATTTTGAGGACGAACTACAGTCCTCTGTGAGGGAGGCGGTGGATGCTAAACTGGCTAAGAGGAAGAGGGACGCCACTGCAGAGGAGAATGATTTTTCCCTCTCGGATGGTGACTCCCCTTCGTCCTCTGAATCCCGTGGAGGGGGAAAGGTTTCCCACAGGAGGAAGCATACCAAGAAGGCATTAAGCCACGACTACAGTGCAGGTAGCCTTTGTGCTAAAATAGGAAGTGATGTTCCTAGCAGCATCAAAGGAAGGGGCCACCTTGATTGGGTGCAGGGAAAGGTTGCCCGTAGTGGCACGCCGGGAAAAAGTGACCTCCATGGTACAAAATAATTACCGGGCAGTCCAGGCTCCACTGTGGATAATACAGATTATGATGACATGGAATGGGATGAATATGTTTTTAACCTGCAAGACAGCTATGATTTTTTTGGGAAGCCTAGATGATGACTTTGAGCAGGCTTCAATCTCTAATGAGGTAAAGGATCCCTTCGGGGAGAGATGTTTAATCCGGCATCCATGCAGTGCAGGGTGATGGCAGATGGTCCACGTTACTAAGTATTTGAAGTATTTGGCCAGGAGGTCTTTGGACAAGGAGACCCATAATCTGCTTTTGACGGAATGCCCTAGACCCTCTACAGATACGATCTGCTATACTCCTAACCTGGTCCCAGAACGTACAACATTTTTGTTTAGGTTTGGTAAGGGTCCGAAAAAGGGAATTGAGAAGTGCCTGAAACAGTGTAGGACAAAGTCCTTGGTATCCTGGGTCCTCTCACCGCATCCTTGGTATGTACGGAAGAGTAAATATAGATCTGCTGAGGGGTTGGGCGCAACGTACCATTTGTTTGCTAGGAAACGCTAATGCAAGTCTTATCACAGAAAGTCCTCATGAGGATGAATCCAAAGCTGGCTGACCTACCCACTAGAGAGGACAAGGGGAATCTGAAAAGGCTCCTCTTTGGGGAGAGTTTTGTGAAATCTTTAGGGAAGTACGTATCCGACTGTGCCATGCTGAAGGCAGTAAAGGTTAACATGTGAAGTGGCTTTGGCTACAGTGCTGTTTTTGGACAAGCTGACACAAGGGGACTGGCTGTCAGCTGCAGTGCCTTCAGGTCCCCATTTTATGCTCAAGATTCGAGAAACTATGGTAACTACGGAAGGGGCTACCACCCCAATTCAAACTTCTACCCCCAGACAGGGAGAAATTCAAGATCCCGTAGTGGAAGATCGAGGCCTTCAGATGCCGAATCCCAAGTTGAGGAGTGTTGGTTCTTCCCAGGGTAAAGGTTAGGGTAAATTTGAGATTCTTTATCCACAATTGGGAGACCATTACGGGAGATGATTCAGTTTTAGAAACCGGATAGAGTTCTGGGAGTTACCAGTTCAGGTCAGGCACCCCAACGATTTGGCCTTGGATACAGGGAAGAAATTCCAGATTCAGAGGTGGCCCATATGTTAAAGAAAGGGGCCTTGATTCGTTTCCTAGATCAAGAGAAGTGGTGTTGTGAATACAGTTTTTTTAGTAAAAACAAAAAGACCAGGCTTGGCGTCCTGTTTTTAAATGTAAGACAATTAAACACATTTCTGATCTACAAACACTTCAAGATTGGTTAGCTTTAGTTTAGTTTATTAAATATTGTTTGGTTAATTAAAACCTTTGTAACATAAAACAATAATAAAACATGATAAAACCGTTCAATTAATACTGTCACATCCATTAAATGCAGGGTCACCATACAACGAGAGCAATAATCCCCAGTTTGGGCCCCATTGTGTACTTTGCATATACATAGTGTGTATGTTTTGTGCAATTTAGTTATAAGACTTTAATGTTTTGCTTATCAGAATATTTTAGGATTTTTTAATGGTGTTTTTACATGTATTCTATTTCATGGTTTAATTTTGAGTTTTTGTATTTCCAGTCAATTCTTTATAAAGTTCCTGTTTCATCGCAGCCTGAAAGAGGAGGATGCCTGAGTGTTATATGTTTTGAACATTCTAAATGCTTTGTGATGTGTTATTGTTCTTTAAAGGACTGCATGTTGGGGCAGCAATAAAAGGTTACTGCATAATGTTAGCCTCTGTTTATGATGAAATCAAGATACGGTTTGCATGTTTCTGCCTATTTATTGAATTTGCTTCCTCTGATACTTCTGCGTTTCCTTGATATTTGTCTAAAACGACATTCATTGCAGGTGTCTGACGTGGATTTCTTATCTGTTGTCTATGCAGAGCTGTTCACGGAGCTCCCAACTATGCAGTGATGTTTGTGGGTGGTTAGCCACTCGCCCCAGGTGAGTGTAATTTGTGCTTGAATGTAAAGGGTACAGTTTATGCCGGTTTTCGCTGGCACCAGGGTCTAAATAACGCAGCAGCATTTAGAGACTTATTAACGTTATTACCTTGGTATTGTACCTTGGTGACCGGGGCTGCAGCTGTTAAGTATCATCCTTGTAGAGGTATACCAAATTGACAACAAAAAGTCTGCTTGACATTACTGCTGGCAACCCTGCACTGAGGTGATTACTGCTGGTATTCTTGCACAAGGTGGTCACAAATTCAGTCTTTTCTGATGTGTACACTACTAATAAGATCAGTAACTTGGGAGGGTTGGAGACCCCTGCTCTAGCGGCTAGCCAGATAGCATTAAAGCTAACGTTAAACCTTTTAGCCTTGCTGCGCTTGTTCTTCATTTGGTTCTCGTATTTAAAGAACAGTGTGGTTCGATTTGTGGCATATAAGATACTGTAATTCTTGTTCTGAATAGGAATGGTCATTGTAGAGATTTTTGAGGCTTAATCAGCCGTTATGATTACATTTTGTAATACAATCTCATTAATGAGCCACTTTTAAATGATACTACATAAAATACACTTCTGGAATGCATTTGTTTGTACAAAATGCTTATTTCATTAGAGAACTATTGACTCCAGGCATAAACATTATTAAGCAGTTTAGCTCATAACTACTATATAGTCTCGTCCTCTGCAGTTTAGCAGTTAACTTTAAGGGTTAATAAGTAAGGAATTAATTTAGGGGAAATTACATGTAATTATGGCGCAAAGGAATTCTGTGGAATCTTTACTTCTTCCAGTTCATCAAAAATGCATCATTCTGTTGACTATGATTTTTTTTTTATTTGTTTTTATTGTTGCAGCAAGATAATGTATAGTACAGTAATATATCCTTGTCGGTGCCGCGTCAACATTCAGCCGCATCCGACCAGTCTTGCAACTATTCCTTTTATTACATAACATTCAACTTTAGGTGCATAGATTGGTAACTTCGTAGTAATGAAGACATGAATTACCATATCCCATAGTAGCAGCATACCGAGTAAGGTCTAGTATCACACAGGAGGTATATGTTTTGTTTACATCACGTGGGCACGGAAGTCGCATGACCCTTCTGCCATTTGTGCAGCCCCCTCCCGCTTCCCACACCTATTCCATTTCCTCCTCCCCTTCTGAACTGTCTATATCCTCCTCCTCCGGTAGCGGATCACAAATGTCCCCCCTATATGTGTTCCAGGGCAGCCATATTTTGTTCCATTTACGTGGGTTGGTTCTTCGTTGATACACCGCACGTTCCATCACCATGAGCGTGTCCATATTTCTGCACCATTGTGCCAAGGTCGGTGCCTCTGAAGCCCCCATTTCTGAGCTATGTCCCGCTTTGCTAACATCATTCCGATAACTACCCATTGCCGCCCCTGTGGAGTCAGGTTGTTCGGGCCCCAGACATTCAGCAGACAGATTCTAGGGTCAGGTGTGATGGGGAGCTGCAGGGTTTGGGCAATAGTGCGCGTTATTCGCCTCCAGTACTCTACCATGCTGGGACAGGACCACAGGGTATGAAACAGTGTGCCTTCCTCCCCGCAGTTCCTCAAACAGTAAGGGTGATCCGCCCTCTGAATTTTATGTAGGGTGGTGCGTGTGTAATATACCCGGTGTAGTATTTTAAATTGTACTAGTCGGAATCTCGCCGAGATTCCAGCTTCTCTAGGCGACGCTAGTGCCGCATTCCAATGTGCCTCATCTAATTCCCCGAGCTCATCCTCCCATTTGCCTCTGTGTCTGTAATGGGTCTGGCAGGTTGTTCACCAGTTTACGATATGTGAGGGAGGTGGCGCTAGCCTCCATGTAATCTGTAAGGAGTCGGTCTTCTGAAGGAGCTGATTCTGGGACCTTTGTTCCCGGTGGAATTGCAGCCAGTAATGCGTGCCGAACCTGTAGGTATCGGTAGGTTTCAGTAATGCCCAGCTCGTACTGCTCCCTCAGGGTCGCGAATGGAATTACCCCATCTCTCATCCACATGTCGCCCACCGTGGAGATCCCGATATTATCCCAGTGGGTAAAGCCCTTGCTGCTACGTAGATTGCCCAGGGCTTTGGAGTCCCACAGGGGTGTAAGCCGTGTAATCACACCCTCCCAGTTTAGTCTTCTTTGTGCCATAGTGTTACTGTGTGTTTAGTCGGGCCAATCAATCTCGCTGTTAGTCTTTTATTGTAGAGCGGGGCCAAAAGGGTAGTAGTGCCCAGCTGTCGTCGGTCTGCTAGATAGGCCGGGTCGTTCTGTGGAACATGTAACCATTGGTTAATCACCTTGAGGTGTGCCGCCCAATAGTATAATTCTAAATTTGGGAGCGCAATTCCTCCACTGTACCAGTCCCTAACCAACTTCGCCTGCGTGACCCTAGCCGGCCGGTTCCCCCATAAGAGGCCTGATAACTGTCCTGATATCTGTCTAAAAAAGGAAGGCGGGACCATTTCCGGTGTATTTTCCAAGACGTAGAGGAAACGGGGCAGCGCCATCATCTTGAATAGCGCCGCCCTTCCCAACAACGTCAGCGGAAGGGACCTCCAATGGCGGACATCCGCTTTTAGTCTGTCGAGCAGCGGCTTAAGGTTCATGTCCTGAAAGGCCCCGTGGTCTCGCGTAATTTGGATTCCTAGGTATTTGAAGGAGATGGCCTCTAGAAGCAGAGGACAATCCCCACTCAAGTGCGGCGGAGTCCCATGTAGCATGTAGAGCACCGATTTCGTCCAGTTGATTTTATAGCCTGAAGCTATACCATGTCGCTCACACAATGCCAACAACACTGGGATCCCCTCCGCTGGTTCGGTTAGGTAGATCAACATATCGTCAGCATACAGTGACACCTTGTCCTCCCAGTTGGTCTCCCAGGCTATTCCTCGCAGTAGCCTGGTGGTTCTAATGACCGTGGCCAACGGCTCCAGCACTAAAGCGAACAATAGTGGCGAGAGCGGACAGCCTTGTCTCGTGCCTCTTGCTAACTGAATAAGTCTTGAGATGTGGCCATTTGCTGTCACCCGCGCCACAGGGTTGTTGTATAAAAGCCTAATCCATGCTAGAAATTTCGGGCCAAAACCCATATGTTGTAGGACCGCAAAGAGGTACCGCCATTCCACCAAGTCAAACGCCATTTTGGCGTCCAACGAGAGGATTGCTGCGGATTCTTTCAACAACGGGGCTCTTGCCATCACACCATGCAGGCGTCTGAGATTCATCGCCGTACTGCGATGAGGCCGACTGGTCTGGGTGAATTAGATGTGCAAGGTGGGGTAACAATCTATTGGCTAGTAGTTTTGCTAATATCTTACTCTCGGCATTAAGGAGGGAAATCGGCCGGTATGAGCCGCAATCCTCAGGTGGCTTGCCAGGCTTTGGGATCGCCACAATAGTCGCCATGCGCTGGTCAGGTGGCAGCTGTCCCTGTTCCAGGCATTCCACGAACATATTAAGCAGGGGTGTAGCCAGCGTTTCCTACATAGTTTTGTACCACTCAATTGGTATCCCATTAGGGCCCAGGGCTTTCCCTGAGTGCAGTGCTGCGATAGCCGATTGTAACTCTTCAGTCGTCAAATCAGCTTCAAGTTCCTCCACCCTGTCCTGCGACAGTGTAGGGGTGGACACTCCCATAAGGGCTGTTTCTGCCATTTCCTGCGTAACTTCTACTTCAGGGGTATATACTGTCTGATAATGATCAGCCAGTAATTCGACTATCAGTGAGGGGCGGGTTTGCACTTCCCCCCGCGAGTCCTTTAGTCGCAGGATCGACCTTTGCCCTTCCCGTTTCTTCTCCAGCCATGCAAGAAGCCTACTGGCCTTGTCCCCTATCTCGTATATCCTGTTCGCCGTGGCCGTCAAATTGTCTCCTACTCTTCGGCGTAGATGATCGGTATGACGTTGCTGACACAACTGGAGCGCGTGCAGCGTATCTCCGGTCGGGTCAGCCATGTGTTTTTCATTGGCCTTAGCGAGTTCGTCTTCTAAGTTCAGTAGTTCTTGTTTTTGGGTGCGGTTATGCCTCGTGATAGCGGAAATGGCTTGTCCTCTGAGAACCGTTTTATAGGCCTCCCACAGGACTGAAGGGGAAGACACCGAACCCTCGTTCTCCGCGAGATAGCACCTGGTTGCTTTTTTAAGTGCTTTGGTCACCTGGGGCACCTTAAGATATCCTGGGTAGATCGGGTAAATGCGTTTTTGGGACCGCTCCGGGTTGGAGAGAGTCAGCGTCAATGGGGAATGGTCCGAGATTCCTCTCGGCCCAATCCGTACCTCGTCTACTGTGAGGAGCCCGCGGGCCAACGCCAGGAAATAGTCGATCCTGGAAAGGCTATCATGGACCGCTGAATGGTAGGTGTATTGTCGGGCTGTCTGATGGAAATTTCTCCAAAGGTCTATCAAACCCTGCGCTGCTAGGAAGTCAGTCAGCCGGGACGGTCCGGTAGTCTGAGTTCGTACCGGGAATCTGTCTAAGGTAGTGTGTGCCGTTGCGTTAAAATCTCCTCCCACTATGAGATCTCCCTCTGGGAGTCCTAGCAGAAATTCCCCCAGTTCTGGGAGTGCGACCTCGTGCAAAGCCGGCGGAATATATACCGAGACCACATTTAGCGGCCTCCCTTCCCACTGTCCAATCGCCGCCGCAAATCGCCCCTGCGTGTCTATCTTCGTGGATTGAAGTATGTACCTGGAGGACCGGTGCATCAGTATCCCTGTACCACGGGACCCCCTGGTGAATTCCGAGTGGGCAATCATACGGTAGCCTTTCCTGTCTAGTGCATGTACTGCAGAACCTGTCAGGTGTGTTTCCTGTAGCAGGACCAGGGCCGGGTTGAATCTCCTTATGTTTAGTAATACTAAGCCTCGTTTGACCTTATCCCCCAGGCCCCTCACATTCCAAGACAAAAGATGTAAAGATGTCGCTGGCCCCATCCCAGGGTCTGCTCCCCCTACGTCAGTCTGTGCGTCATGTGCCATAGTGCCTGCGGTAAAGAGTGACTACGTGCCACTGTGAACATAGTCTATTAAGTTGCCCGAAGCTCGCCATGCTGCATATGTGTGCCTGCCAAACCAATCTAGACCTATAAAACTACTCGTAAAATGCCAAACCCCCCAACCCTCAACTTCCCCCCTCCCTGCCCCCCTGCTAAACGGACTTGGAACTGCCCGCGCCCCCAACTTAGCAGAGTGCCTAACCCAAACCCAAAACACAGTACTTGCTCGCTGGGGTGAAGGACTCTCCGGAGTCAGCGGCCCCTCATCATGTCCACGGAGGACCTCTGCCCAGTGTCCTTGGCGTCTCGCCCAGCCAGAATTACATTTGGTCTAGCATTATAATCACGGGAAGTCATTGTTCTTCGTTGTCTTCACGTTCTTGAACCTCGCTCAGGGATGAATGCTGTCCTGTGTCGTCACCAGATACTTGGGAGCTTGGCCGTGTGTCATTATTGCGGTGTTTGTTCGGCCTATTGGAGCGGCGAGGCAGGCCGGTTGTTCTCCAGCCCTCCAACCAGTCGTGTGCCGCCTCCGGGGTCTCAAAGAACCAAGTTTTATTGTCCGCCACTATCCGCAGTTTAGCCGGGAAGAGCATAGCATAGGGGATTTCTCTCGCTCGAAGTTCCTTTTTAACTTCAAAGAATGTCCTCCTCCTGCGTGCGACCTCAGCCGTGTAGTCCGGAAAGAACGCCAGTGTGGAGTTTTGGATTTTAATTGGGGGTGAGTTTCTAGCCGCCTGTAAGATCGCATCCCTGTCTCTGAAATTGAAGAGTTGGGCAATGATCGGTCTTGGGGATGTTCCTGTTTTCGGGCGACCCCCAGGGACTCGGTGGGCTCTTTCCACTGAAAAAAAAGGCGGACAGACCCTTGGGTTTAAGTTCCTGTTGGATCAAGCCCTCCACATATAGGTCCATAGCTCTAGTGTCCTCCGACTCTGGAACCCCCAGAATGCGGATGTTGTTCCGTCTTGAGCGCCCTTCCTGCTCGTCCAGTTTGTCACGCAGTGCTCTATTTTCTTTCAAGATCCTCTCCACGCTGATTTGCAGTTCTGAGACATCTTCCACTAGTGACTTTGTTACCACCTCCATCGAATTCACTTTTTCCGACATTTTGTGGAAGTCTGCTCTTATTAGTGTAATCTCTGTTGATATCAACCCCACTGTCGCTTGGACCTGTGTCAGAGCCCGCATCACGTCCTCCAAAGTCGCTTTCTTCCCTCCTGCCGTGTCGGCCGTTTTGTTCGCCTGCATTCTCGCGTCCGTTGGGGAGGATGACGTTTTATGGAATGCATACTTCTCGAGTCTTGACTGCGTGTTTCCACCCTTTGTCCACTTACCCGCCATTCCGGCCGTCGCCGCGGCGGTGAACCACCGAGGAGTAGGTGCTCAGAACAGTGTGTGTAGGGACCCGAGGCCAACCGTAGGTATCCCCCGTGAAGGCTCGCAGTGCTCCAAAGGGTCACGGATGCGTGTGGGCCTGGCCGATGGACGGACCCTCAGTCGTCACCGTCACTCTCTCTGTCTTGCAGGCCACGTGGGTGGCGGGTTAAACGGGTCAGGCCGGTACGCCGTATGGCTCGCCAGGGAAACGCACCTTCGCCGGCGAGTTGAAGCAGGTTGTTCGCGACCAGGCGTCGTGGGCCACACTTGTTCTCAGATGTTGCCCTCACCGTGTCCCTGACACGCCGCCGATGGTCGGCGCAGCTCTCGGCTGTAATTTGGCCCCAGTCGGGATCACTCCGGCCACCTCAGGGGTGCGCCCACTGTCCGTTGCTTCCAATGTCTCTCCGCCGCCACTCTCTGCGGTGCTCACCCCAGCGACACAGCCCACTCCTCAGTCGGGTGAGTCAGAGGGGTAATAACACCGCAATCTCGCGGCAGTGTACAAGCAGGGCTCTGGGTGCGGGGCCTTGGATGACTGGGCCCCCGCCGTGACTTCTCTCTCCTGCAGTGGCGAATGGGCCGGAGTGGCGTCTCGGTGAACCCTCTTGCTAGGCGTCCCAAGGTCAGGACAGGGACTCCTTTCGGCCCCCTCACCACTATCAGGGCATCTCACCGAGGCAGGCAGTTCGCTCTCCGTCTTCTGCCTCGGGCCGTTGGGGAGTCCGGGTCCAAGATGGCGGGTCCGTTCTCGGACACGGCTGGTCCGTCTGTCTCCGTGGAGCGGTCTGGGGCGCTCCCTGGCTCACGTCAGGTCTCTGCAGACGACGGACGGTCTCCGGGCCACAGGTACCCGGATTCTTACTTCCGCAATGGCCCGTGTATACCTTTCGCCCTCGGAGCCGCTCCACCAGCGGTAGCTTCCGGTTTCTCGGCGCCCAACCCGCAGCACTTCCTGCCGGGTCCCGGGGTCAATCTGTCTCCCGGCTTCAGTTCCCCTCCGCGGCCTGGGCGAGTTGCGCGGCTAACTCCTCTTCCCTCCGACGGATTTTCGTTTTTGTTGCTGTCGGTTGTGCCGCCCGGTCCTGGGCTTCAGTGCCTTCCCGCAGGGTAGTTTCAATGATCGGATCAGTAGTCGGATTTACATGGAGGCCGCGTCAACTCCGGAGCTCGCCCTCTAAGCTGCCGCCATCTCCGGCTGCTAGCCACGCCCCCCTGACTATGACTTTTTGAGAACGGTGATCGTGTCTCATGTAGATGGGCTATTTGCCTGCACGCCTTTACAGGGCATCAGCCAATTTTGCTAGATTGCGAAGAAAGATCCTTGCCACTCTAAAAGCTCTCGGTGGAATAAACACAAGCAACATATTGGCTCATCCCATCAAACAGCACTAAAAGCTTGCATTGCTTGCCAGATGAAGCGGCT
The DNA here is from genome assembly GCF_964261635.1 of Lissotriton helveticus. NCBI lineage: Eukaryota > Metazoa > Chordata > Amphibia > Caudata > Salamandridae > Lissotriton > Lissotriton helveticus. The sequence continues at coordinate 1,046,687,930 of NC_136072.1, forward strand.
GACGTGAGCAAATATGACCATCCGTACTGACAGACTAGAAGGACAATACATACATACCCTATGAATCGAGCAGTATTTCTGCAAATGAGATTACTTCATCACCGGAAATGGTTCGTGGAGCAAGGGAAGGTGTCTATCAGTAATGAGTTTATGGTTCCCATGCCAAAAATGTATCCAAAGCCCGGGAAGTTGGAAACCAGAAGAAAAGACGGCATCATGAAGAGCAGATGGCAAAGAAGAACTAATACTCTTGGCAGGGTGGTGAGTAGGCAGATGAGCAATAGCACAAGTGATCATCTGTGTCCTGACCATCTTTAGACTGTTTACTGGATTTCTGTTTTGTGAGTAACTGCTTGGAACATGAGTACAGAATGGTTTTTACAATTTCAAGTATCTAGATCAGTGGTTCTTTATCTTCTGACTTTTGTGTACCCCCACTTCATCATAACTGGAACCCGTGCCCCCCCCCCCACTGATTTATAACTGGGATTCAGGGGCCTCCACTGAGCCATTACTGGAAGCTGGCAACCCTGACCTCGGCATTTTCAATGATTAAAACCGCAAAACAATACAGAAAAAATACAGAAACAAACCGTCATCAAATAAATACACAAATGAGGAAATATTTTATGTCATTCATAAACCAATCTAAAAAAAATACAGAAACAAACCTTCATCAAATAAATACACAAATGAGGAAATATTTTATGTCATTCATAAACCAATCTAAAAAGAAATACATTTTTATTTTAATGGGAAAGTTGGAGGTTTTCTAAATTAATTTGAAGTCGTTCGTTGCCCATACTATATTTTGTCTGATGCACATGCACTGTTCCCACGAATCAATCTGAAGATACTAACTTAATTTTTAGCCTTCAATTTAAAATTCCTTCACAGAACGTGTGTTGCTTCTTTATTGATGTACACTTTATCTGTTTATATTTTTTACATTTTCTAAGCAGTCGCAGACCCCCGAGTATGGTTTGAGGACCCCCAGGTGTCCCTGGACCTCAAAATTAAGAACCACTGCTCCAGGCTGATTTGAGGCTAAACATGTATTTACTTTTTAGGGCACCTTTCCAAACTACAAGTAGCCGATATGGAATGGTTAGATTCTCCCCCACTACCCTACCCCTCCACCCAAAAAGGCATCCTACAGAGGACTAGTCAGTCAAACCACAGTCTTGTGCTTCTTGTTACAAATGCAGGACGCCCACATGCTGGTGTCTGTCCTTTACATGGAGCTCTCGGAAATAAAGCCTCATTTTTTTGTTTAAATATCATTATTAGCATTTTTCGTATTTATACAGCAGTAGGAGATGATATGAGTAAACATAATACATGAGGGATATGGGCATGTTAGTGTTAACTATAACGGTATACATTATTTTCTACAGAGTCGTTTGTAATTAGCGAATATATAACAGCATGGGTAAGATTAATGTGTTAACTCTTTATACGGTTGTGCATGACAGTTGTACTTGGTGGTGAATACCTGGTGTATGATTTATTATACTGATGTGCTGTTTTCTGTCCGCTATGTGAGTAGCCCTGTCCCCAAGAATGTCGTTTGATTATTCACCCGTCTGACATATATTTCACAGTTCTTGTAATACATTTCTCAATGTAGCAAAATACTGAAACGCAAATGTAATACAACTTTCATTTTTAAACTAAAGAAAAGGAAAATTTAAATAAACAAGGATAAAAATAAAATAGATAACAGTGAAAAAGAAAAAAGGCCATCATCAAGTTTTTGCAGCTGGGTCATAGTAGTCAAGCAAGTTGACTGCATTTCTCGAAGTAATCCACAACGCAACCATCACAGTCTTGTTTCCCCCCCGCCCCCCTACCTGGCGTGCACGTTACAGAAGTGGATTTGTCTTGTTAACAATTCTTTGCGTCTACCACGTCCTTATTGTAAGTCATGACAACGTGGTGTCAAGTGCAGGGCTAGGTTGTGAGGGCAACTGTTGTCTATCATCCAGGTCCTGCTCAATGTCTGCATGCGGGGAGCTGGACTCACTATCTCTGTCTACATATTTTATTTCCACAAGCATAGTATCCCAATATTGCGCAATGGGGTATGTGCGCAGCCCTGCTATTTCCTCCCTGTGTAGCGACGTACTCTTAGCTTGTGCCCATACTATAAGTGAATTTTTCCAGCTGTGTATTACTGGAGCTTCAGCGCGTTTCCATCTTTTCGTTACTAAGCGTTTGACTACTTTGAGGCCAAGATCTGTGAATCTCGCCAGGACGTTGTGCTTTTTTGACCTAGAGTAAAAGCCAAGTATGCATTCTTCCCATGATCGTTGAGGTGGTCTCCCAGTGCACCTCGCTATCTCCTCCACTACCTCCTGCCAGTACATACTTGGGGATGTGCATGACCACATGATGTGTAAAAAGTCAGCGTCTGTCTGGTGACAGTGGGTACAAGCAGAGGTAATCATGTGAAAAAAAAGATTTAATTTATCTGGTGAGAGAGATGCTCTGTGTGTGATATGTTTGTCTGAGGCTCAATTTGGAGTTTCTCGGTATACATGTGGGATTAGCAAGTATGGTCTATTTCTCCCGATCCGTCCACAGAATTCCCCATAGTTCTCCCACTGCAGGCGTAGGGTGGTCAGAGGTCCATTACCCATCACGTGTAAGTATTGTATCTAAAGATGCATTTTTGGCTCCACACCACTGTCTCCCCATGCCACTGTGAGTGCTCTCCTAACAGAGGTGTGCAGCAGGAATTGACCCGCCGGTAGGTTATAGTCTTCCGCAAGTGTTTCAAACGTTATCAATGTCCCAACAACATCGGAAATAAAACCTTATGCTTGTATGTTTCTGAAAACTGATCTTTCCTAAGGTGAAGTCAGAATAAAGCAACAGTTACTTCAGGTTTTCTACCTTATAAGATTTGATTTCCGTGGAGATGTGATCTACCTGATGCCCAAATTGTCTCCTGCGTTAGGATCTTTCCAGTATATCTAGCATGAATGAAAAGCCACCGTCCCTGTGGTCCATTACTACCTATATAGCGGACTCATTTGCTTTGCTTCACCATCGTCTTATTTGAGAAGTTATGTTTTCTCCTCCAATTTACACAACTTCTTCTTCCAGGCAAGCAAGAGAAGCTAGTGGTTAGTGTTTGTCCCAACCAGTTGCCAGCAAACATATTAGTCCCTCATTCTAAGGAATTTCGGATTTGGGCAGAAATGGGAGCTTCCGAGTAAGATGGTAATTTCGCATGTGGCACTACTGCATGTAGCATTACCTCCAAGTTTTCAAGGAGCACTTCTCCCAGGTCAAAACTGTAAAAATGTATCCTTGGAAAACTTACTCCCAGAAATCTGCAGTGCAACGCTTATTCTCCAGTAATTGTCCATTTTATAGAGAACAACTTTGTATCACTTGGCAATTCTGCACCTGGAAAATACAAGTCCCTACAGTATGGTTAATTTCAGGTGCACAGTTACCCCTGTAACTGTATTCTAGTGGGCTTGGAATGAGAGCTTTAGTGGCTTTTGGGCAAGGAAATCTGGAGGATCTCCATAACCACGCAGAGAACAACTAGATGCTTATTATGTGTAAGTCGTTCAGTGGAATTTTGGGTCCAAAAACTTCAAGCTTGCCTGTTCTGGGATCCAGGGCCAGACTGGTAACCAAAACCTGCCCTGGCAAACTGCTTGGCCAGCCCCTTTGGGAGGGCCGAGGGTGTGCGGCCGAGCTGTTTGCAATGGCTGGTTTCGGACGATTTTGTCACCGGGGGCAGATATTGCAGGCCCTAGGTAACAAAAACGGCCTCCCAGGGGTCCAAAACTGGCCCCTACCCTGGCGGCCCACCGGGGAAACACCCGGTGCCCGCTATGGCCAATCCGGCCCTGCTGGGAACTGATTTCTCATAAGGTAAAAGTCAACATAACACAGCAGCTTAGCTGTTTTACCCCTCCTTGTTCGACTTGGTCTAATCAAGCAATCGTTTATACATTGCAGGACTGTTCAGTCAATCTTTAGACTTGTAGTAAACCTCAGCAATCTGAAAAAAATGCTCCATTTGCTCCCATTGTCAAATCTTTCACAGAACGAATCCTTCTTACTAATGTAATACTTGCAGCATGCTCTCCGCTTTGTCATGAACGCTTCTTATACTTCCCTGAAGGTGTGCAAAAAATTAGCCCTTCCGTACCTGTACACTGTTAGTTGGCAACCAAGCTGGAATTTCACCTCTGACTCTATAACTACAAATGGTAATGTTAAATCAGAAATGTAAACATCAAACCGATAACCTCTTTGCCCAGTTTAGGTAAGTTTATTGTTTATCAAGGATCCCTGGTTAGCTGAAGGCAATTGTCCCCTCGTTGACAAAGTGACAAACCGTTCTCCTCCTTCCACTCCCCTGGATGTAGTCTTTTTGCTTCTCCGATGAGATATAAATACGTCAAGAAATGGATTGAAACCCTGACTAGTGCACAGGTAATAATTTGCAGGAAAGATGGACATCTCGAAGCTGATGGTGGTTTGGTCACAATCCACCACAAGTCATATAAGCTTTCAACATAGCCAAAACAAATTAATAGTCACTCTGAAATACAAGCTTGTAAATGTTCACCAGGAAATGTGATGCTGATCTTCATCATTATTTACTGCATTCCCAGTTCACCTTTAATCCGCTTCTCTCTATTCCTAGATGAACTTACCACCTTCGCTCTGCAAAAGGAAAACATTGTACTTATAGGATACCTAAATAACAGAACAAGGAATGAATGAGGAGGTATACTTCTTAATTATCTACAACCTGCTCTCACTGTATTGGAACAACAAAGAAAGGTTGATGCACAACCTAAGGTAGTCTAAGGAATAGTGAGGGTCCCAAATGGTCGGAGGGATCCCGTCTAATGTACTGAGTCATACATTTTTTAGTAAAAACACAGGGCTTCCACCCGTGCATGGTCGCTTAGTTCATCATCTGATCTGCTGCTCACCCCCAGACAACCAGGATTCACTATAGTAGATATGGTGGTACTTTTTTTGTGGTGGCCGTTTGTGTTGAGAGAGAGGAGTGTTGCACCCCAAACCCAATAATTTATTAGAGTGTTACACACTGAATGTTCAGCTGACTGAGAACTACAGTGAACCCCTACAAATAAACTTGACCAAGGTAAACCAAAATGGCACATCATGGAAGTCTTCCTCTGCAACCATAAAGAAAAACACAAGATGGTGAGGTTCAGGTCTCATTTGTGTCTGTGGAATTAGGACAGAGGAGTGCCCATCCCTGCATCTACTCTGACTGGGAAACACCCGTTACAACGGATGTATTGCTTTGCGGTGCTATCGCAACGTGACTTTTACATCGCGGCCGGTTTCACAACGCATGCTATTGGGACACATGCTAGAATGTCGCAATTACATATACATCGCTAGTGATGACATCGCGTGGAAATAGTCTGCCTGACCCCGATTACATCTTCTGATGTTGATTTGTGTGTGGGTGTGCTCCGCATGAATGGATGTATGATGGGTGGCATGGGTGTATGATGGGTGGGTGCATGGCTGGGTGGCTGGCTGGGTGGTGGGTGCATGGTGGATGGCATGATGGATGGATGGATGGGTGAGTGGATGGGTGGGTGGATGGATGGATGGGTGGGTGGATGGTTGGGTGCGACAACAGCTACGGCCACTGGCAGCGTTCCGCAAGCATGGTCAGGGGTAGCCTGATAGGCATGGGGGGTCCGCACTGGGGAAGCCGTTGCGGGAATCGGTGCATGTTGGTGCCAGATTGCTTGGCGAAGTAGTTGTGAGCATGAGTGGGCGAGCATAGGCCCGATTATGGATACTCAGCAAGGATAGTTCTGTCTTCCTCTAGCTAAGCATCTCCACGTTTGCCGCACTTATTTGTGAAATAAGCGGGGATGGATGGCGAGCAGTCAATGTTGTTAATGGTCATAAGTGTGTGCACAGAGTATGACAGCGAGTTTTGGATGCACACACGAACTTGAGCTGGGAGATTTCTGGCTACATTGATGCTAACAAAGACTAAATATCAGGTGTTGTGGTGTACGCCTATGGCGCAGGAAGCGGCACCATTGCTGTAGGGGACAGTGGTCTGCGATTCAATGGTAGGGTGTGCGCATGCACGCAATATTATTTTGGGCGGAAGTGGGTTCCCGGTTTTCTCAAACAGCAAGTTTTGTGGGCACACCCCTGCTTTGAGGGATTAGATGCGGGCTCCAATGGGGCTAATAAAGTTTTTACATAGCAGGGGTGTGTTGTGCAAATGCTAACAAGGTAGAGAGGTTCCGGGCAACTGTGATTTCCATAAGTGAAGAGTGGTGCTCGCCGACTTTCAGAATTGCAGTTCGTTGAAGAATGTGTTCATATGCCAACTGGTTTCCTTGAATGTTAGCGCTGGTAAACATGAATACTGTCAGAATTTTGAGAGTCTAGGAACAGCTATGACTTTAGAGTTTAACCTGGTTATTGGGACACATATAGAACTGTTCAAGAGTTTATCAAGTACGGAACTCTTGTCCGAGGTTAGGTCCCGTGATTTCCATAAGTGAATAGTGGTGCGCGCCGAGTGCCGACTTTCGGAATCAGTTTGTTGAAGAATGTGTTCATATGCCAATTGTTTTCCTTGCATGCTAGCGCTGATAAACATGAAGGCTGTCAGAATGTTTGAGAGTGTAGGAACAGCTGTGGCTTTAGAGTTGAACCTGGTTACAGTGATAATTTGGCATGAATAGGTTGTGTGTGTGTTCTTACCACGAAGAAAGCCCGAGCAGTTTCCCCTTCTTGTAATGATCCCAAACCGTCTTCTTTCATGCTGCATTTCGCCCTCAAACTTAACGAAAACGCTGACTGAGGTTAAACAAGGACATCATGCCGTATTGCTTGTCGCATGGTATGTTTCACCGTTAGGTAATTTAATGAATTAGTGCGATGTCTGCTGGTTAATTGATTCACGCTACTGTGTTATAATGAATGCTTTCAGGACGTTTTGTAGGGAATTAAACAGACCCCCCAGGATATAGCGGCATGGATTGGCAAATTTAGCGGCATAAAAATGAAAATTTAGCGGCACAAAAATGGAAATTTAGCGGCATTTTATTTTGTGGTTTTCGCAACACCAAACACATATCTTACTGTTTGAGTTATTTGACAACATGGAGCTATGTACATTTTGTTTATTTACAATTCAGCCCATTTGTTTTAGTTAAACCAGCCAGCTGGAAGCACACAGAGTACCCTGCATCAGGCGGGCAGGCTGGAGGCAACAGGACTGTGCCCTGCCTAGAAATGTGGTCTTTACATCCTGTGCACTTGTGTACAGTGTAACCAGTCTCACGTGACTCCGAATGCACCATTTTCACTACTGTTGTAAACAACACCCTGAAGGCTCAACACCAGCAGTCTTTACAACCTGTAAAGTTAAGACTAAAAACATTTTACAAATGGGCTTAGAAGTGTACAGTTAGGCACTGTGTGCCTGCACTGCCCACGTCCATCTGGCCTCGCCTCACCCTGGAGAGAAGTTGGCCTTCAGTTACTCTACTCCAGCGCTGCTTGTGACAACCCAGCCTCTAGGCACAAGCGTCCAAAGTCTGCACCGCCAGATGTTAACTCACTGCACGGCTAATTTATGACAAAATAATTCTCCTCTTGGCCTCGTTTTGAGAATCTAGTGAGTCCATACCTAACACTGGAATTAATAAAAAAGTATGCCAACTCTTCTGAACATGCCAATTATCACTTCATTTGCTTGTATCATCAGGTAGGGATAGGTTAGATCGCTGTTAAAAATGTCCATTTCTACTTCAATTCGCTATGTATGCTCATACGGGTAAATACAAACTTTCGTTTGCAAATTCGGATTAAAGTGGCCTTGCCCCAGGAATACCAGCCACGTCTTAGAATGATGGAATTAAAATATTTTGTCTCAAACTATTTTAAGTTTCATTCAGCTCATGAAAAGAAATATTGCAAGGCTCAGATTTTGAAAAAGGGAAGAGCACGTCTTGCATGGAAAACCCTGGATGCACACGGGTCAGCGCTCTTCCCTATGTGTGCGGCGGGCCCCCACCAGCGTGAAGGACGGACTTACCTGTGTTCAGCCCTGGTCTCTGAGGAAGAGTCTTCGTGAGTGCCGCTGCCGCTTCGTGCTCTCTCCCCCTCTTGCTGCTGTGGTGCTGGTCTTCTCCCTCGCTCGTCGGCCGCCGTCCGTCCTCGATCTCCTGGCTCCTTCTCAAATCAATCCTGGAATGGGAAAATGGGTGCTTCGCTCCTTCTTTTAAGGCGGAAACACGGGCCGAACGACGCGACGGGCGGAAACGGCAAATTTCGCGGGCTTTTTGCAAATATCGCGGCATTTCCCGAGATCGGCCGATTTCGCGATTTTTTTGCAAATCGCAAAATCGCGATAAGCTGGAGGGTCTGATTAAACTCATGTGCGTGGCCACTGGCTCGGCTGGGCAGCCATACAACAACTACAGACGTGGCCCGCTTTAAAATTGTCAAGTACCTCGAGGCAGCTCGGAGCGCAGTATGAATTAACACAAAAAAAAAAAATTTGACAAAATAAAAATAGAAGAATTAGCGTCTGGGGGTGGCAGTGGGGGCCAGGGGTTAGAGGCGGGTTCACGCATTCTGGCAAAAGATGGCAAACACTGTTGTAGGACACATAAAAACGCTTTGTTACGGCGTGCGATTTAAGGGTCTGTGAAGTGATGTTCTGCCCAATAGAAAGCAACGCATTGGCGTTGCTACAGCTCTCGATGTAACAGTTGACGAGGTAATGTACTATGCGGGGTAAAAGACGCATGGTAAACGCACGCGATGAAAAGGTGCGCAATGTATCGTCATACATCCACTCTGACTACCTGGCTTGATTGATGGCGAGCTGTGTTGGATGGAGATGTGTGGTCTTGAAATCAACCCAACATACTTATCCTTAATTGGAAAGGAATTGATACTTCCCTTGCTGGATCCACAATTGGATCTGGAATTATAGTATGGTAGAAGACAAGGAACTTCAGTTTGGAAAATTAATTGTAATTGTCATATGGAGTATATTAAAAAGAAGAAAAGATTTCCTTCATGTTATTTCTGTACTGTATTTAATGTTGTTTTTAGGTCTGGCTTGACAGCGCAGCTGTCGCCACACTAATATGACCAACCAAAAAAAGATTTCAGAAGTACTAGAGAGGTCTTTTGATCAGCCCTGTTGGTAGTCAGGAGTGTATTTTTCGATAAACAAAAAAGTGCTTCCCCCTTGCAGCTGTGAATATTTTCTTTATTTATCCAGCTGACTGAGCTTGAACTTTCAGAGACTCACACATGACATTGTAATGCTATTAAAGTGTCTTAGCTAGCCAATTTACCATGTTTTGCTTTTCTCTGACAGCTCAAATAGAAGTAGGGCAGTCCCACCACCCTTCCCTCCATCATTAAATTCAGAGTGCTATTTTGTGTTTGAGAGTATGGGATGACCAATGAAACTCTAACCCACTTGGTCTTGCTTTACAATGTAGTTGACACTTGACGTAATGTAATCAACAAAAAATGCTTTCAGAGTACTACTGAGAAAAGGGCTTAGGCTCTATCCACATGTAATTTCTTCGGAGTACAGGATTTGGTTTGGCTGAATTTGTGTGCTTCCACGAAAACGTCTGCTTGTGTTGCTCTTTTCGGCTTGTGGCGCAGTTTACACTCAATACATCAGGATAGAGATGGTTATGGTAGCAAGCCAATGAGCATGGATATAGGCCTGCTCTGTGTATTATGAAATGGAACGAAACATAAAATATTTAATCTTAAAGGTATGTTAAAGTTAATAAGCATTTAAGTGTGTATTGTTATTACTCCATATTAAAGTCTACAGATGGGAATTTTGTTACATGGAATTTCACTGATTGCTGTAGGAGGCAAGGGGTTTAGTGTTGGTTACCCCGTGTGACAAACCAAGGATATTGGTTTGTTGTTTGAAAATCCTTGTTAGGCTGTCTGAGGAGAGATGGTATTTTTCTTAGCCAACTGTAATTGCTGTATACCTTTCTAGTTTTATGAATGTGTGCCTGATGTTTGCCTTGTGGAAAAGCTTACACTCAAAACTGTAGGCCTCGGCTGGTTATGGTGACAAGCTATAGTCTTGATTGATGCCCTGAGAAACGTTATGTCCGATGCCATAGGTCTGGTCTGCTTATTATGAAATGTTCTAACAACGGCAGTTGGCCTAACTTACTTATTGTGAAAACCCTTTGTTAAAACTAGTAAGCCTTTACCAGTTGACTGTTATCACATTGTGCTACCGGCTACAGAGACGTATTAAGTTTCATGTCATTTCACAGATTAACGTAGTAGACAAGGGTTTTTGCATTGGCCACCTTTTCTGAGAAACCCTGGGTGTTTTCACTGTGAGGATTTGTTTTAGACCCTGTTAAGAGGGGTTATATATTGCTTTGCAAGCTGCATTTTTCTACATCTATGTATAACTGTACACATGATGGTTGGCAGTTTGTGCACTTGAATGCTAAGGTGTAAAGACTTCATCAGTTCATTGGGAAAAGTTATGCCATATTTCATAGGTTTGATCTGTTTATTATGTACTGTTCTAACAAAGCCAGTAGGCCTGATCTACTTATTGTGAAAAACATCTGTTAAAGGCAATAGTCTTTTTAAGGATGTATTGCTTTTACACTGTGCTAAAGCCTGATGGCAGGTATTTTGATACATGTAATCTCACAGAATACTATAGTAGGTAACTGGTTTGTTGTTGGTGAATCACTCGCACAAACTGTGAGAATAAAAGAGAATGCACTACAGTAGTCCTTGTTAGACCCATTGATAAGAGATAGTAGTTTACTTTGCCAAATCAAATTTTATATTATTCTGTATGAGTGTTAGCCGGATGATTGTATTGTGTAAAGCTTACGCTCAATACAGTAATATTGAGGTGTTTATGACGACAAGCCAGTGATAAAGGCTATAGGCCTAATTGTTTATTATAAAAAGTGACAATAAAGGCGGTAGGCCTGGCATATTGATTGTGAAAAGCATATATTAAAGTCAATAGGCAATTAAGGGTGGATTGATTTTCTGAATTAAAGTTTACAGATAGGTTTTTTTGTCACAGGGAATCTCACAGATTACCTTAGTAGGCAAGGAATTTAGTGTTGCTTACTGCCTTGTGCAAACTATTGGGATAGAAGATTTGCACCATGAGAATCTTTGTTGTGAGATTTGGGGTTTTGGTTTGCCAACTGTAATTAATGAATTTATTATACATTTGCAATTTCATGACTGTATGCCTAATGGTTGCCCTGTTGGAAAGTTTACCCTCAGGACAGTAGGCCAGAGTTGGTTATGGTGACAAGTCCGTAATAATAGCTATATGCGTGCAGAAAATGTAATGGTAGATGCCAAAAGTCTGGTTTGTTTATTGTCTCAAAGATTAGCATAATAGGCAAGGGTTTTGGCTTTGGACACTTACTATGACAAGTCCTGGGAGTAGTACTTCACAATAATGATTCATAATAGGCCCTGTTGATAGGGTTGTATATTGTTTTGTTCACTGTAATTGTGTACATATTTTTAACTTGATAAACATATACCTGATGGTTGCCAGTTTATACACACTTCAATAGGCCTGGGTTGTATACAGTATTAAGCTACTAGTAAAGGCTGTACGCATGGTCGCTGGGGAAAGGCGTTTTTTGTTTATAATGAAAAATTATAACAAAGAGAGGAGGCTTTACATACTTCCTGTGAAAAGCATGTGTTAAAGCCAACAGGCTTTTAAGGGTGGGTTGTTATTACCAGGCCTCGAGAACTCTACTCACCCACTCCCTATGGCGAGTCCGATCTTATCAGGGTGAGCTATTTTTTAGAGAGTGCTAGCCCAGTCTGGCCAGAGACTCTAGCTGTCAAAGAACAGGTGTTCTTTAAAAAAAAAATGTTTTTAATCTTTTTTATTAACTGTTTTTGTTTATTTTGCACATTGATCAGTAAAACATTACAGTCAGCGCAGCACCCATGTAACAGACAGGGAAAAAGGGAGCAAATTAATTGCCAGTAGCAAGGTACACTTCGACTAGGAACGACTTAGTGTGTTAATTCCAACCAAGCCTGTGGCAATATCTCAAGAAAAGAACAGGTGTTCTTTTAATTCAGAAAGTGAAAAATCAATACACATGCCTTCAAATCTTGTTACATTTGCTGTGTATTCAAAGACAGAGGCCAAATGTCAGCTAATGTCATCTTACAATTTGTTTCTTATTTTATCCTGGAGATTGTGTTTATAACATACTCTAACTTTCCAGTCAGAGAGAGAAAAGTAAAGTGAACTATCTGACAAGCTTGCTGTGTGCAATGAAAGGCACTAGAATGTTATTTTATTTCTAACACATTTAAATAGCTTGTAAATGAACTGTCCACATATTTCAAACTATATTTCAGTTGATGAGGAAACCACTTTTTTTTATTTTAATGTATGAAGAAAACAAATATTTTAATAGGATTGAAACAAATCAGAACACTTTAATTTGTGATGTGCAAATGATAAATATTTTTTGAAACCCAATTTCCACATTAACTTTGATACACTATCTAGTTTTATCACTAAAACTGCATGTCTTTGGGAAGGTTTATGGCCATTTCAATGGAAATGTGCTGCACTGTAAATTACACTGCACTCCACACCGTGCTTTTAGTAATATATCTATTAAAAGTGAGAGTTTTCAAACATAAACTTAGAAACATTTCTGTCCCTGCCATGATGACAATGCTATTAAGTAAAGGGTCATGTTCATCCTTTATGTGGGCTAGATTTTTATTATACATGGAGCAAAAGTTTAGTCTATTAATTCAAACAAAATATTTTTTGTACAATAGTCATGCTGAACTATTCAAAGTGCTCTCATATTTGATAAAGAAGTAAAAAGCGACTCTATGAAATATAATATTTGCCTAGGATTACACCATTTGAAACTAGTTTGAGTTAAGCGCATTACAGTTATGTTGAGTAGATTAATCAAGTCGCCTGACCTGCAGGTGTGGTAAAGTTTTTCGAGCCCTGATTACACTGTGCTAAAGCCTGTAGACAGGTGTTTTGTTTCCTGGAATCTCACAGATTATCATAAAATGCTAAGGTTTTTGCGTTGGTGATCCACCAGAACAAACCATGGGGATAGACCGTTTGAACTATTGTAATCCTTATTAGGCTCTATCAGTAGGAATTTAAAATTGTTTTGACAACTATTTTGTACATATTTGAAATTTCATTATAGCATACCTGATGGTTTCCTTGTGGGAAGTATTCTGACCAACATAGTAGGTCTGAGTTGATTATGGTAACAATTCAATTTTAAAGGTTAAAAGCCTAACTGTTTATTATATAAAGTTACAATAAAAACAGTGGGCCTGGCATATTGAGTGTGGAAAACATGTTAAAGTCAATATACAGTTAAGGCTGGATTGTCATTTCTCTGCATTAAAACCTACTTATAGGTATTTTGTTAAATGAAATGTCACAGATTACATTTGTAGGGAAGGATGGAAGTGATTGGTTACTATTTGCATTGTAATAATTCTTGCAAGACTCTCCTCTTGGCTGTTTACTTGGATATTTAAAAAAAAATTTAAAAAATCATTCAATTATATGTATCTATCATATATATACATTATGTAATATGTGAGGTCATAAGCAGTGCATTGCGGGGGCGCGAGTTCTAGTTAGCTCACTAACTATCACTGCAGAATTTCACTGGTTTTGCACAAGTGAAATCTGAACCTAACTATAACGTTAAGGAAAAGGTTATAATATATGAACATGAATACAGACATATTTTTTAAATCCACCTGACTTTGTACAATGTTGTTTGAGGAATTTTCCATGCACGTTCTGATATCGTACATTCTTTTATTTTTTCTCTCCATGTCCTTGGAAAAATACTAAGTGACTGTTAAAATAATTACCCTTTGTTAATCATTTGTGCTTCTCTGAGATGGAAAGTCACACTGGTCTTTTTGCATTCAATTTGCAATTAAGGGAAGGCTTGTGATCACTTATCTTGAAAATGTAGCGTGGTTAGCTATTCTTTTTGTATGTATAAGTGGAAGGAAATTTCCAATGGATTTGGAGGAGGGAAGTGAAGTCTGTAGGCAGACTTGTTTGAAGTATAGTATAAATATGAAAGGAGAATTCTTTGTGGTTCATTAGCTACACAGAACAGCTTTTTCCTTGTTGGTCTTGCAACCGCTTAAGCTTGAATAAACTAATCTGTATTATCTCCACTGACTTCGGGGCAATCCGAATCTCAGAAAATATTCCTTCAATGATACTTTAGTGGTGCTCATACTTGTATTATCCTTCAGTGGGAAAGCTTCTACCCAATTGCTAAAACTGCATATCACAACCAAAACATGTTGTTTCCCACTACAAGGGGGCATCTGGATATAATCCATCGAGAGACATTCAAAAGGATATTCTAGCATTCAAAAATTGCCTTAGGGTACTAGTGCACTTTTTACAGAAATGAACTGCTGTCTTCCTCACATTGCTGTTCTCCCATTTTTTTAGGATGATGTTGGTGATACCATCCGCTCCAATGTGTGTAGGGACATGTACCATTTGGATCATTGGTATTGCAAGCTATCTGGCAGTATCCATTTAGTAATTGGCTTCCCATTTACCCAACCTCCCAAGTGGCCCCTAAAAACATAGCCCCTATCCTTCCATCCTTTCTTTTCTTGTTCATCAGCTAATGCTTGTGTCTCCTTTACTTCAGCATAGGAGTCGTAGGTATTTCCTTCATCAACCACCGCTTTTACTACATATGTCAATGAGTTAACAGCTAAGGCAGTGTGTTTGGCTACTTCATCTGCTAATTTATTTTCCTGTCCAACTGCATCTGTCACCTTCCTATGTGCGACACACTTCACTACTGTAACTTTCTAAGGCAGAGTGATAGAATTCAGCAAACTAGTGATAAGATGGGCATGATTTATTTTTGCCCCACTGGGCGAAATTAATCCTCTCTCCGCCCATAACCCTGGACCACTCAGAAGGAATACTGGCTATGACTTTTATCAGTATATCAGTATATATATATTAACTTTTGATGCTATTAATTGGGCAACCTGAGCTGATGTTTGCTCTATGTTGCACATCTCAACTGCTGTTTTATTTGTGGTGATGGTGTATGCTGCTGAGGTGGTTCCATCTTTTTTCTTGAGACAAGAGCCATCCACATAGAGGGTGCCATCTACAACAGGTAGTGACAGGTCAACCAGATCCTCCCTATCCTTTGTTTCAGTTCCAATAACAATCACACAATCGGTTTGTACCTCATCCTGATCCAAAGGAAGAGGCATTGGGGTGGGTGGAATAATGAGGTTGCATCGGTCCAGAGTACCATTAGCAGCCTTAAGTGTTAACTCATAATGTATCTAGGATTAGTCAAATGCTGGGTCTTAATTTTGTTTAACAGAATGTCTACTGAGTGAGGCACATATACTGTAACCTAGTGCCCAAGAATAATTGAGTCTGCCCGTTTTAATGCAGCAGCGGCTCCAGCAATGTTTCTAAGGGCAGTTCCGTAAGGCCCCTGGCTACCGGATCCAATGCTAAGGAAAAATAGGCACAAGGTCTATTCTTTTCTCCATGTTTTTGTGTTAACAAAGCCAAAGCACAAACTTCTTTTTCATGCACAAATAAAGCAAAGCATTTAGAATAATCAGGGGTACCCAAAGCAGGTGCATTGCAAAGAGCATTTTTAAAAGCCACTTGGTGTGCTGCATCCCAAGGAACTGGATCGTCCACTTTCTTGTAAGTCAGAGACAACAATGGTTTCGCCAGCAAAGAGAAATTCGGTATCAGATGTTTGCAAAAAGACTACCTAAAAATGCGCGATCATTTTCTGCATTTTAGGCTGCTGTATATTTTTAACTGCCTTTATTCAATCAAGTGATAGCTTCTTCTCCCCTTTCGACAGGAGGTGACCTAAATAGCAACCTCCTATTAACAATATTGCAATTTTCCTGGGGAAACCTTGTGTCCATCCAAAGCCAAAATTGTCAAAACATCAGGCATAGCCTTTTTGCAATTATCTTCAGAGTCAGCTGTTATTAATAAATCATCAACATATTGCAATGATGTTGTGCCCTGGGGAATTGTACAATTATCTAATTGACTTTTCAGGGTCTGACTTTAAATACTGGGGTTTGCAGTGTACCCTTGTGATCAACAAAAACAAGTAGGACTTACCTTGGAAATTCAAACCAAACAGATACTGTCAATCTTCATTTTTGGGTATACTAAAAATGCATTGTTCAAATCCGCCACTGTGAACTAACTAGCAGAGGGTGATGTAGAGGAAAACATTTCAGTGATGTCAGACACTACTGGATACTGGGGTTCAATGGTTTTCTTAATGGCTCTCAAATCAACCACCATGCGATACTTAACATGTCCAGTTCCATCATCACATTTCACCACAGGCAAAATCGGGTTGTTACACATGCTACCAGATACTTAGCGTATTATATTTTTACTCAAAAGGTCAGTCATTACTTCTTTTACTCCTTGCTCTCCTTCCCTTGATATTTTATATTGAGGTATACGTGGCAGTATGACATTCACTTTTACTCCAATATGTACAGGCTCATTGTTCATACTGCCCAAGTCATTTGGTCCTTTTGCCTGTTAATTAGGATCAATAGCTCGCAACTCTGATGGTAGGGTGTTATTGTGAATGACAGAAAATTGTTTAGGGAAAGCATCCTTCATACATGTCTGATAAACACAGTCTGGTGTACAATATACTTTGGTATACATTTTTTTAAGCGCTTTCAGCCCTAATAAATTCAGTGAACATTTATCTGTCAATACAAATGGCATACTGCCCGTAAGTGGACCTATTGTAAAACCTAATAAGTCTGGTTATTGGGCTTGTTATTTTTTTGTTTAAATTTGTTTATTGGGTTTTAACAATCAAGTATCATGGTAGTACAACTCAATACATTAATACATTCTTGCACCAATTATTTAAAATGCAATTCTCATGACCATAGGCCTTAATCCTCGATACGTCAGGAGCCAAGTGTGTCCAATGTGCGACCAAGTCTATGGATAACGTGGTGTGTTGAAGAGGTCATAGTGTACATCCTATCAGTAAGTTACGGTGGGTGTGTCTAATACAGCACTGTCGGGCCTCTCGTGATAGCATGTCGCGGTCAGGTATGGGCTACCGCTGTAGTCGTATTAGGTTGGATCGTTATTGCAGGAATGTCCCAAAAACTTTGTGAGCTATCATAGCTATATGTGTTCCCAATGAAGAACTGTGGCCTGAATTTTCTGCCGGCCTAACTATCAACTATTTCTAACTGTGGGGGATAAACTATAGGGAAGGTAGGGTGTCTGGGGGGGTTCTAGCTGCGACCTAATAGGATTCTTTTTTTTTTTAATGGAGGTAATTGTAGTTTCTCGATGGGGCGTGGGAACATATCAGGAGTTATTGGGCTTGTTATAACCGTGTTAGAGTATCCCACTGACCTACTCTTATCTTTCCAGAGTGAGAAACAGGAGGGAGCAATCGGTGGGATATAACATATTGGTGGCACAAGTGTCCAAAAGAAAATTAGCTGCTTGTTCAGCGAAAGTACTTTTGACGTATGAACCGGATTCTCTCCCGGGCACCCCTATTGTGTACATCCTGTGAAATGATCGTCCTCGGTGTAATCCTGGGTGTAGTAAGTGTTATCACTCCTGTCAAAATAGGTTGTCTGGCCCACTGATGATGTACCGTTGTCATTCACCTGTCCCCTACCCTTACCTCTCCCTCTTACATTCTGTGGCCCAGTGCCATGCCCTTGGCTCTGCAAGGATGGGCACTCATTCTTCCAGTGCCCCTCTTGGAAACAACAGGCGCAAGTATTGTAGCCTAATCCCGTCCTCTGTTGCGCCAGAATCAAAGCGGCTTGCCCACGCCCTCTTCCACCACCCCTCATGAAGCCTCTGTGGCCCTGTGATCTACCTCGTTCTGGGAATGCTTGCTGCATAAGTGCTTCTGTCTTTAATTCTTTTAACTTCTTGTCACTTCTTCCCTTCTCCGCATTTCTTTTATTCCCGTAGTAGCAGGCCATTGTCAATAGCTTTGTTTGGCTCTTTGCAGTCCAAGTGCTTTCATATGTTCGTATGGCCTTGGGTAATTCTGGTATCAAATTACTAATAAATTGACCAAAATACGTTGTCCGGCCACTGTAATGTCCACTATGTGATTTAAGTACTTCTTCTAATCTGGAAAAAGAAGTCTGTCACTTCCTCGACTTCTTTCTGTTTACATTCTGTCAGCCTATCTCAATCTACCTTTTCTCTAGACAGTATTTCTTGCATCGTTCTAATCAAATTCTGTGGCAGTTGCAAAATGGTTTGGTGTGGCAAATGGCATGCTGTCCTATTTTGGTAATTCTGTAGTAGTTGTTGCCAGGTTATATTAAAGGCAGGATAATGTTGATTCCTTAATTCTTGCCATATTTCTCTATGCAGCACCACATAACCAAACAGCATCTCTACATTTTTCAGTGTCTTTGGGCAAATATTAGTAGCCTGTTCCAAGTTATCATAAAATTCTTCAGGATCTTTACGTGGGTTGGGCATTTCCTTCTTCACTGTAATTAGTTCTGTCTTAGTCCAGGAGGTCTGGACAAACTGTGCTACTGGATTCCCTGTAGCACCAGGTGCAGGTTGTATGGAATATTTTTCCCTCAAAGGCAGGGTTTTGTTTTGCCCTTCTGTCTTATTCTCATGATCCATGTCAAAGGTTTACTGGTGGTGATAAGTTTTCATTTCTGATGTCACTCCTAGCAATTCCAACCCGCTGCCAATCATAACATTGATCAAACCAAACCCTGCACTCACAGTCTGTCAGTGTGGAGTTAGACACACTTCTCAAACTGTTGTAAAAGGCCAGGACGAGTCTCCCTTCTCTGTGCCCGTTCCTCTGTCCTCCTATACAGTTCGTATCGTCGGGAACCCATACTCATGAGGGTATAGATTTTTGTTACTAAGGGCATATCTTTGCAAGTGTGATGAGCTTTTTTGTTTTGTTTGGGGCCCATTGTCCATCCATGTGTACGCCATGTTCCTTATAACCTTTCTCATTCTCATCTAATTGAGCTCTAGTAATTATTAGGGAATCCATTTCCCATGACAACCTCTTAGTCTGGTATTTCCTCCCTTTTGAGCAATACTTTGTAGCATAGGGTAGACTACCCCCACATTCGGGGAGGGAATGATGAGGAGGAGGGTCCACCTGTTGCACCGGAAGTAGTAGGGTTTGGGGTACTAGATCCAGACTGTGTGACAAATTCTGCGCTAGAGGTGTAGAATTTGTCCGTAGAGGTGGTGGGAACTGAGGAAGTTGTTGTACAGGTACTGGGGTTCGGGCACATTAGGCATGGCTGGGGTGGTAGCAGCTGTGCAGTATTATATGGGGGTGGTTGGTCAAGCAATTTGTCCAATAATGGTTCTCCTTCCTCATGTTCACGTTTGTCTTTTTGGGATACAAAACATTTTATCTGTTTTCATACAAAATTCTTGATCTAATTGTTCCAAATCTTCTTGTATTTTCTTACAATTATATTTGCCTGCAGAGTTATATTTTGCTCCCGCTCTTTTTCCTTTTTTTGTGTCCTTGCTAATGTTCGTGCATAATTCACCCAAATTTTAAAAACCTCAAACATTGTAGGGGGAACCTTTTTCTTCATCAGACATTCTTGCAAATACTGTAATTTCCAAGAGATCAAAAATTCCATTTATGGGAACTGCATTTCTTCATTTACCTTTTGTATATTTATTCCATAAGTTGTTGTATGCGTTAACAGTTATCCTTTTTTTTACCATCAAAATCCAGCCCTGGCTGTCTTCAACAGAAGTAGGTACCACTTCATCTAATCAACTTCCTGAGCCTATACAACAACAACATTTTGAAATTCTTTTCTTCATCTTGGTACAAGTAGTTTCCATTTTATATTATCTATATTCCTGTAAATTAGAAATCATTCAACAGAAAAATGCAACCGAACAATCTCACCAATATGTAGTCCGCCTTTATCGTCCAACTGCCAGCTTTCAGGCAAAACTCTGTTTCACAATAATCACTTTGGGGACATTTGCCGGGGAATCCTGTTATCAGGAGGCCTGTTTGGGACTTCAGATGGTAGCTGCTGGGAAACCTTGTCTCCTTGATGCAGGGCACCTTACGATCAGTTGGTCCCTGGTCGCACCTCCACGACCACAGTCTCAAAGCTGTTGGATGTCCCTCAGAGAGGTCCCATCTAGGGTGGCAGTTGTGGAAGGTTGCTTTATTTTCTTTTCCAAATCTTCCACTTAAATACAAAAGAAAACCAGACATTCATCTTCTTTTTGACAGTATTCCTGACTATTCTCATGCAATAGCACTGTGACATGAACTTGACAAAAATCAATCACAGTAAGCCATTCTTCAGCACATGGAATGTGAAAAAATATATTGGCTGGATTCAATACTATATATCAACCTATAAAAGTTATACTTCTACTCTCCTGCATTATTCTGTTCTTTCCATTTAGTTTCTGTGAACCTGTGATCAGAAAGTTACATAAAGTTCCAATCAATTCCATCAAAAATCCTTTACTCATTTTATCACCAATTATTAGTAAAATATCTGCAACCGATGGTGTTCTTGAACACGTCATCTAGTTCAAATTTTAATAATTCTGCATTTTTTTTAATCTGACATCTTTCTCTGTGAACTCCCTTACTTCTGTGTTTATTAGTCTTTCAAATCATAATGTAATTTTTCAACCATCATTTCTGCTATAGCTGTCTCTTGTTGGGCCATTTTAAAATGTACATCCTTATCAGTAATCTGATAATTATCATCATCTACTACTTTCTGGTGTGCACTACTCTTGACAATAGCCACACGCTTTGGTAGTGTTAATGCAGTCATAAGCTGCAGTCGTGGTGCCATCGGGTAGCTTAAAACAAGATCCATCTACATACAAATTCACCCTGAGCATCAGGCAGGGGCATGTCAGTCAGGTCCACTCTACCCTTTGTTTGTTCTTCAGTGGTAAAAATACAGTCATGTATAACACTAGGCTGTTCAGTGGACAATGGCAGCAAAGTAGCTGAATTCAAGGTCCGGCAGTGTTTAAGTGTAATGTGTGGTGCTAACAAAGTGAGTTCGTACCCGGTAAGAAGAGCACTCATCAAATGTTGTCTTAGTTTGATTCAATAATACATCAACTGAATGGGGAACAAAACAGTCCATTTATGATCCAGTTGCCCTGGTCACATATACTTTTTGCATTTAAAGTCTACCCCTTCTCTCATCACTTTCTACACTCTCTTCTTGTGCTTTTAATTGTAATTCTTTGATTTTCTGTACAATAGTCTGTTCTTCAAATGTCTTCCTATCCTTTTTTTTCTTTAATCTGTTTTTGTTTAATTTGTTTTCTCCATAACCCTACGGCATCAAACGTACTCTGCCTATTTTTTCTCTTAAAGAGCTGCTCTTCTACTGTATTTAATGGACATTTCAATTCTGAGTGCCTTCTAGAGGCGCTGGCTGTCTTTCAAATTCTATTTGTGTTGTAACAGCAACATGATGCACGAAGTGTGCTCAAAACAGGCCTGTTTACCAAATATTTCTTAACAATAGCGTTAGGAGACTCTTATACCAAAATCAAAAGATGAGAAAAAATTCTCATTACCTGTCAAAGATGTTTGCAAAGGCCGTTTTACTAATAGAAAACCCAAAAAAGACAACCAATTCGATCCAACCTGATCACAGAACTCCAACTCCCACCTGCCGATCCTCTGATCAATAGATCACCTCCAAAATGCCAACCGAAGAGCCCCAGTTGAGACACACAGCTGCTACGAAGGTCAGGTTGAAAAGCTGAAAATCACCTTGGCCGTCAGACCAAGTCTCAGTCTGCGATGAGCCCCTTGGTGTTTCTGTCCCGTCTTAACGACCTCCTTCTGTCCAGCTCTGTCCTTCAATGGGGCCCTATGTTGCCGGCGCCAAATGTAGCAGTGAGATATTTTATCTGTCTCACTGGTGCAGGGTCACCCCTTGTCTATGGGTTCACAAATGAGGATCGACACTGGAGTGGAACAAAACACAGGTTTATTATATCTCATGAGATGGCTCCGTCATACAGACACTACAAGTGCCTGAGAGGGAATGAACTAGAACAGTTCCAAACCTTCCTTTTATACATTTTGGGTACCATAGGAATTTACCAAAACCCCTTTGTCATGGTTACATCACACTTTTCATACGCCTCTTATGGCATTTTTACATAACGCTTACACAACCCCTTACACAATGCTTACATGCTGAACTGTGGAATCCTGATATACCCCTACCCAGGTCATCTTTGTAGATAGGCAAGGGAGGTTACAGGTGTTGGTAGGCAAACCGATTAGACAACTGTGCACGTAGGCCCTTCGGCAGAGCAGGGCTGCTTACTCTGACACGCAAGCATTATCAGTACAACCAGCTTTCAGTGAACACGTAACTTCTGACTATATGAAAGTCCCCGCAGAAACACAAAAATGGGGCTGGTAGAGAAAATGAAAGAGGAGTAGAAGCTAACTTAACAGAATACATTTTTTATCGTTCAACAAGGCTACTGGAGATACAAAATACTATGTTTTCCTCAAGGAGGTGCAACACTTCACAGCACTAAGATGGCCAGGCAATTGTGTACCACATACAAAGGCTTCACAAGTTATGTGTACATTTACACCAGACTGAATGTGTGTAGCATGAGTCCAAAGTTTATTCATAGGCGTGCCTGGGGTTTACAAAGCAGACGGTGACAAACTCATTATTGAGATAAGAACATTTGCAGCTGCAAGGCGGGTCACAAATCATGAGGAACATTTCTAGGTAAATAATTCATAGCCATACAGACACGAACATGGCAACCGTCAGCAAGAATAAATAGGTGAAATATATTACAGCTTGTTCCAACAAAGCAAAATGTCAGTTTAAAGGACAAAATGAAAGAACTGCCTCTTATACCACTCACCAAGACTGACTTCAACCCAGCAGTGGTGTGTTGTCACCTCCTTGATTTACCCACTAAATGTGTGCCTGGCTAGAATTCTGAAACTACTCCATCCAATTTTTGAACTTTTTCAATTGCTTATTAACAAAGACATTTCCTGGAAGCGAAAGAACAGCCATTGTTGAACCTTTCCTGGGGGAACAAAATCCTCAGTTCACAGGATCTTAATTTGTATCCAGTGTCCGTCTGCCTTTTCTCAGCAAGCCAGTCAACTAGGAATCCGTGACTACTGATACTACTGATAAACTGTTTTGATTCACCTCTAGAACTTTGCTGAGAAGACCGACTTTCTGTATTGCTTTGTATTTAGATTGCTCGTCTACTTTGAGCTCCTTGGACTACATCCTCTTCACTGAAACACAAGCGGATACATGATTTGGTGACCACATTTTTAAATGGGTCAATTATAAAATATATAATTTTCTCAGGAAGTACTCAAATTGGTTCACTACTAACTTTTCAATCTGTGCCCAAATATTGGAGCTGTAGTATCCCACAAGAGCCTATTTTTTCACCTTTATTTTCAACCTGTATATGCCCCCTTTAGTCTCTATTGTCTATCTTCTACTGCATGAGGACTACACCAAACCATTGTGGTGATGTCGCATCTGACCCGGAATCAAGCACTTTGACCAACTACCTTGCTCTAAACTACTGTTAGATTTCTTCTGCTTGTATTAATTCAAACCCAACTGAGACCAAAGTGTTACTCACTTCTCAGTTACTTTCACCATGGCTTAATGGATGTTGGCTAGAGTCAAGGAATCTCTTTCCTTCTCCAGAGAAAGTTGTCTGCAATCTAGGCATTTACCTTGACATCAACCTCTCACTTGACTCGCAGGTGTCCAGGGAGTCTAATGTATGGTTCAGTTAACTAAGGACCCTCTGGAAACTTCTTCTATATACACATAACAACTGGCATACATCTGTTGTAATGCTATAATCCAGTCTAGGCTGGACTACGCAAACTCACTTTACTTGACTTGCTTCAACTTGTCCAAAATGCTGTAGCCTGTTTCAGAGCAGGTATCTCAAAGCAGGATAGGATTTCTTCACTGGCCGTGAGTGTCCTAGTTGGCCGACATGGCGGTCACAGCTTTCTGAGGCTTCCGTCTGACCCATAAACATTTGGGGGTGAGGTGTTTTGGATTTTCTAAACTTGGTGACGTATTATCTCGCAGTGTGATTCGCTCTTTTGCAGAACTTCAGGCTGGCTTTGACCAGCATAAACACCAGCTTTCGGATACCTTCAACTTTGACTTGCCATATTTCGCTACATTGCGCACTTGACATACCCCCCAGACTTCATCTCTCTCAGATCAAAACTACTGATGGTCAACTTGGGGAAAATGTGACAAGGTGATGCTCAGATGTGGTCATTGGAGGGTGTTGCGGTCCACATACTACTGAACAATGGCAGGAAATCTCGCTGGCCGCCTAGGCAGCGGCCATTGCCACCTGATTCCTCGTAATCCAATTTAAATATCTGCATAGGATGGGTTTCACTAGACCAATAATGTGTGGCTTTGGGCATATTCTCTGACTAAATGCTTGCGGTGCAGAGGGCAGTTAGGAAAGATTTTGTATACTCTCTTCGTCTGTTTCAAGATCAGGGTAGGGAGATGATAGGGGATATGTGCTTCGTGCCCTGGGGGAGATTATAGGGTGCAGACGAAAGATTTTCCAAAATTTGCTCTGCATTGTTTTCTCAGAGTTGGAGTGCATTAGACCAGTAGCTTAAAAACTACCATTTGTGCTCATCAACATAGTCATTACCAAAGGTGATATAGACCGGAACTGCCACTTTAACAGCTTACCAGACACTGAGTCCTGGGAGGAGGTTTGGATGCAATGAAGGGCAGAAAGGAGATGTGATGGGGAAGATTAGAATTATTTTTGCCTGTTGATGTCACCAAATGCCAATAAAATATTGCATACAAAATATCTTCTCTGGCTTTCCATCTGGCCTAGAGTTCTCTTCGAGCAGGTTTCCTTTCTTAGCATCCAAACTGGTACTTTACCAACATAACAGGCCTATAGTGGAACATAAACTGTTTCTGAGTCCCCTTTCGCTGAGTTAAAAGTGCCACCTACAGAGATCAGGCTCTCTCCACTGCAGCAAGCAAATTGTGAAATTCCCTACCAGTAGACCTGTGTGCAGAACCCAATTTATCCAAAACCTAGATTTAAAATAGTTAACCCCCCCTTTTAATCCCATTGTGCTGAGGAAACCAGTACTGCTTCCTTTATAGGTCTTGCTTACCAGACAGCTTAAGCTGTTAGTTTGCAAAAAGACCTATTGTCAGCTTACAGTGGACTAGAGCCTGTCTGCTGCTTACAATTTGTTGGATTTGTCATTAATTTGCTTGTTGTTCTATCTATTAGCATGTGTATGCTTGCCTTCCTCTTCTTGTGTTTGTCTCTCCCCTGAAGTATGGCCTCTTTGCTTTTGTCCATCCACTGCTTACTTTTTTCTTTTTGATAAAGCACTCTGTGAAGTGTAAGTGTTTACAGCTGGCGTCCTCAAGCACTTTCTTCCCTCCACTCCCCGTCATCCGGGATCCATGTTGCTTTCTCACACACATGTTTCTCCGCTGCCACTCTGTTATGCTTTTGGCCTTGTGTACTTCTCCCCTTTGCACTGCTTTCTCACCTGTGCTGATCTCCTCACCTCACCCCACATTGCGCTCTATCACCTGTGTTGTGTACTTATCATCCTGCCCTTTGTGTTGCTTCCACTACTTGCTTTTGTAAAACAAAAATGCTTTTGGTACTTTTTTTTTTTTTTTTTTACTTTTCCAACTTGAATCGGTAAATAAAAAGTCCCCTTGTCATTTGTAGTTGCGCGTCTAAAGTTTGACATGATTGCATCACCATTCTTTGTGTTTTTTGAGGGATTGGGGGAGTTTGGTTTCCTTTCTAGCCATGCTCCACAGCATTACAAAAAACCATTGGCAAAGTCAGTAGGTCTGAAAGGCGAGGCCTGTTGGGTTTGCCAATGCTTGTTTTGTATGTGGGGCATTTTCAGGTTTATGTTTACTTCATAGAGCGGAAAAGGTCTGTTAGGGTGCTTTCTAAATCAAAACAACATAAATGACGTATTGTTAAAGTTGTCAACGATTGCTGTTATAAGATTAGTTTGACCTAGGAAATCTCTGTGCCTAGATAGGTATTTTATCATGTACATGTAAGAAAAATCTTCTATTAAACAGGCTATCAACATAATCACTGTATCCCAAAAACAGAACATTGCACAACGCTCAAGAAATGGAGGACTGCACCCTTTTGGTAGGTTCTAACTGATGGTAGGCAGCATCACTCTTCTCCACCTGGAATGTGAGAACACATTTCATTAGCGGATGCCTAGCGCAATTATATTTCCACCACTGGTCCCAAATACATTTTAGGAAATGTTGTTAGGGGAGGCTACAGTTCACTTAAAGCACTGGTCTTCAAACTTTTAATGCTGCACCCATCCTCCACCCTATGTTAAATATGTTCATTGGGTCCCTCAAAAATGACAAGCCCTTCTTTATCGAAATTATTCTCAACAAAGTTTAATTTAGCAAGAAAGTAATACAAAATAATGGGGCTTGAGAGTGGTCACTCTAACATATAGTAAACAAGCAGTGCTGTAGTTCTTTTCAGTTATAACACTAAATACAATACATCAACCAAGCCAAATATTTTAAGTCCGAATGTGGGGTAGAGGGACACAATAAAAGCATTGTCAAGAAGTGTTATTTTTGTTGTTGTAATAAGTCCCATAATTGGACAAATATATACTGCTAGTGGATCGGGCACAGCTGAAAATCTATAGATCTGAGGTTTAAAGTTGAAATCTACATCTGCCGCTTGTTTATTGAAGCTTATCTCCGATATCATTTAGAGCATTATCAGATTCAGAGAAAGACCTCTGGGAAAGCTGAAACTATTTTGATTATAATTAGGCTTTCCTGTTTTCAGTTTCTATTTTTGGTAAATTCTGGTGGTGTTTTGTCAGTGTTTTCCAGTGATTTCAATACCTGAAAAAAACAGTGCTTTTCAGTGGTTACTCATTTTCGCACCATAAAAAACAACTGACACAGTGTTTTACCGGTGTTTATGGAACGCTTTGCTTTTATTATTGCTTGCTTGCTGCATTGATGCATGATATATAGACAGTGCACGTACAGTGTATATGAGGTCCAAATACAATCTTATTGTAGTACACCATACAATATTTCTTCAGTGAGTCTTTGGTCATTCGTGCTCTCTCTTTCCTTCCCATGTAAACTTTTATTTGTGAAAAGGCCCTCTCGACATTGGCACTTGAGACTAGCAACACCAAAACAACCAGTACACAATTTGCCAACTCTGGCCACTTACGTACCTCTCCATGCCAGTACTGGTGCACCTAAAGGTTGACATTCTCTGGAACAGGTTCTGCAACATATGCGTTGAACTGGGTGCATAGGCCCTCGGAGGTATTAAAGCTGTACTTTGCAAAGTCCTGAGAAAATTCCCCTTTACCGTAGGGATCTAACACTTGTGCAGAGTACCACAGTGAGGCATCATTGACTTCAAAAGCCATGGTTGGTGAAGGGACATTTCTATTCTAAAGGAGGAGCAAGAACCAAAGTCTGCAGAGGCCCGGACACAGTGAACACTCTCAAATTGTCTCTTCGCCCACACAGCAGGAGCCACAGAAAAGGCCCTAGTTGCCGTGGTGGCTCTCAGCCTAGGCCCACAATTACCTCAACTGAAGTAGGTGTCTCTACTGGTTAAGATAACTTTGCCAGCTCAGTTATGAGCTCTGAAGGTGGTGACCTGCCTAAAGTTACCCCACAAAAAACAGAAAATATATTCTGATCCCAGGCTGAGCAACAGAACAGACGGATGTATGACATTACAACGCATGCTTTTACATCGCATGCCTTTACAACGCGGTTTTACAACGCAAACCTTTACAACGCATAGCGCTTTGGGGTGCTGGATAGTGAATAGTTTAATTTACTATTCCAACTCCAGTCCCCGTGGACACTAGGGAAGGTGTTGGATAGTAAATTAAACGTATTCCCTATCCTAGAGCGCCCCCCAGCGCAATGCGTTGTAATGGTTTGCGTTGTAAAAGTTGCGTCGTAAAGGCACTGCGTGGTAAAAATTGCGTTGTAAAGGATGTTTCCCGAACAGACAAAAGTAGGCTCTGAAACATATGACTGCCTGACAGAGTGCAGAAATATTTGCCTACACCCACATCGCCCCCTCCCCATGACACGTAACCCAAAGCTCATATTACAATAATCACACCGAATAAACAGTCAAATGACAATAAAACGCATTTTTTAGCCAACTAAGTAGACGAGGCCTGTGTTTGGGGCTTGCATGCAGATAACATGCCATTCTGTAATGCTTTATTTTCTCATCTACTGACATCTGTCCTAAACTACACAACTTCAAAGAAGCAAATGCAAATAACACCAGTTGCACCAAAAAGGGCACATGATACAACAGGAGAGACAGCAAAACTGATGCATAGGGGAATTAAGAAATTCTCCAAGGTGTGCCCCCAATGCCCTGATCAGATACCAAAATAAATCCTAAAGATACACCTTGAAATAAAAGTTTGGGGGTCTCAAAGGCAGGGGGAGTACCCGGCATGACGTAGAATATGTGCTTGCTATGTCACTATCCCCAATGCTTTGGCAAGACACATCTGTCACAAACATATGTCTACTGATGTGCTGGACATATGTTCTACCTACCTAGTGACCTAATCAGATGGGAATATTCTATCCGCACAGACACCCACATTTTATTTACTACATGCATGCATATCTGTACACAAAATCACGTGCATTTCCACGTTTATATTCAAATCAATTTTAGAATGCAAAAAATGTATGCCAACACCATTAACCATTACATATGGTAAAGACGTTATTTTACAGAACTTCGTGGAACACAAGTGAGTGACCATGCATTCCTTGATCATATCATGACAAACATTTTTAGGCTGATACCACTGCAATCAAAATGTACAGCTAAGGAAAATCTGAATATTTAAAGTTCTGCAAAAAAATAGAAGCGATGTGGTCACATGACTGGGGGAAAAACACAGAAGAGTTGGCCTACGCAAACAGTAAACAACTGCCAAGAGAAAATAGAAGGCTTGCAGTTCAGGGAATCAAATGAGCGGGCTAACCAATGCATATTGCACAGGGAATGCAATTGATTATTCTAAATACCTTCGAAGCAAACCAACCATGTAATCAATGGCAAATATGCACAAACCAACAGGTGGAAAAGAGACTCCCAATAAAAAAATCAAAGAATACTTCACAAAACACACCATAGTCAGACAAATCTATAGAACTGTTGTGAAATATACAGGTGGAAAGTAAAGGCTGCCTATGGCTGGTTTAATTGTTACATTTTTCCTTCCACAAACAATGTATATAACTTGCCAAACTTGAGAAGCTTGTTGCACGTTAAATACAACACGATTTGCACTGCAGGGCACATAGCGCTTTAAACAAGGATTTCATGAATTAGAAAGGATCTGTGCCACTGTATTCCCAACAAAAAAGCACGCACATTTGAATTAGAAAAAATAAATTAATTACCTTTGTTTTTTAGGGGCTGAGTGCTCGAGCTCTAGCTGTTTTCCATTTAAGAGTGTAGCTGCAGGAGCTCTAAGAAGGGGCGAAGAACAACAAAGCCTCGTTAAGTAAATGGTCTTTTTAAAGACCTGTGAAGTACTCGGGTGTGCCCGCAGTAAGACAGACCACAACAGCCAGGCAGGCAGGGGGCCTGGTTGGTCAGATCTCAAAGCTTCCAGGTGCTAGCCTTAATGTCACCATGTGTACACCCTAATGAAACGAGATCTGTAAGGGCCGGGCCAGGGGTAACACAGAGCAAGTTAGGGTTGAGTTGCAGCTGCCTTCTGTGACAAAATGAATGCTGCATCAATGAGCGTTCGTGCATAAAAAAAGCACAGAGCATAGGAAATAAATTGCCGCCGTTCGTCATGAATGTGTGGTATGAAGAATTCGTTGGTCTAACTTTTAACGTTCTTCCCTCAACCATTTTTGAGCAGGCTCGCCTGTGAGTCAGGTTAGGGGGGAAGGGCTAGAAGTCCAACTCTCCCCCGGACTTGGCGAACATTTCTGTATCAGTGTAGTTGTAGCAGTCCCTTCCCTCGGCTGCCCTCCGTGCCTCTCATTGAATACATATCCACTCCATCAATCCTGCTATCCTGCTGTCAGACTGTGGGAGTGCGTGGAAGCCAGGCTTCAAATTTCAATCAGTTCACACGTCTCCAGGCATCCAGCGTCCTGCACACTCCACTTAGCCCTGCACCATTCCCACCTGGCAGCAGAGGCACAACGAGAGCAAAATTGTGGGCGGGGGAATCCTTAATTCTTCCAGCAATAGGCGATGAGGGGGGTGAAAACACAGCAAAGCCTCCTTAATACGTAAATGGTCTTTTTAAAGACGTGTGAAGTGCTCGCTGCGGCGAAGCTGTGTAGCCCGGGCTGACACACAGGACAGAAGATGGGAGAGGGTGGGTGGGGGGAGGGGGGTTTACACTGCAATCCTTTGAGCTCCATGGGTGCTGCGCGTCTGCCTGGCAGCATCTTAGCGTCCCACACGGCCTCCTTACTGCGCCATCCCATCAGGTGGGTAAATCTCATTGATTAATTATGTTAATTTTATTATTGATAAAAATCGCAGCCCCCAACCTCCTTACTTGTAAATAATGCTAGTCGTACTTAAAGGAAGCTCACTTAAATAATACAAATTAGATCGACCACAGAATGATGAGAGGCAGAGTAGACCCCGTCCGTCACAATGGAAAATGTGTTATATTTTTAGCCTAATTGCTAGGAATTTTTTATGCAACTGTGCTAGAAAAGCGGCATGATTTGTCAGCCAGTAACTGACGTTACTGACTTGGCCCCAATTCTATTATGCTTTTTGAGGCAGTGACTTGCCTCAACAACTCAAGATTTCTATTGGCCAGTCCTCCTCTGCTTTTGGATTTGCTGTGTCCGCACCAAGACCTATGCAGGAGGCTCATCCACTCAACCAGCTTTCTTATCGGCCAATCACTCTAATTAGTTCCCATAGTGATCGGACCGCAAAGGCTGGTCAATGAATGCACCACTGAACGAGGCCCCGCCACCTTGCCTGTAAAACAGCTCCTTCGCAGATTTAATGGGGGTGACTCATTGTTTCCCGGTGTTAGCTTCGGCATTGCAAGTGCCAGTATAGTTCTTTTTTGTACTCCTTTGGCTCCCTCAAGTGGCCAAGCGGTGTAACAAATATGCTGTAACAAATATGTAAAAAATCAGTGACACTCGGTTTAAACCAGGTGAGCTGATTTTCACACCGGTAGTGTTTTCTCGAGCAGACTCGGTTTAAACCGAATTCCGGACAGCCTAATTATAATGCATATTTTTTATGCGTTATTCACATGCCCCCCAAATTGTATCTTAAGTGACCCTGTTTCTTCTTCAAACACTCCTTTTCTCCTGGTTCTACCTTTTGTCCATGTTCAGACTTTTTCGGATGATTATCTTCTAGGATCTCACTTCAGTTAGAGAGGGATTGGGAATTTGAAGCAGTGAGGGAGCTCATGGTGTTAGAAAACACTAGTTGTGAGGAGGGACATCCAACCATCACTCACTACTGTATATTTGGTGGCAAGGGTTTATAGTTCCTTTATCTGTTCAGTCATCGATGTTATTGAGCCCATAACCACATTATCCCTCAAGTTCATGTTAACCAACACAGTCATAAATAGGATTTTTAACAAGATCTAAATGGTGCCCTTGCCACCAAAACTAAATTTAAAATTGATTTCTAACGTACGCATTTTATTAAGAGTTTTATACCATTACATTACATCTTTGCTCTATTCCAAGACATTTTTCAAAATGTCATGATTACTTACTTGCAGAATACTAGTAAATATTTCAATTTACCCTACTACATTGTTCTAATTCTCTGAAGAACAGTTCACAAACTATTCTTTTCCAGCTGTTCGTTGTTCCTATTTATCACTGCAATTCAAACTATGCCACGTTTGTCAGTACTTTTTTCAGTGTAGAACTATGATCAGAGTACCTGATATCCGCCATAGGTTAGATGCTAGAAAGGTGGAACCAGGGGAGGTGGGTCCCCAAGATTTAGGTGTCCAGGTTCCTTTCACGAAAGTGTAATTAAATGCAAGTGATTTTACAATCTTTGATATCTATGTATACTAGTCTGGTCATTTAAAGGAGAAAAACGAGCTTCAAGAGAATGTGACTATGGTCATCATCACCTGGATATAAATCTTTTACTCCCTCTGAAAGACTAGCTTTGCTAAATGACATTTGTGGAGGGGTTGTTCTTGCAAACCATGGCAGCTGAGCACCGGCGTCTGTGCTAGAAGCTGCAAAAATCTATTAACCACTGCTGGAGACCTTCTGTTCCCAGTACAGTTGAGTGGCCAATATGAATGGCAAGGGTTGCCACCTGTCAGCTTGCGATTTATGGAGTTGAGGAATAAATAGGCCTTTTCACCCAAATCTGGGAATTTTTGCTTCAGGCTTAGATGCAGTGCCTGCGGTTTGACTAAGCTTAAGTCCTGTTATGATTGTGTGAGCCCCCCTAGGCTATAAGTCTGATATTTATGCACAACAAAATATTCCCTCGTTTCTCTGTCCCCTTCCTCCTTTGTCACCTTTCTGGTTTGATAGTCATTTGCATTGTGCTTGTTATAAAAAAAAGATATTGCCCCTGCCTGACTGTGAACGTGAGTCTTGTTCTATGATATTTGGTGACTGGACACTGTGTTAATTTGAGACCTGAAATGATTTTGAAATGTTTGTTGGTATGTTGGTATTCATGTTTATGGTGATTTAGTATTGGGTACATGGCTATGATAGGCTTGTATGTCCAATCTCTAGACTTTAGTGAATACTAGTAGAGGATGTCTGCTTTCATTTACTTAAATGAAGAATTGTAGCAAAAAATCTCATAGCTGATTGGAAGGAAAATATAAGACCAGGGGTCTCCAACCTTTATGTAATGGGAGCTACTCGGGTTCAATGGAAATCATCCCAAGCTACTAATATTATTAGTGTTGTAAAAGTTACCACTTCAGAAGGAAATACATTAGTGACCACAATATGCAAGATTACTAGCAATGATCACTTCAGTTCATCAGGCACGTTTGCCAGTAGTAATCCAGAAAATGCATTGTCAATGTTGAATGCCTCTATGTGGGTAATACATAATAACCACAGCTGCGATGTCCCTGGCACCAAGGTAATTATATTAGTAGTAAGCCTCCCCAACGCCACATGATATTTCACCTTCGAGACAGCGACATTCCCGGAAAACTGGAAGCACGCTGAAATCAACGCCCTCCTCAAGAAGCCCAAGGCGGACCCCAAGGACCTCAAGAACTTCCGGCCCATCTCCCTGCTCCCTCTCCCGGCGAAGGTCATCGAAAAAATCGCCAACATGCAACTAGCCCGCCTCCTCGAGGACAACAACATCTTAGACCCGTCCCAGTATGGATTCAGGCGAAACCACAGCACCGAGACAGCCCTCATCGCCGCCACAGACGACATCAGGCGCCAACTAGACAACGGCGAAACATCAGCCTCATTCTTCTGGACCTGTCAGCCGCAGGCAACACTGTCTGCCACCGCACACTAAGGACACGCCTCCAAGAAGCCGGAATCCAGGAAAAGGCCCTGGACTAGACCACGTCCTTCCTCTCCGTCAGAACCCAGAGAGTCCGCCTCCCACCCTTCCGATCCGAAGCCACCGACATCATCTGCGGCGTACCCCAGGGCTCATCCCTCAGCCCGACCCTGTTCAACCTCTACATGGCCCCCTCGCACAAGTAGCCCGCCAGCACGACCTGAACATCATCTCCTACGTCGACGACACCCAGGTCATCCTCTCCCTCACCAAGGACCCGCACACCGCCAAAACCAACCTCCATGAGGGAATGAAGGCCGTCGCCAAGTGGATGAAGAACAGCGGGCTGAAACTGAACTCTGACAAGACGGAGGTCCTCATCCTCGG
The DNA here is from genome assembly GCF_964261635.1 of Lissotriton helveticus. Taxonomy (NCBI): domain Eukaryota; kingdom Metazoa; phylum Chordata; class Amphibia; order Caudata; family Salamandridae; genus Lissotriton; species Lissotriton helveticus. Next base: position 1,046,722,113 of record NC_136072.1, read on the forward strand.
CCCCACCCCCTCTGCCTGGGACGACTCCTGGTGGCCGACCACACTGGGAACAGCACTGACACCCACGGACCACGCAGGCAACCTAGGATTCATCCTCGACTCCTCCCTCTCCATGTCAAACCAGGTCAACGCCATCTCCTCCTCCTGCAACAACACCCTCCGCAGGATCTACAAGTGGAACCTGACCGAAACAAGAAGAACGGTGACCCAAGCCCTCGTCAGCAGCAGGCTGGACTACGGCAACGCATTCTACGCAGGAATCCCGACCAAACACCTACGACGACTGCAACGCATCCAAAACGCCTCCGCCCGCCTGATCCTCAACGCAAGCCACATCACACCCCACCTAAGAAACTTGCACTGGCTCCCCGTCAACAAGAGGATCACCTTCAAACTCCTCACCCATGCACACAAAGCACTCCCAACACCAGACCAGCCTACCTGAACAGCAGACTCCGCTTCTACACCCCCACCCGCCAGCTCCGCTCCGCCAGCCTCGCCCTCGCCGCCGTCCCCCGCATCCAACGAACTACTTCCGGTGGCAGATCCTTCTCCTTCCTCGCCACCAAGACCTGGAACACCCTCCCGACCCAGATGCTGCAGACCCAAGACCCGCTCACCTTCAGAAGACTCCTCAAGACCTGGCTCTTCGAGCAGTAGCAGCACCCCCTCCCCTCAGCGCCTTGAGACCCTCACGGGTAAGTAGTGCGCTCTACAAGTGATTGATTGATTGATTGATTGACTGATTGACTCAAATTGAACTATTTTGTTCCAAACAGTGTACGAGTTAAAAAAACCAAACACATATTTTCGCCTCTGATGCACACTTTTCAATTTTGGTTTGCATATATTAATTCAACCAAGCAAACTTATAATTTAGTAGGCTGTAGTGCGCATGGTAGAGCTACTAATAGTTTGGTGAAGAGCTACTGGCAGTTTACAGGCTACTTGTTGGAGAAGCCTGCGATAGAGTAAACACTAGCGTCAGTAGAACGTAATACAGATGGTAAAAGTAATTGAGGAAGAATATCATTAGGTTGAGTGTTCTAAATCGGATAAAAAGCTTAAATCACCTGCAGTCTCATCAGTTTTGGCAGGTTCGACCAACCTATATACCCCCTTTTTAAAGACGCCTCAGAACTGGGGGCATCGTTAATCTGCATTGCTAGTTTAACATTCCGAGTGAATTCATGTTTAGGGAATGTGTGTTAACCCAACTTCAGCTGAGCTACTTCCTTCATCTAATTCTGTGTTTGCACAGGGAATCTCTTGTTAGAGATCAGACAGAACAAAATTTTCATCCTACGTCAGAGAGCTTGCGGTAGGCAGAGCAGATTGGAAAGTGACATGTATTTGATTCAACGATTTAGATCTGCGTGCCAACTCTTCAGAGGAAGACACGGGTAAGTCATAAAAAGATATTGTGTTAGTATGACCAGTTAAAACATCATAGGCTTATACTGTTAAAATCTGTGGTCCAGAGAAAACCTAGTCTGTTTCCTTGGTACCAGGGAAAGTGCTGGAAGAAGCTCTAGAAGACATACTAGATGACCTACACCATGAAAACCTTCTTGGGGTGCCCTCATCTGCCATGTTGCTTAGCAACGGTGCACGGAGAATGCGAGTTTCACCTACGTCCTTAAGTACATGTGCAGTTCAAGAAGTAACAGCCACAGTTTGCTGCTCGTTAGTTAAGTGGTTTCAAGTCTGAACAGGCAAGGTCATACAGTGACACCTTACAAAACCTAACTAGTTGCCTTTCACCCTCTGAGTGTTGTATTCAGGAATAATAGGCCGGTGGCTCCCCACGTCGCACAGCACCACCTGTTTTGCCCACGCCCCTGACCTTGCTGCTGCTGCCACTGCTGTGAGTTTGAGGCCCTCCTCCACCCACAGGCTACCACCTGCGCCTCATCCCTGGTGGCCCAGTGGTGGGCCGTAGGTATTGGGGTACTCGCTCTGTCCCTTTTTCTGTCTGCCTTCTGCTGGGTCTCTGCACTCTGTTTTTCTATTGAATTCTGTTTTTATTCTGTTTTATTACTTGTATTTCCTTTTGCACTGTTTTTTGCCCTTGTATTCTCCTCCCGTTCTGCTCTCCTGTTTCCTGCCACTGCGTCCCCGCCCCCTGCTTGCCCATTCGTTCTGCTCTCGCCTCCCAGCTGCTCCTCCCTCCCACCTCCCCTTCTTATGGCGTCTGCTGCTCGGCCACAGAGAGGATGGGTGCAGCGGGTGCACCGCTGGCGCGCCCGAAGGTGCGTCTAAGGCAAGCCCGTCTGCGTCCGTCCATGCCTGGACCGCGCCCAGCGCCAGTCCCCCTTCCCCCCACGAACGCCACGATGTGCCAGCACCCTCCACGCACTCAAGGCCGGCTGCTCACACACCTGTTTCCTGGCTACCCCGAATCGCCCCCAAGGACCCTTCTCCTGCTGGAACTGCAGCTACACCAGCCTCCAAGCCCCCACCACGCGCACCGTGGCAGGTCGCAACAACCTCCGATGCATACTACTCAACACTCGCTCTGCACGCAAGCATGCCATCGAACTCTGGGACCTACTCGACTCTTCCTCCTTGGACATCGCCTTCCTGACGGAGACCTGGGTGAACCCCTCTTCGGCACCCGACATTGCCATAGTCATTCCTGACGGCTACAAGATCACCCGCAGGGACCGTACTAACGGAGCAGGAAGAGGAATCGCCATCATCCACAGAAACACCCTCAGAATCTTGACCTGCACCGACGACACCCTCCGCACCGCCGAACACCTGCACTTATAGATCCACATAGGCCCCAACACCACCCTCAGAGGAACCCTCATCTACAGACACCCCGGCCACAGTTCAGCGACTCCATTGCTGACTTCGTCAGCACGCACGCCCTTGCGTCCACGGACTTCATCCTCCTCGGTGACCTGAACTTCCACCTCGAACACCAACAACAGCAACTCCACCACCCTTCTTGCCAACCTTGGACTCAAACAGCTCATCACGACTCCCACCCACTCCACCTGACACACAGTCGACCCCATCTTCTCCGCCAGCAACCGCGTTACCTTCAGCCACACCACTGAACTCCACTGGATCGACCACCGCTGCATTGACTTCACCTTCGAGAAGGCCACCGAGCCCCACCACACACAACGGGCCCCCCGCCGCTGCTGGAGCAAACTCACCGAAGACCAGCTGAACACCACCCTCGCCTGAAACACACCGACACGGCCGCCCGCAACTTCAGGCAATGGATCGACTACTGCCCCAACACTCTCGCCCCGATCAAGAAACCCTCTAACAGACGCACCGACAGAAAGGCCACCTGGTTTACCGCTGACCTCCAGGCATCCAAGCAGGTCTGCCGCAGGCTTGAGAAGAATTGGCACCACGAACAGACACCGGACAGCAATGCAGCCTACAAGAGCGCCATCCGCAGACACCACCAACTCATCCAAACCACCAAAAGGACCTCCTTCAAAGAACGCATCGACAACAACGCACACAACAGCAAAGAGCTCTTCAACATCGTGAAGGAACTCTCCAACCCCAGCGCCAACTCCGACATCCTGCTATCGCAACTCCTCTGCGACTCCCTAGCCACCTTCTTCCACCGCAAGATTGCAGACATCCACAACAGCTTCAACAACTAGGCCCTGATGGATACCCACACCTCAGACTCACCGCGCCCCAGCCACACTGACCCCCTGCTTTCTTGCACCCACGTCAACGACAAAGACACCATCAAAATCGTGAACGCCATCCACTCCGGCTCACCATCAGACCCCTGCCCACAACACATCTTCAACAAAGCAAGCTCCACCATCACACCACATCTCTGCAAGATCATCAACAACTCCTTCGAGACCGCCACCTCCCCGGAGAGCTGGAAGCGTGCAGAGATCAACGCCCTACTCAAGACTGACCCCAAGGACCTCAAGGACTTCCGGCCCATCTCCCTACTCCCATTTCTGGCGAAAGTAATCGAGAATATTGTCAACAGGCAACTTACCTCCTTCCTTGAAAAGAACATCCTGGACCCGTCCCAGTCCGGATTGCGCAGCAACTAAAGCACCAAAACAGCCCTCATCGCCGCCACTGAAGACATCAGGGCCCTGCTGGACAACGGAGAAACCGCGGCCCTCATCCTCCTGGACCTTTTGGCCGCCTTCGACACCGTCTGCCACCACACCCTATGCACAGGCCTCCACAGCGCAGGGATCCGCGACAAAGCCCTGGACTGGACCTCCTCCTTCCTCACCGGCAGAACCCAGAATGACCGTCTCCCTCCATTCCGATCTAAAGACACCAAGATCATCTGCGGTGTACCCCAAGGATCGTCCCTCAGTCCGAGACACTTCAACTTCTACATGGCACCGCTCAACAAGATCGTCCGATCACATGACCTCAACATCATCTCATACGCCGATGACACCCAGTTCATTCTCACCAAGGCCCCAACCACCACCAAAACCAACCTCCACGAAGGTATGAAGACCATCGCCGAATGGATGAGGAACAGCCGCCTGAAACTGAACTCTGACAAGACGGAGGTCCTCCTCATCGGAACCCCCCCCTCTGCCTGGGACGACTCATGGTGGCCGGCCACACTCGGAGCTGCACCGATGCCCACCGACCACGCTTGCAACCTGGGGGTCATCTGGACTCATCGCTGTCTAGGACCCAGCAAGTCAACGCTGTCTCCTCCTCCTGCTTCAACACCCTCAGTATGCTCAGCAAGATCTACAGATGGATCCCATCGAAACCAGAAGGACGGTCACCAGCAGGCTGGACTACAGCAACGCCCTCTACGCGGAAACTTCAGCCAAACTCCAGAAACGACTACAACGCATACAGAACGCCTCTGCACGCATCATCCTCGACATCCACAGCCACATCACAGCCCACCTGAAAGGCCTGCACTGGCTCCCCGTCAACAAGAGGATCACCTTCAAGCTCCTCACCCACGCTCACAAAGCACTCCTCAACGCCGGACCAGCGTACTTCAACAAACAACTCACCTTCTACACCCCGCACCGCCAGCTTCGCTCCGCTGACCGCGCCCTCGCCACCGTCCCCTGCAGCCAACGAGCAACCGCCGGCGACAGATCTTTCTCCCACCTCCCTGCCAAGACTTGGAACACCCTCCCTTTCCGCCTACGACAGACCCAGGACCTGCTGACCTTCAGGTGACTTCTCAAGATCTGTCTGTTCGAGCAGTAGCAGCCCCCTCCCCCTGCCAAGTGCCTTGAGACCCTCACGGGTGAGTAGTGTGCTTTACAAATGGATTGATTGATTGACTGATTGATTTCACCCGGATTTATGAGAATTATGTTTAATGCAGAAAAAAAAAAAAACTACACATCTGAATATTTCATACGGCAGTAAAGAACGATTGACTCTTTGGCATGGAAATGCTTTGTTTCACTGATCATGCCAAGTGTTGTTTTCTTTGCAACTTTTTTCGAAGCAGCGGTTATTTTAAAGAGGGTCCTTAAAATAAATGTCCCACATATTTGTGTCGGTTGAATATTATTTATAACTGTTTAGTTCCCATCCTTTGCCTACTATCAGTAAGCTAAGTCCTCTAGTTTTTTTCGGTGACTTAGTACATTTTTTTATTCTTTGATGGCTTCCATCATGTCAGCGGCATATTGGCGAGCAGCTTACCTCCTCTATAGCTTTATCTTAAGTATGACCTCAAACGTACTTTAAAGCTCAGGTGTCAAAATGTCCTTCCCCTCAGACTGGAAAAGAGGTATATTGTTGTAATAGCTTGCAATCGTTGGTTCCATCATTATTTTTCTAAAATTGGACTTTATTTTGCACTTTTGTTGCACCAACTAAAGCACTTAACACTGGGCTGTGTTTGTTTGCCATTATATTATCTGTTTTTTTAAAACACCTTAGTTTAAATCGGCTGTCTTGGTACTTGGGCAGGTCATTCATTTTTTTAGGTTTATATTTCAGCTATCCTTTACGATACCCCAACACAGTCATTTTTTGCAATTTATTTCAATGCCTGCTTTCTAAAATGTAAATCCATAGGTCACGTCACGTCTCTTGTTTACTATGCACATCTGAGTTCATGTTTAAGGCCTGATATCTTGATTCGTAAAGTGCTTGTTACTAATCCATATGTAATCTACAACACCGTTTTGCAGTACCATTTCTTATTTAAAAGGTGTATGAACATTAAACCCAGCTCTGAGGAGATGGTATTTAAAAACCTCGTAGTTACTAGAAACATACAGATTAATGTTGTGCTCATTGGGGAATGAAGGGACAGCATTTATAACATCATGTGGAGTGTTTGTGCATTTGAATAGTATGTGTGACTGTATCTGGCTGTCTTCCTTATTTCCTGTGGTATCTTGGCTGGGCCTGCGCCTTGATTCAGGAATGGTCCGTTGCGCCTTCTTTTATGAAAGATTGTGTGGTTATGTGAATGTTTAAGGCTCTGTGTCAGTTGATCCCGGACTACTGTGGTGTACACTACAGCTACCACGCTGTCCAGTAAATTGCCTGATAAAGATATTGGAGACTGCATTAATTTTCTACCTAACAAGGATTATGCCATGAACGTTTAGGGCTCCATTTGGTGTCGGTGACTGTTTATCATAAAGAATAGCTATATAATCCTGTAATGTACTGAATAATTTGGTGACCACTGTCACGTAATGTGATACTCTATTATTGCATGATCAGTAGCTGTGGGAATAGGGCATGCATATAGGCTTGCAGGAGCTGCTAGAATACATCTTGTAAGTGTGCTTTTCCTGATGCTCTCAAAGGAGCTCGTTTCCATCTCTGCCTCTTTGGTCCACTCTACCAGAATGCAACAGAGTCTTGCTTTTACCTTGTGACCACCACTAATTGCGGATACTTTGGTTCATCAGAGTGCACTTATTTTCCAGGTTTGATTTACTTGGACAAAATATGTAGCTCTCAATTAAGCCTATATTTCCCCATGTTAGGTCAGTGCAGGGGCTATGTCTATTTTCCACTGTATGACCAACTTTACCCACTGACCATGTATGTAAAACAGCTGTGCATTTCATACCTTTATGCACTGAAGATGATTCATTTGTTGACTAGGAACCAGTGGAGGTCTCTCAGGGGGCCGGTGATGTGGCTGCGGCAGGGGATTTTGAAGAGGAGTCTGGTGGAGGCGTTCTGAATGTAATGCAATTTGTTGAGGAGTTTCTGGATGATGCCGGCGTAGAGCACGTTGCCGTAGTATATTCTGCTGCTGAGGAGTGCATAGGGGACCGTCTTTCTGGATTTGGTGGGGATCCACTTGAAGATCTTTCAGAGCAGGCTTAGCGTGTGGAAGTAGTATAATGAGACTTGGTTGATCTGGCAGTTCATGGTGAGTGAGGAGTCCAAGATGATGCCAATGTTTAGTGCATGGTCTATGGATGTGGGAGGGTGGGGTCCAAGATCTGTGGGCCACCAGAAGTCGTTCCTGGCAGAGAAGTTGGAGCACAGATGTGTACTTCGGTGTTATCTGAGTTGAATTTAAGGCAGCTGCCCTTCATCCAGGTGGCAACCGCCTTAATTTTATTGTGAAAGTTGTTCTTGGTGAATGTGGGTTCGTTGGTGAGGGAGAGGATTAGATGGGTGTCGTCTGTGTAGGAGAATATATTGAGTCTGTGGTTCCTGACGATGGCTGTAAGTGGGCCATGTAGATGTTGAAGAGAGTGGGGAGGAGCCCTGAGGTACTCTGCAGCTGATCTCTGCGGGTTCAGAGTGGAACTGTGGTAGTCTGACTGTGTGCGGCCGGTAAGGAAGGAGCAGATCCATTCTGGGGGTCTGCCGCGGATGCCGTTGTCACGAAGACTTGTGCATAGGGTGAGGTGGGAGACCGTGTGGAAGGCTTCCGTCGCATATCAGAATTTCCCACTAGAAAGATTCACTACTAGAAAATGAAAAAAATATATATATATGTGCCCTTGTCCCTAATCTACGCTAATAGAAGACACCTTCATACCCCTAACAGCAATAAGCTGTGGCAAGAAAGGGTTAGAAGGATGAAGAGAGCAGGAGATCATCAGCTAGAGAGGCCCGGCAATAAGTAACAGTTTATATTATTAAAGTAGAAATGGCTTTCTCAATAAGCTGTTGCAAGAAAGGGTTAGAAGGATGAAGAGAGCAGGAGATCATCAGCTAGCGAGGCCCGGCAATAAGTTACAGTTTATAATATTAAAGTAGAAATGGCTTTCTGCATGGCAAAAGATTTCAGGTATCAGTCATAGTTGCTCTAAAACAGCATCTGTGATTATCCTATCCTGTCCACCCAACAGGCAGCTGTGAAAATCTGATAAAAACCATAACATTTTGCATCTTGGCACCCCATACACCTGCAAAACAAAATAAAACTCTTGTTCCTGCAACCTAACAAAATACATTTGAGTGTAACTGGTTGAGGGACGCAGAAATAGTAATGTAACGCCTCAAATAAGAGAACACTAAAATGTGAAGTCTGCACTTGTGGAGTGTGCACAGGTCCCCGCTTTTTAATTGGTCTTTGTCAAGGCCTGTTTGACTCCACTCACCTTCCTGGTCAAAGCCTCAAATGTAGCCTTGAGTACTTTTGATACAAGAGCTAACTTGGTTGGATTCCTCATTTAACCCTTTGTGTATAAAGGATGTGCTCTACTTTAATACCCCCCCCCCCCCCCAGAGAAATGGATCATCCTTAAATCACAGCAAACCTCCCCTTCATGCGTGAGTGATGCGGTGTTACAGGCTTTTAAAAAAGCATATGTGTCGCCATCTTTCCTTTTCTCCTTATGTCATGTTGTGTCAAGGTTCCAGTTCTCTCTAATTTGGCCCCACCTCCAACAACACTCCCAATGTCTGCCCGAGATACACCAAAGTTTGCACATTTGGACCACTGCCCTGGTTAATTGGGCTACTGACTATGTTAAATTGTTAGCTTAGATTTCCCCCGCACCATCAGCTGGAAGCCAACCATCATAAGAAACTCCAGCTCCATGGGTATCCACCTTCCATTCACGGAGTACCTGCGATGGCATCACCCCATTCGGAGTCACCATAGGTCATGCGACTTCAAAGCATGCACGTCGATAGCCCTCTCCCATAAAACAGAATACCAAGTGGTTGGAATGGTGAAAGCTATCCTGGGAGAAAGGGAAACCAAGTCTCATGCCTTTCTGTCCCCACTTTGCAATCATCATGCCTGGTTTCGGAATGTGCTTGCCTGAAGTTGCATAAACGCTAAGTAAGCATATGTTGTTGTAGCTGTCTCCAAGTCTAGCACCTTCTCATTTTCTTCTCATTTCATAATTAAAACTGTGCCTTTTACTTATTGATTACAAAAAATAGAGCACCTGTTGGATATTCATTCTGAATGTTGTGTGCCATGCTATATGGAAATTTTAACCAATAATGCATTCTGAAGTTAGCTTTGACCTCTCAACTTGGCTTCTCCTAGGGAGTTAAAAGTTAGAGTGCAATACTATTGATGGTCTGAGGGCTCCACTAGTAAACCATACCCAAACCTAATAAAGCACATTAATCAAGGACTGTCCAGGGCCACAGTGAAAGGCCATAGTATGTGTTCATTCCTAGCTGAGGACAGATTCGGAAGGTCTGCATTGGACTAAGTATAGTGCTTACGGATACATTGAGGAAGAAATAAACATCTTTCTCTAAAAGCCAGAACATTTTGTTAAGGAATACTCTTTAATATGAGCCTAAAGAAGCAAGTATTCGTTTAGGAGCACACTGGTGTGCCAAAAATGATACTGTAGCCCAAAGACTAAGGGTTGTTCATCATACCGTGATGAATTCCTCCCCCTGTTACACCTAACCTCTTTCCTTCCTCTACATCCACCAATAGTCTCTGCTAACAATTCGGCTCTGGTGTAGGGAGCATCAGTGGATTCACATTGTCCCTGCTTTAAAGAGTCAGCTACTGTTTTGTTTTTGTAACCAGCTTTAACAACTTCAGCCAAAAGGATTACGTCCTGCTGAATGGCCTCCCAGACACTTAGGTGTTTGATTAATGTCAAGCTTAGGAGTTTCACATGCTAAATTCTCGCTTTTATTTGTATATAATTCACAGCACTCCGTCTACTTTAGTTAAGCAGCTGAAATGCACAAGTTATTTTCTTACCAGCACGAGTTAGCAACTTCACGCACATGTTATTTTACCTTGCACTTTAGACTTTATTATTTTAACTATAATCGTTTTCTTTCACGTTATATCACCTTCATTGTGACAAACCAGTTTTTTAACCACTCACACTGCATAAATTCGTTGTTGTATAATTATTTAGCATCTATTAGGCAGTCTACGAACTATTTGTTACATGATGTAAAATATAAGTATTTCTTCGTTTTTAGAAATATATCCCCAGATGAAGGCATAATGGAAATGCCGAAATGCATTGGGATGGTATGAGTGCAAAATGTTAATGGAACAGGAACAGCAGCAAACGCTTGTGAACATAACAAGCTATGAACACATGTGAATAAAACATTCAGACTACAACTTTTGGAGTAGAGTCATAATCTTTTTGTGAAACCTTGATTCAAGGACATTTTTGGATCCTAGAGGACATCTCTCAGTGTTGAGAGTGCAGCCCTTATTTCAGTACATTACGCCTCCAGACAGAAGGCGATACTCTGGAGATCCATACAACCTTAAAAACTTTTTAAAAAAACGCTGTGCGCCCGGCAAATAACCCTTCTTTTAACCCTCCCAGACACAATGGCAGCCTTAAAGATAGCTGTCCTAGTTGCTGCAAAGAACAAGTCCTTTTGCACTCCATTGAAGGAATTGTACTGGCACTCATTCTGAGCAAGAATGCAGTTCAAAGCACTGTACAAGACCAACACAGCTGGGAAGTTTGTATTTGAAAATGTGTTTCTAGCATTGAAGTGCTGTTGGCAATATCTTGTTTTCTGGAGTGAATGGCCAGCATTTTTGACCAGCTATCGGCTCGAGTTGCTCTGGTCAAGCACGGAGGGAACCGCACCAGCTGTTGTGGAGGGATTTTGTGGAGGATTGACATCCCTAATTAGCATTCTGTATGAATTACAAGTTTCAGCTAAAATAAGTATTTGTGGGTCAAATAGAACATTAGAAAATAATTTTGTTTCTCTTTAGTGCAAGCTATGGGGAAAGTGTAGTCTGTTTGAAGTTGTACAAGAAGTAATTTACATTCTCTCATGCTGGGAATTTATTATTGCTGCTGTTGTAGAAAATGTCTGATTAATAGAATGTTTCAGGCCTAACAAATTAGGATTGAGTCTCTGACTCAGTCACTATCTCCCAAGCCACCACAAGTGTTATTGTCTGGACTATAATGAAGAAGCAGTCTTCACTCAAATCTATATTGTGATAGCCCCATGTCTTCCTTTACTGAATTGTGAATGCTGTGTTTGTTATTAATAAGCAATCAGAGAGCCTTTGGTAGAAGGGACCTTAATATACCGTATGAATTTGTTTAATAGAGCATAACATTGAAAACCTAAAAGGAAAAATACGAAAATTAAATTGGGAGTATGGATTCAATGGGAAGGAAAATGTGTGGAACAGTGATGAAGTCTACCAGTGCCACTGCAATTTTGAGAAGATATGACCGATCACTTTGGGACTCTTCAAATGTTTACAGGGATTGCCAAATGTAGGCAGGCACGATTTCCAAGAATCCTTAATTAGGGTATGCTTGTCTCCATCCAAGTTGGTAGTGGAGCAGCAGATACACCAGACCTTGCTGCTCACTGGATATTGACAAGCTGTTTACCTTAGTCAAAGTTTTGTTGGGCCTAAATAGACTGGAACTTGATGCTCAAAAATGTATTCTGATTCTGCTATTTTCAGGAAACTCACTCTTCGGTTCACATGTGTATAACGAAATGAGCTGCATGAAAACTGAAATCGAAACATTAAGAGCAGTTGGTCTTGAGAAGAAGGAATATAGGAAGTGCTACAGACTATATGATGGAAGCTTCTTCTCACAGAGAGTTCAAGACGGTCACATCTGCAATTCCATCAGATGCAGCCATGCCGACCATGTAAGCCCTCACAGGGAAGGAGTCACCAGCAACCATTTGTGGCTGCAGGAAAGTCCCTGACTTCACCCTTCCGTCTTACCTCTTGTCTATGTTAATTACTCTGGAGGGAGGGGCAGGATGGGGTAGGGGGAGGGGAGTATAGTCCATCTTCAAGAGTGGTGCTTGATAAGACTGATGGGTCTTGAATTTTGTTTAGAATGGATAGTCTCTTTGGTTCAAGTCTCCTTCTCCCACCACTGTAGCACAAAAGAAGACTTCTTGTTGTCATCAGATTCGCTTTGAAGGTAAATGAACATTGTACAACAGAAGCATGAGGGTCCCAATCCCCAAAAAGGAACAGGGATTTATTCTAGTTACTGCCTAGTTCATAAAAAGGGTCCCAAAAAAAGAATTCAGACTTATTCTTGATCACAGAATAACTAACACATACATTAGGAGAGAAACATTCAGGATGTTGGCATTACTTCAGTCCAAATGCTAGGACTTTATATTGAAGTCAACTATTTGAACATTTCCCAAGTGTGTGGCCGTTGTCGAAGCACATCTGAGGAAACCAAAAATCTTTATCTACCCTTATTTAGAGGACTGGCTAATAAAGGCAGTGCCATTGGATGAGCTCCGAAACATTTTCAAATGGGTCTGAACACCCTGTCCCAATTGGCTCTTCAAATCAACCTGAAAAAGCCGATTGGCTCTCCGGGTACAAAAGATACACTACTTGGGCGTAATCTTTGATGCTGATGACGCAAATGTAATGCTTCAGAGGAGAGACTATCATCTGCCTGTCTGAAGTGCCTCAATCAATTTTTTTGTTTGAATCTATTTCATTAAATTTTAAACAGGGGTAAAGAGTTGACATGTCAAGACAAGTTACATTGCCATTCGTACAGAAGTACAGCATGTAAACCATTGGCCAGCATTATTATGCTACAGAGTGCGTAATACACAATAGTGCTATGTGTAGCAGTGAAAAAGGCATTTGGTATTACATACAGAACAGAGTGTATGTGCACCTCAGTGCAGTGGAGTCTCTGCTGAATGTTCATGTTAGGCCTACTGTAGCCTCCACAGCATATTGGGTTGGCAGAGGTGCAAATGATTCATAGAATTTACAGCAAAGGGACTTCAAACTAAATAAACTGGCCAGACTAAAGTTTCCAGCGTTCCACCGCCCCAACCAGCCACCTGTATTTGTCAGCAATACTCATGTTTCCAACAACCAACCCAACGAATCTTGATTGTGATGCGGGTTGAGCATGGAAGTACCAATCATCGCTCTGTGTGTCCGATGCGAAATAATATGTCAGGTCTCCAAATCTACCGCCCCCTCTCCCGCTGGGGGAGTCTGGTGCATTTTGCTTTAAAAGTCATGCAATATAGTGTCTCAGTTGACAGCTATGGGGAATTTACCCAGCTCTAAATTATCTTCTCTGTACAATGCAGTGCTCTCAGCCTGGGTCCACACCAGGAGCGATTGCCTCTAGGCCACGAGGGGCAGAGACTTGATTGTCCTCCAGCTTCTCATGAATAGGTATTTAGCTGTCAGCATGCCCAGATCAAAGAAGTGGGAGGTGTCCTTCTACCGCTTATCTATATGAAAGAGACCCAAGATAGGTACTTCCCATGTGTGCATCGCTTGGCACCCTGTGCAGGTAGACAGCTGGGTCGTGATGCCTCGCCAGTAAGTAGTGAGGAGTAGACAAGCCCCCATCTTGACAAGGAGGTCAGCGCCTGGGAAGCGACATCTAGGGCTATCTCCTTCCTCGCCGGAAGGACACAGAGAGTCCGCATCCCCCCGTTCAGATCTGAAGCCACCGAAGTCATCTGCGGCGTTCCTCAAGGGTCCTCGCTCAGTCCAACCCTCTTCAACGTCTACATGAGCCCCCTCGCAGACATCGCATGCCAGCACAACCTCAACATCATCTCCTACGCCGACGACACCCAGCTGATCCTCTCCCTCACCAATGACCCCGCCACCGCCAGAGCCAACCTTCACGAAGGGATGAAAGAGGTAGCCGAATGGATGAAGACCAGTCGCCTGAAACTGAACTCGGACAAGACGGAAGTCCTCATCCTGGGATCCTCACCCTCTGCCTGGGACGACTCCTGGTGGCCTCCCGCCCTAGGCAGCGCACCCCAACCAACAGACCACGCACGCAACCTGGGCTTCATCCTGGACTCCTCCCTCTCCATGACCAGACAAGTCAACGCCGTCTCCTCGTCGTGCTTCAACATCCTGCGCATGCTACGTAAGATCTTCCGGTGGATCCCCACCGAGACCAGGAAGACGGTCACCCAGGCCCTCGTCGCCAGCCGTCTGGACTACGGCAACTCCCTCTACGCCGGAACCGCCGCCAAACTCCAGAAGATACTCCAGCGGATCCAGAACGCCTCAGCACGACTCATCCTGGACATCCCCCGTCGCAGCCACATCTCCGGACACCTGAGAGACCTGCACTGGCTCCCGGTCAACAAGAGAATCACCTTCCGTCTCCTCACCCACGCACACAAAGCCCTACACAACCAAGGCCCAGGATACCTCAACAGCCGCCTCAACTTCTACGCTCCCAAACAACAGCTTCGATCAACCGGCCTCGCCCTCGCCACCGTCCCCCGCATCCGAAGAGCCACCACAGGGGGACGGTCCTTCTCCTACCTCGCCGCCAAGACATGGAACTCCCTCCCGACCCACCTCCGCCTGACCCAGGACCACCTCGCCTTCAGGAAACAACTCAAGACCTGGCTGTTCGAGCAGTAGCGGACCCCCCTCCCCTAGCGCCTTGAGACCCTCTGGGTGAGTTGTGCGCTATATAAATGCCCTGATTGATTGATTGATTGATTGATCTGTGTCGGTTCGGTGACAGTAGCTGTTTATCTTCACACAAATGAGTTAAACTCTTTGAAAAATGTAATAGTGAATGAGGCTGAAGCAAACATTGCAAGGGGCGCGTATCAGTCTTTCAAATATTGTGACCCACTCTTTGTCCTTGCAGGGACGGGCCAGATCCTCCTACCAGTGTCCCTGCAAAGGCAAGACTGGTGTAGCTGTATGGTGGTGTTGCGAATCCGCAAACTAACGTGTGAGATGTCTGCCTGTCCATATGACATTTAAGTACTGTATAGTAAGGTGCAATGGATATTCCCACATCATGTCACACCATTTGTGGCCTAATGCCGCAAGTAATGAGTTTTGCAGAAGAAATTGGCCCCGGGGGGTAGGCCCTCTGCCTCTACAAGTGTGTCATAAGGCGCAAGGGCAAAAGGGGTTACCTCTGACTAGCCCCATATTCCTTTATCACAAGAATTTATCATAAACATTATAGAGAAGGATGCTCTATGGACAACTGAAACCTGTGATTTTTTCAAAACATTATTTTATTATTTTTCTTTTTAATTTTTTGTTTATCACTTTGACTGTTTATACATGAATATAAGTTAATGTTATAACATGAAAAGAGTTCATAAATAACACACAATCTAGACAAGTTATAGATTTCATAAAGTGCAAATGAAGCAAATAAACCCCTAACAATTAATCTTATCCTGTTAGCATTCACTCTATCAAGCATACTACTACATATACTTTCCTTCCTAAAAAACATTTATAAACATACTAACAAAACCTCACATAAAACTAACACAAAATATATTGAGTAGACCTCTATAGATGTAAAGGAAAGAGGTCCTAGGGCTTGGTCATTTTCCGATCTATACAGTATCAAAGTCGTGATACAAGTCCAAGTCTTTGATGAGTACGGCCTACGTACGTTTCGGTGACAGTTGCTAATTAAATCACCTTCCTCAGGGCCAAATCATAAAACAAACAGTTCAGACAAAATACAAATACATCAGGTAAAACAAGGGGTTCTTCAATTTCTGAAAAATAAAAAGAAGCAATAGTGAAAACTATCATTGCTTATTTTAATCAAAGAATATTACAGGACGGCTTTATAGTGGTGCATCCTCCTATCAAAATCGTCTAACTAGATCAATCTATTTATCTTATATGAAAATTGATGCATGCTATAGTATACAATCTCATTCAAAACAAGTTTTGCAAAATAGAAAATAGTAAAGAGGAGAGTTTCCAAGATTTTAGCATGTAGAACACCCAGTGTGGACCAAAATAAGACTCAGTCTGTGTGTGAAGTGACAATTTTAGTCAGGTTATTAAACTGGAAAAAACATGTGTAATGGACAGGAGCCTTTTAGGTAGAAGCAGAATAATGAAATACGCTGCTAAAGGCACGCCGGCATTAAAGTGCAGGAATAGGAAATTACCTATTTCTGTTGGCAGCGAGAGTTCGTGGTCTTCTGTTTAGTAGACTTTATAATGTAAACAGTTTGTTGCAGGTGCAAATAACATCTGAAAATATTTTCAGCGTTATTAGATGTCTCTATTGAATTTTGCACAAAGATAAACTAACAGTTAAACTTCTTAGGGGATTACCTGGTAGATGATGTCATATGATTTTATCATAGAGGCCAGAAATTAACAGTGGGCCAGATCGGGCGCAGATTCTGTGACAGGGTATTTTTGGACAAAAAGGTTTTCTTCAGCTGTCTCTGCGTGAAAAGTTTTATAGTACCCATTATTAAAAAAAAATTCAGATGTTATATGCACCTACAACAAACTGAGTCTTATTTTGGTCCACACTGGGTGTTCTACATGCTAAAATCTTGGAAACTCTCCTCTTTACTATTTTCAACTTTGATACTGTATAGATCGGAAAATGACCAAGCCCTAGAACCTCTTTCCTTTACATCTATAGAGATCTACTCAATATATTTTGTGTTAGTTTTATGTGAGGTTTTGTTAGTATGTTTATAAATGTTTTTTAGGAATGAAAGTATATGTAGTAGTATGCTTGATAGAGGGAATGCTAACAGGATAAGATGAATTGTTAGGGATTTATTTGCTTCATTTGCACTTTATGGAATCTATAACTTGTCTAGATTGTGTGTTATTTATGAACTCTTTTCATGTTATAAAATTAACTTATATTCATGTATAAACAGTCAAAGTGATAAACAAAAAATGAAAAAGAAAAATAATAAAATAATGTTTTGAAAAAATCACAGGTTTCAGTTGTCCGTAGAGCATCCTTCTCTATAATGTTTATGATACATTCTTGTGATAAAGGAATATAGGTCTAGTCAGAGGTAACCCCTTTTGCTGAGTTTTTCTCTTCTCCCCCCTCTGGACCTGAAAGTATATTGGGGGAACTCTCTCTACTACATAAGGCGCAAGGGCACCATCCCCCTATTAGCCTCCCCTAGGGTGTGTAAAGCCTCCTCTAGCCAGGCGGAGATCTCCCCAGGTGTAGTGATGGTGCAACCTCCAGGTGTGCCGAGTAGTGGTAACACTGGCGCATATGGGATCATGTGAGGTACAGACTTCAACGGTAACATCAATATGCAATTCTAAGAAGCAGTGACTGGTGGTTTCCCGCAATTGCATGAGTGAAATAGTCGAAGAATCTCTGGGAGAGTGTAGGCCAGAAACAGTGCGCCAGTGTCTGACAGATGTAAAACCACCACCCAACTGGCCACCCATTGGAGTTGGGAGGCAAGGTAAAATTGTTCTATGTTCGTCACTGCAAGCCTTCCTTGGTCTGTGGTAAATAAAGTTTACCTACAGACCAAGGCAGCCACCCTGCAACATCAGTTACTCCAAATGAACTCTCTCATGGTCCCCTCAAAAGAGCAAAAGAAGGGATGGGCAACGTATGTGGGCAAATTTGCGAAATAGAGCAACTGGGGTAGGACCACAATTTTGAAAAGGGCTATACGGCCCATCACAGACAGCTGAATTGTGCGCCGGAAGGACATCTGAGACCTGATGGCTATCATAGCCCTCAATTAAGGTTACCATCGAATAAGTCAGCTGGCTGGTGATACACCCTTACTCCCAAATATCGAAATGTGTCAGGCTGCCACAGTATGGGATCTCCACTAAGGACAAAGGTATGGTCGGTATATGCAGGGGTAAAGGGAAATGGGCACGATTTGGCCCAATTAACCCTCAGATCCGTAAGAGCAGCGAAGCCATTAAGTATCTGGTTTATAGCATCAGGAACAGGGCATATGTACAGGAGAAGGTCGTTGGCATAGAGAGGTATCCTGTGGGTGACTTCTCCCAATGGAATGCCCCAGTTCTCACTTAGGGTCTACATAGCTGCGACAAGGGGTTCTGTGGCTAAGGAGAAAAGTGTCGGAGAGAGTGGGCAAACTTGGCGGGTGTACCTGCATATTTTATTTGGGTCCAATATGTTGGAGCCTGTTCTGACTCTAACTAGCAGTTGGGTGTAGAGCAGCTGAATCAAGCGAAGAAAGAGACTCCTGACTTTTTGGAGGCAGGATGGCAAATGAGAAGTTCCATTCCAGGGAATCGAAGGCTTTCTCGAGTTCAAATACCAGGCACCTGGTGTGTGGCTATCGATCGGCAGAATATTTAAATACACAAAAGAATCGGCATAAATGTAATGAGGTGTTGAGAGCCGGGACAAACCTGTTCTGGTCAGGATGAACCAACGACGGGACCAAGGGTGCTAAGTGGCCTGCAGGAACCTTAGCCAGTATTTTGTAGTCTGTGTTGAGTAAACCAAAGGTTTGGAAGGAGCCCAGAGCGGTGCAATCATATCTGGTTTACGTAAGGAGATGAGCAGGGCCTCACATAGTTACTATTGAAGGCAGGAAGCTGATGAGGACTCTCGGTAAAGGGCATGTAGTTGCGGGACCAGCAAAGGCTGGTAGGCTGTCTGGCCCCGGGAATTTGAGTTTCTAGGGCCCTGATGGCCTCTTGGATTTAAGAGAAAGCATTGTGTTCATCAAGTTCCACCCGCTGTTTAGGCGTGATGTTGGGCAAGTGTACCTTGGAAAGAATGCCTTGAGGCGGTCCTGACTAGCTTCCGTGATCGACTGGTATAGTGAGGTGTAGTGGCGTGTCAGTTCCGCATGTATGTCATGTTGGGTATGAAGGAGGCGTCCAGTAGATGAGTGCAGCGAAAGGATTGGGTGTCTAGATTGATCCTGGCTTATCAGCCACACCAGTAACCGGCCCGCGTGATCGGACGATGCATGGGTGCCAGATGAATGTGCAGTATAATTAAGAGATCGCAACTGTTCCAGTAGTGAGGTATGTCTGCAACACGCCTCCGCTAACCAGTGGGCATAAGTCGGTCATGTACCGATCGGGTCTCATGTCGTAGAAGCGTGTTCTCAATACGGGAAATGTCGTCATCAAGCTGTTTGCGAATATTCCATTACCACCCCAAACAATGCCCTCTGATGGTCACCTTAAAGCCGTCCTTTTCTATCAATCTATCTGGGACAGAGTTGCTATTCAACTCAAAATAATCCGTGATGGCAGTGCTGAGAGAGGCGCAAAGTGGCGAGTACTCTAGTGCTGCAGCTTGGAGGCATCACAAGGGGATGGCAGGTGTACCTACCTCCCATACAAGCTGTAGGAATTGGGGGTTGTGGTCAGAGCATGTACCCTCTAAGTAGTCCACTTGCAGGCTAGTGGGGAATAGGTTGGTTGACCTAATGAATCAGTCTATTCTAACATGTAGATTGTGCAGCGGTGAGTAAAAGGAGTATACATGCATATGAGATTTGCAGGTTCACAATATGTCTGAGTTCCAGTGCAGGAGCCAGTCGCATAGTGTTTGGGCATAGGACATCGCTATTGTGCGAGGTAGGGGAGGGAAAGAGCAGTTAGATGGGACGAATCCGGGTGAAGACAGCCTGGCAGAGCCAGTGCCCGAGTCACCAGCCGAGGTCACCACTGAGGCAATTTTACTGGCATCTTCGTCAAGGGTCCAGGCCCTGTGCAGCCTCTGAGCCCCACCAATGACCACACCGCCACACGCAAATAAGACCACGGCTACAGCACGCTGTTGAGGGTCTTTATCAGGGTCCCTGCTGGGCAACAAGCCCTCGGGCCACTCTTCAAGCTCCACAGCATCGCCCACTCTCCGGTTAATTCTCTGCTCCGCCCAGGGCCGATGAGGCCTCTGGGCTCCTCTGAGCCACTGCAGATCGGGGAGGGGCGTGGCGGCACCGCAGCTGTCCTTGTTCATCTGTATTGTGGCGCTGCATTGAGGCAGCATTGGTCCCGGCCAGTGTCTCTCGCTTGTTTGGCGTGAGTGCCACGCTATGCAGGCACTAACACGCAGGAGTCTCGTCTGCCCAGGAACACCGAGGAGCGCCCCATAGCAGCACTGCCTCCGTACTGCACCGTGGCACAGGCCAGCAGGGCACTCCCTCGATCAGTCCAGAAACCAGCCGGGGCTCAGAAGCCGTTGCATTAATCAAACCACTGCTGTCGCCGCCAGTCTGTCACCATGCAGTTAGAAGCTGCAACCCAAGGCCCTTGCCGAAACTCCCCTTGCTGGTCACCAAATGTTGCGTTGAAGGCGGCTGCAGCAGATGCAAGGTGACTAGGGGATCAAAGTAGCGTAGTCAATAGCGTCAGATGCCTGACAGCACTGAGGATTAATGCTGGATAAAAGGGTAGCAGTGCAGAGCCTCATTAGAGTGTGTCCGCCATCTTGCCCTGTTAGCCACGCTTCCCTTGAAATGTCCCAATCTGTTATTAATGCTTAATCCAACTGTACATCTAATATCATCTATAAGTTCTGTAAGATCTAGGAACGAGAGGCCCAAATCAGAACTTACTACCGTTGGACTACGATGAACTATTAAGTTCTGATCGCTTTAATATAGAAGTGACTGATCTAGACTCGAACCAGACACTATTCTACATCTGTGCATACTAAAAGATAAGACGCCTTGAGAAATTCCTAGGCTCATGGGCCACAGGGGGCAAAACACGTGTTGGCTGTGCCTCACAAAATTACATTTTTCTTTTTACTATTCATGACCCTAAATAAACTCTTGAGAATTGAAGAGTTTCCGTCCATATTTCCGACTGTCTTAAACTAGCATTGGATGCATTACATGGATTATGATTACATTTACTTGCCTTGGTACACTCTTTTGCTATCGAACGAATGGGTAAGGGGTTTCCCATTTCCAAGAACAGGTGACATCGACTCATCCTCAGCACGCAGGTTGGGTACAAAAAACTGGATCCATTACCCCTTCAGGTTTCTCCCATTTCATGTCAACCAGGCAATTTCTTTAACACTCATCTTTTCTCAATTCCAGTAGAAAGAGCTCTTCATACACTGAATTTAAATAGTTTTGGAAATATGCTCAAATCAAATAAAAGATATTTTGCAATCAAATAGTCTATTTGTAAATTATGGGCCTGTAAGAACCAGTTTACCCACAAATAAAAACAATCCATTTCTAAATGGACAGTATATTGTGCATCTTACGATCTCACCAACTAGCTAACACACCTCTTCCTCATAGGCTTAAAGCTCATTTCACAAAAGGGAAAGGCCCAACAATGGCGCTTTTTAAGGAATGTGCCTATATGAGAAATATATAAAGATGACAGCTGGGAATGTCTTTATACATTCACAAGAAGCTACTATAGGGATTCGGACTTCTGACCGGATGCTCAAAGGGCTAACTTCCCTGAGGAATCTTTTTGGGAGATAGTTGATCCATTTTGTCTTGTCCACTTCTTTTGTGGAAAGGGCATGCAATTCTATTCACTGCTTATGATATTCGAGGATCCCCTGGAAGTGAAAGAAAGTTACTTACCTATAATCCTAGTTATCTTCCAGGGGAATCCTCATCCTAGTCATATGCAACCCTCCCACCTCCCCATAAAACAAGGGATACAGCATTTTCTTCCAGTCACCCAGGATCATCTTTCTTTAAAAATGGAACTGACCTGTCACCCGTGGGGCATGATGTGCTACATGGTGTACAATGAGGCCCTTAAATGCACAGATCCAGTTTTTGTATAGATTTGTATTGCAGCCCATCAGGTGACATTGCCCTTTATTCACTTTCTTTTTCCTTTAAAAAAGATTTGTGAAAGGTTTCTTCTAGTCCATTTTATTTAGTGACTATTTTAGTACTCTCGTAGGGGCAAACATACTGTAAATGTTAAGTGCTGTCAGACAGGCTATCCTGGCCATGTGGGGGTAAAGAAAGACATTCAAAAAATTATGATCACCTGCACACCTCTTTGTGTAATCAAACCTTAAATTCTTATATTCACATTTATAATTGGTGCAGTCCCATATCTTGACCAGCCCTTGTCAAGTGAAACATTAAGATCAAAAACAACAGAAACTGTATAATAGGACGCACTGTTCACTAGCCCACTTAGGTGCTATATATGTACATGCAATGCAATATTTCAAAATTATTCAAAAATATTCAAAAGTATTCACAAATTCTGTGACCTTCATCTATATTTAAACAATAGACAGATAACCAAAATCATATTTGTTCATAAACATGAGTCATTTTGCAGTGTATCTTTGTCTTTTATTCTTCTTAATTCACGATGTCCGTGAGTTAATAACAATTCTTGCTTAACAGCGTTGGCAATTTCCCTGGCAACACCCAATGCATTTCGGTATCAAACCTTCATCAGGGGAAATGCTGCAAATAACAGATATGATCTAAAACTAATAAGTTGTTCATTTTTGCATAAAGAAAAATTATCAACTAATATAAAAAGAAGAAACAAGAGGTGAACCAGCCGGTCTCATCATGCTTGTGAATAAGTGTTTGTCATGCTCACGAAACACCATAACATGAAAATCTCCACATGATCAGACCAGATCCAAAGAGAAGGGAGCACCATGGTTCGACGCCTCATTGAAAGAGAAAAAGCAAGCTCTCCGGAAGGCTGAGAGAAGGTGGAGACTTAATTACGATCAAACTGAGGCAGAAACTTTTAAAACTCTGCTGGCGAAATATAAGGCAGACATTCTGGAGAGAAAGTCAGCCTTCTACGAGGGAAGACTTAGAGAAGCAACTAATTTACAGCGAGAAACCTTTGTGATCCTAAGAGAGCTCACGCAACAGAAAGGGATAATCTCTGTGAATGATCAGCCAGACTGTGACTCATTCCAAACTTTTTTCCTCCAGAAAGTACAGGATATCATCACTGATATCAACGCGCGCTCAGTCACTCCCACTTTGTCCACGCTAGGGGCTCAGGTGCCGCCCATGATGTTAAGCATCTTTCCTCCTATTGACGACACACGCCTTGAGGAACTTGTTGGACAGACTAAATCTGGCTCCACTATAGACCCATGCCCCCCAAGAATTTTTAAAATGGCATTGCCAGGCATCCAGCCCCAGGTGTTGAGTTTACTTAATAACTCACTGGAAACAGGGTATCTTCCTGTCCAGTTGAAGGAAGCTAGGGTCTCCCCACTATTAAAAAAAGTTGGCACTGACCCGAAGGCCTTGAAAAATTATAGGCCCATCTTGCAGGTTCCTTTCCGGAGTAAGCTCTTGGAGAAGCACGTCCTAGGCACTTTGGCCGGCTATCTGGAGGAACACCATCTCCTTCACGCCAGGCAAGCAGGGTTCCGATCCCAACACAGTACGGAACTAGTAATGGCCGCGGTCACCGACGAACTGAGAGTCAGGGCAGACAATAAACAGCCGTGCGCCCTGATTCTCCTAGATCTGTCGGCGGCTTTCGACACGGTCAGCCACACCATCCTGCTGGACCGTATCGGGAAGCTGGGGATCACAGGCCAAGTGCTAAAGTGGCTGGAGTCTTTTCTATCAGGTCGTACTCAAAGGGTACAGCTGGGTGATCAGCTATCGGGGATTAGTGATGTAACATGGGGTGTGCACCAGGGGTCAGCGCTATCCCCCCTGCTGTTCAATATCTACCTGCAGCCGCTGGTTGAGGAGCTTATGAGCCGGAACTGCGAAGTTTTTAACTACGCAGATGATACCTAGCTACTGGTTCAGCTGGAAGACACCATTGAAGCCCAGGAATCAGTGAGGAATCTGCTTAGCTTCATGGTCAACTGGATGACCAATAATCTGTTGAAAGTGAATGCCGAAAAAACAGAGGTGCTGGTCCTCGGTAACCTAGGGAACCCCTGGAGTGACCTATACTGGCCCCCAGAGCTAGGTTCCACTCCCCCTCCTGGTAGGGTGGTAAAAAGTCTGGGTCTGAGGATTGATGCAGACCTCTTGATGGCTCCCCAAGTCGCAGCCGTGGTTGGCTCTTGCACGGGTGTACTGAGGCAATTGCGGAAATTGGTACCCATCTTATCAGCCACTACCCTGCAATCGATTGTATCTGCCACAGTCATTTCAAGACTTGATTACGACAATGCACTATACCTCGGCTTGCCACAGAAGCTGTTGAGGAAGCTGCAGGTACTACAGAACGATGCCGCAAGGCTGATCCACTCCCTGCCTAGAAACTCTCACGCCACCCCCCTGCTCCAAAAGTTGCACTGGCTACCGGTCATGCTAGAAACTCTCACGCCACCCCCCTGCTCCAAAAGTTGCACTGGCTACCGGTCATGTATAGAGTACAATTCAAATGTCTCTGTGTGGCCCACAAGGCTCTCTTTGGTAAAGCACCAGAGTACATAAAACAACGTCTCATGAGATACGTTCCCGGTAGACCTCTGCGCTCAGGGAAGACCTCTAATCTGATTCAACCCAGATTCAAGCTAAAAACCAGAGGGGGCAGAGCCCTGTCTGTTCTTCTCCCCCAGTTGTGGAATGCACTTCCGACTACTTTGAAGGAAGAATCTCAGTTACTGCCCTTCAGAAAGAAATTAAAAACCCATCTATTTAAAAGGGCGATGACTCCAGCATAGTCGATGGGTAGCCTGAGGGACTTGGGTTAACAGTGTGTTGTGTTGTTCTGTTTCTAAGCGCTTAGAGACCGGCGGTGATAGGTGCTATACAAATAAGCAATAACATAACATAACATGTGTCGAGTGAATCCACTAAACTGTGTAATAACCTTGGCTCCCCAATAATTATGTCATGCATAAACTACTGAGGCGCTCCCTACCTTGCCTTTATGCGAATGTTGTCTGAAACACTCGTGTTTCAAACGCTCTCGAATCACTCTGTGTAAAACAAAACAGAAACTGAACCACAACCTACTTAAAATAAACCTTACACATCATTAACAGCTTCTTGCTTCACTAGCTTACCTCCTGAACCGTCTTCAAGCCCTCCTGTAAGAACACCGTGTCTCCGTGTAATTAATGTAATGGTGACCGTCTGTTAGAAAACAAACCAAACAAACCAAGTAATATGGAATGGATAGACGAACAGACCAAGAAATATCTCACCACTGAACATCCCAGGCGACCTAATATATATATGTTGCCTAAAATGCACAAAGACCCAAAAATCCCCCATTTCGCCCTATTGTGGCAGGATGCGGTTCCCTCCATGAGCCTCTTGGTAAATATCTCGATCATTTTATGCAACCGTTGGTGCAACAATGGTCCACTTTTGTACAGGATACCACTGATTGTCTTAAGAAATTGCAAGGAATCAAATTTTCCGCTAGTGATGAATTATGGTTATGTATAGTAGACGTATCAGCATTGTACACATTTATTGCCCATGTTGAAGGACTAGAGGCGGCAGAATGGATGCTTTTGAGGCATGATTATGAGGAGAGTCATAATCTTTTTTTGATGGAATTACTACACTTTTGCCTATATCATGGGTATTTTCAGAGGCAGAATCGTTTTTCCCTTCAGAAGACGGGCGCGTCAATGGGTTTTACGGGGGCGCCCACGTACGCTAACACATTTATGGCTAGGTTTGAAGAGACCCACATTTTACAACAAACAGAATGGCAGGAGAATCTAGCATTATATATGAGGTATATCGATGACATCTTGATATTGTGGAAAGGCTCACAAGTGAGATTACAGGAGTTACTCCAAACACTCAATGATTGTCATGCATTTATCAAATTCACATACACTATCAGTTCTGAACAAATCAATTATCTTGATATAATGATATCAAGAAGAGGAGATACATTAGTTACAAATTTGTTTAAAAAACCTACTGATGGGAATAATGCTTTACATTTTGATAGCTTTCATCCGCATTCTTTGAAAAAACACTTGCCATTATCTCAGTTCATTAGAGCTAGGAGAATTTGTTCTGATGAATGTCAAGGTTTACAGGCAATTGAGAATATGCGCCAAGATTACGTGCAAAGGGGTTACCCTGATGCTGTATTAAACAATGCTAAAGAGAGAGCTTTTACTATACAAAGGTCGAAACTGCTTGAGAAAGTACCCAAAGCATCAGCTAAGAGAGAAGTATGTGTATTCAAATTTTCCACTGCAGCAACAGCTATAAAAAAAAATTATTTTGCAACGGTGGGAATTGATAGAACAAGAGCCTGATCTTACACAAGTGTTCACGGATAAACCTTTGTTTGCACATTCCAGATCAAAGAATTTGAAAGAGATATTTAAACAAGGAAAACAGGTTGTGAATGATTTGGGACAGAAGGGGATGATGAAGGGTCAGAATTGTGGTCATTGTGGGAATGTTTTAGTAGGAAACAAGTTTGCACATCCACACACAGGTAAAGACATAATGTTGAAACACACCTCTGATTGTAACTCAGACATGTTGGTGTATGCAATAAAATGCCCTTGTGGACTTGTATATGTTGGGCGGACAACGAGAAAAGTAAAGTTTCGCATGACAGAACATAAAAGTATGATAAGAACTGCTAATATGAAATCCTGTCTGGCGGTACATTAGAAAGAACATGGTCACACTATACCTCAGTTGAAATTCACAGTATTAGAGAGAGTGTTGGAATCACGACATGTTGATGTTACCCGTTTTATTGTCACAAAGAGAAACTTATTGGATACGGGCGTTGAGAACACTCATACCCTATGGGCTCAATGATAAGATTGAGATGTCATGTTTTTTATAAACTGTTATGGCTGTATAAATTGTAATGTTTTCTGTAGAAACATGATTACTGATTGTATTGCATTGGTACATTTGCACATGCTCTATCTGTTTTTCAAGCTCACAAAACACTTAGTAGCACACACTTTAGCATAGGGTAGTATTTTAGTTTAGGATCAGCGTGATGATTTAGGTTTTTTGTATTTGAATCGCATTATTTATTGAGTTTTTCGAGTTGAAGTCTCGATTTTTGATGGTTCGCACTCAGCGATTTATGCATGAGTAATATATTTAGTAAGGTATTAATATCATAGGTAAGTGAGAGGGGCAGTTTTTCATATTTTTTTACTTTTTACTTCGGGTCTAAGAATTTTGACATCAACAGCAGCAATATGTAGGGGGCCATCTTGAAGCAGTATATAAATATTAGATTGTCTAGTCCGTTATCGGTCTTCATTGTTACGCCATTGAAATAGTAGGGGGACTATTCAGGAGCCGCGTAGACATTACT
Source organism: Lissotriton helveticus (assembly GCF_964261635.1). Lineage (NCBI taxonomy): Eukaryota > Metazoa > Chordata > Amphibia > Caudata > Salamandridae > Lissotriton > Lissotriton helveticus. The sequence goes on from NC_136072.1 coordinate 1,046,749,495, forward strand.
GCGTTTCGAGCAAGCAAGTAAACAGTATTTGGTGAGGCGAACGCCGAGAGGAGAAAGATTGGAACTTTGGATTTTGGACCAAGGTATGTTCTTGAGGGGCGTATACTTGGCGCATCACGAGTTCTTTTTGATAATGGAAGAGTAGTGAGCAGGTAGTTTACTTGGTTTGTTTTCTAACTGAGGGTCACCATTACATTAATTACACGGAGACACGGTGTTCTTACAGGAGGGCTTGAAGACGGTTCAGGAGGTAAGCTAGTGAAGCAAGAAGCTGTTAATGATGTGTAAGGTTTATTTTAAGTAGGTTGTGGTTTCTGTTTTGTTTTACACAGAGTGATTCGAGAGCGTTTGAAACACGAGTGTTTCAGACAACATTCGCATAAAGGCAAGGTAGGGAGCGCCTCAGTAGTTTATGCATGACATAATTATTGGGGAGCCAAGGTTATTACACAGTTTAGTGGATTCACTCGACACATGTGGAGTATTTCATGTTATGGTGTTTCGTGAGCATGACAAACACTTATTCACAAGCATGATGAGACCGGCTGGTCCACCTCTTGTTTCTTTTTATATTAGTTGATAATTTTTCTTTATGCAAAAATGAACGACTTATTAGTTATAGATCATATCTGTTATTTGCAGCATTTCCCCTGATGAAGGTTTGATACCGAAATGCATTGGGTGTTGCCAGGGAAATTGCCAACGCTGTTACGCAAAAATTGTTATTAACTCACGGACATCGTGAATTAAGAAGAATAAAAGACAAAGATACACTGCAAAATGACTCGTGTTTATGAACGAATATGATTTTGCTTATCTGTCTATTGTTTAAATATAGATGAATGTCACAGTCTTTGTGAATACTTTTGAATATTTTTGAATAATTTTGAAATATTGCATTGCATGTACATATATAGCACCTAAGTGGGCTAGTGAACAGTGCGTCCCATTATACAGTTTCTGTTGTTTTTGGTAAAGAAAGACAAACCAGACGCTAGAGAATGGCTGTTCCAGTAATGGAATCTCTTGGAAATGTATACAATGTCATTCTCCCTAGAAAAGATTCCTTTCAAACGAAATAGCACCCCTCTTAACCTACTTGTCTTCAAAGTTCCGAGAGATTGCATGTCGCCAGGAGCTAACTCAAAGTAATTGGTACATCTCCAAACAGCAGCAGCACCCACGGGTATTCACACAGATCCAGAGGCAGTTAGCCTATGGAGTCGCAGTTCTGAGACTCAAAGCTTAAAGCCCGGACCTTGGTATGTTGAGTCTTTTTATGTACATTGGTGACACTGGATGCGAGTCGGTTATGGTAGAGGTACTTCATGCTTGGCACCATGTTGGTTGCGGTTTTTGATGCACGTATGTGTTATTTACATGTCAGACATTTGACACATGTAATTCATGGGATACTGTGATCTCCCTAATAAGACTTGTCTTTCACCTTATTACATTCTAACACCTTTAGCCAGTATAATCAGATCATATGGCTTCAAGATTGTGTCATATGCCGACGATACCCAATTGCTAGTCACCTTTGGTCCTGATTACGTTAGCACACAATCTTGTTTCAAGATCTGTATGATCCAAATAAACAACTGGATGAGTGGGAACAAGTTACAACTAAATGGTAGCAAGACTGAGATTATCTTGTTTGGTAGAGCAGAGGAATTCTGGGCACAAGACTGGTGGTCATTGGAATTAGGCACATGTCCCTCTCCCAAGTCCGCAGTACGTAACCGGGGAATTGCCATCGACAGTGCACTGTTCATGAAAACCCACGTTAACCAGGTTCTTGGTGTCTGCTATGGGATCATGCGCAATCTCCATAAAATCTTTAAGTGGCTACCCATTGAAGCTAGGAAACCTTTGGTGCAGGGCCTTGTTATTAGCCGACTTGATTATGGGAAAGCCCTGTTCACGGCACTTAATGAGGACCTGCTTTCTAAGCTTCAGATTCTTCAAAACACCGCAGCCAGACTTATTCTTAATCTCCCTCCACTGGCTCCTGGTATGACCGGGGCCATTTCAAAATCTTAATTCTCACTCACAAGACAATGTATGATCCTGGCCCAAACTACCTTGCAAAAAAAACGTAAATGGTACATACTGGGAAGACCCCTAAGGTCCGGAACCAAATCATACCTTGTCCAGCCTCGCTTTCGAACCTCTCGTAATGGTGGCCGTTCATTCTCTTATCTTGCCCCCATGCTATGGAATAAACTACCACTACACCTCCCCTCCACAGTCTACCATAGATGTTTTCGCAGAAAGCTGAAAACCTGGCTTTTCCCTCAATAAGCTTGCTTTTAGGTTTCTTTTGCTGTCCAAAGTGCTGTTTCTTTGTTGCAAGCGCCGTGAGACCTCCCAGAGATATGTGCGCTCTACAAGAATATCTGACATTGGCATTAACATTTGAATTCGGATGTTGCAGATTGCTTGTAATGAGAAAACTACACTAGTTGTTTGTAATAATGTATTAATGTTAACATCAAAGTAGCCACCAATGCAGCACTGACTCACAGGGCTATCTCTCAAGCTGAAAGTGAAATGACAAGCTGGCAGTAGCTCTCTGCGAGTGCTGCAGTTTAGTTTCCTGGTGACAGTTATTAAAAATGTTTTGGACATTAAATAAATCCTCCAAAGAAAAACGAAGACCGAAATGGTGTCACCGACTGCTCTGAAATGGCTCTATTGTGTAAGTGGCTCTGCCACAAAATAAAGGTACAGTTTTCTTTCTTCCACAAAACGGTTTGTTTTTCATACCCTTTTCTCCTGCATATTAAAGAATAGTCACATAGATGTCAGTGGAAGGCCATGATCCTATAGGTCAATGCTCCAGCAGCGGGACAAACGAAAGAGAAGGAAGCTAAACCCTCACAGCTAACGAATGAGAAGCAAGGACTTTTTTGACTATGAAGCCAACTAATGTTAAACAATAGGCAGGCACTAAGCCTACTATAAGAGAACAATATGTCTCACAAAAAAACTACAGATGGGAAAAAAGTTTACTCGGAGGGCAACAGATATTTTTTATATTTTATCCAGTTCCAGTTCAAAGTCTTTATTTCGATTTGATAAAATCATAAAAGACAACATAATCAATACAACCAATACAAAAAAAACGACATAAAATTACCACAATATTCATAAATACATCTTTACTTTAAACAGTAAAATAGATTAAATATGCTTTAAAGACGTGCAGAAGTCATACATATAGAGAATAAGATGAATAACAACCAATTATCTAACTGATGGATGCTTAGCTCTAATAGCCCATACCCAACCTAAAAATTTAGCCACTCCTATGGTTATACATTCAGTGGTATTTGATCTTAAAATCCAAAGAGCCTCACCACTCCCTCTTGTCTTTAGCCTTTTGCAGATGGGAATAAGCCATTTACGGCGGGGGGAAATATAGGCTGGGCAGGCAAAAAAGATATGACCTAAAGATTCCTTTTGGCCTTCACACCAGGGGCAAGACTCCGTTGATTGTCCAGACCATTTGTGTGTGTATGTTCTGACTGGTAATGCACCTATTCTGAACTGATGATAGATTTTCCGATCCATACTTTTCGTGATGTTATCCCAGTATGGCTCTAGGCGAAAATCTATCTTATGACTTAAAAACACTCCCGTCAGATTGGCAGTCTGGGAAGACTTGACATGTTGGGCTTTTACAGTCACCCAGTATAATAATTTAAATTCTTGTTTTGATGGAAAACCAATATTACCCGCGTCAGACCACTGCATACTTAAGCCCATATCTAGTAAAGTGGACTTCACAACCCGAAACCAAGGGAGGTTGCCAGACCCCATAGTTGATCTTGGATCCAAAATTTCATTAGCAAATAAGATCAGTTCAGGTGTGGACCAAATACGACGCCACAATGCAACCATCCTGTATTGTGCAAGATCCTTAAAAGAATAACATCCCATGTCAGAGAGAAGGGGTAGTGTCGGGGTGGATTGTGGAAGACTGACCAAGCTCCGCAAAAACTTGTTTTGTATTTTGTCCAGCGGTGCCAGGTCCACATAACCCCATAGATTAGCACCATAAAGGATTGCAGATCTAATTTTGGCATTATATATTTTTATTGCTGGTGTAATCCTTTTTGTGTGGGAGCAACGTTGCTCCTTGACCAAGCACCCCGTTAGGCGGGCGGATTTAAGGCATAGGACTTCAATCTGGGGCTTCCACCGCAACCTATAGTCTAAGACTATACCCAAATAGGTAATTACATTCACCTGTTCAAGGTCAATGCCATTCATACGGACATGGCTAGGGTATGGTTTATTTTTTGTTAAGACCATGAATTTCGTTTTAGAGACGTATATCTCTAAATCATTATTTTTACAGAAGTCCATGAACTTATTAATTGCAGACTGTAACCCTGATTGAGTTTTAGCCAGGATCAAAGTATCGTCTGCAAAAATTAATAGGGGGAATTTTCTGCCTCCTAAAACTGGAGCATCTGTGGGGGTGTCTTCAAAGTACCGCACTACTTGGTTAATAAAAAGAAGCAATAAGGTGGGAGCAAGGACACAGCCCTGCCTTACGCCACGAGTGACCGGGAAGGGCTCTGTTACTTGGCCCTGCCTACCCCATCTTACTCTTGCAAAGTTGTTCTCGTGCAGTCTTTTAGTTAATTCCAGCAGTTCAGGTGGCATTCCCATTTTCTCTAGCGCTACCCACATCTTCTCTCTCGGTACAAGATCAAATGCGGATTTGAGGTCCACAAACGCTGCGTAAATAGTCCCCCCCCCCCCCCCCCCCCCTAAAAACACAACCTTCCAATAAATCATAATGAATCTTAACACTTGATCTATTGTACTAGTACATGATCTAAAACCCGCTTGCATCGGAGATAAGATGTTATCTGTGATCATCCAGGTCTGTATTCTTTTTTTTTTTTTTTTTTTTTTTTTTTTTTAGAAACCTTTATTTGAGCAAGCAGAAAGGTACAAGGATGGGCCTACAACCACACGGGCCAGCCGCTAAAAAGGAGTAGACACATATCATATGTGCCCGCAGAGGTAACCGTCAATCAACAATGCAATACTCCACATTATATACAGGACAAAAACAGGTTTTATATATATGAAAGAACAAACATACAGAAAGGCGAGAGTGTATCACTGAAGGTCAGCCCAAGGGACGCAAGGGGGGGACAGCAGCGGAGGTGCAGTAGCAATATCCTAAGCACTAAGGAGTGTGGAGTGGGGGGGGGGGGGAGGGGGGCAGAGATCAGGAAGAAGAAGGGGGGAGAGCCGGAGACACCAGCTCAGTCCCTATATGAAGATTCCGGGAACGCTAGCCTAAGGAGATAGGGTAATCTCGATAGTGTCCACAAGGGGAGGAGTACAAATGTCGCCACGGTATTCGTTCCATTGACCCCACACCTTCACCCATGCCCTGGGTCTGCCCCTGGCCACATAGACAGTCTTCTCACGGAACATGGACCAATCCATGTTATCCTCCCATTGCGAGAGGGCAGGGGGCCTGGAGGCCCCCCAGAGTTGCGCAATATCTCGCTTCGCAATCATATAGCCCAGGGTGGCCCATCTAGTCTGTGCCACCGAATAGTCCGTGGGCTCCCAAACATTCAAAAGACAGCGACGAGGTTCCGGACGCAAGGATATCCCTGTCACCACAGTCATCAGATCAAGCACAGCCACCCAATAAGCAGCCACCATCGGGCACTCCCAAAGAATATGCAGGAAAGTAGCACGCAAACCACATCCACGCTTACACAGTCCATCGGAGGAAAAGCCCATCACCATCAGTCGCGGTCCCGTCACGTACACCCGATGAAGGATCTTCAATTGGACCAGACGGAGTCGAGCCGGTATAGCCACCTCCTTCGGAGAGGAGAGGGCCGATTGCCAATCCTCATCATCAAGTTCCAACCCATCTCCCATCCACTGTTCCCGAAGTCGGGCCAATAAGTCAGTCCGATTGTTAATCAACTTTTTATAGATCAGGGAGATAGTGCTATCAGGAAGATGTTCGTCAAGGATACGGTCTTCAAGTGGGGAAGAGTCAGGCGGAATCTCACCAGGAGCAAACACCGAAACCAAAGCGTGCCTGATCTGTAAATAACGAAAGAATTCCCGACTACCCAGGCCGTAGTCAGCCTGGAGGGCCTGAAACGGGCGCACAGAACCCTTAGAATATACATCCCCCACTTTAGAGATCCCAATCAAGTCCCAACGGTCAAAACCCTTGGAAGACCAAAGACCGCCCAGACGTTCTGAAGCAGAAAGCGGCGTCGCCAACGTCAAGCGATCCTCCCAGCCCAGGCTCACATTCGCAGCACGCCACACTGTCAAAGCAGTCAAAGTAGGTCCCACAAGATGGCGCCCAGCGGAGCGAGAATAGAGCACTCTATTAAAGTCACCTCCCGGAAGCTGAAGTTTATCCATCTCAAACGCCGGATTACGACCCGGAGAGAACATAGCGTGATTAATAGCGGACAGATGGGAAGCCCAGTAGTATCTCTTAATATCGGGGAGCGCCATGCCCCCATCGTACCACGGGATGGAAAGTTTCGCGAGAGCAATGCGCGGTCGCCCATCCCAAATAAGTTGCCTCTGAAGGCTCTCAATCTCCCGAAAATAGGTCTTGGGGATAGGATCATAATAATTCTGGAGAGCGTAGAGAAACCGCGGTAGTGACATCATCTTAAACAGGGCCGCCCGACCCAGTGGAGACAGGGGAAGTTTGCGCCAGCGGGCAACGTCCAAACGGAGCCTAAGCAACGGGGGAAGGAGATTACGATCAAAACGAAGGGACGGATCCAAGGTAACAAAAACCCCCAAGTATTTGAAACCATCCCGGACCACCTGAAGAGGAAGTCTACTCGGCAACGGAGGCAAGATACCAGATAAAACGTATACACAGGATTTAGACCAGTTGATGACGAGGCCTGAGTTAGCGCCAAAGGACGCAAGAACGTCAAATAAAACAGATAAAGACGTGCGAGGAGAAGTAAGATACAAGAGGATGTCGTCCGCATAAAGCGAGACGCGGTCTTCGAAATCCGGGGCCCAACGAATACCTTTAAGGGACGGTTCCCAACGGAGCCAGGCCGCCAACGGTTCAAGAGCGAGCGCGAACAACAGAGGGGACAAGGGGCAACCCTGACGGGTACCCCAGCCCAAGGAGAAGGGGGCCGACACTCTACCGTTCACTACAACTTGCGCCAGAGGTTCCGCGTACAACAGCCTAACCCAGCTAATAAACTCGCACCCGAATCCAAATTTCTCAAGTGTCGCCCATAAATAGGGCCACTCCACAGTATCAAAGGCCATGGAGGCATCCAGGGACGCCAAAATGGCCGGTTCAGTCAAAAGCCCCGCCCTCGCCAGCGCGCCGTGGAGGCGACGTAAATTCAGAGCAGTGTTGCGATGCGGGATAAAGCCAGATTGATCCGGATGGACCAACTCCCCAAGAACCGAAAGGAGACGGGTCGCCAAAAGTTTAGCCAACACCTTAGGTTCAACATTTAATAGGGATATGGGCCTATACGAGGAACAGAGGTCACGCGGTTTACCCTCTTTGGGAATGACGACGATTGTCGCCAGACGCTGATCATAAGGAAGTATGTTCCGCTCACGAGATTCTAGAAACATGGCGCGGAGATACGGCGCCACCTTATCGGGGCGTAATTTGTACAACTCAATAGGCAAACCGTTCGGGCCCAGTGCTTTGCCCGAACGGAGCGATCGAACTGCATTGGCTATCTCATCATTCGTAAAAGGGGAGTCCAAAGCAATACGGTCCAAGTCGGTGACACAGGGCAAAGTGATATCACGCAGAAGAAGGCGGGAGTCGGCAACATCCCTCACAGACACGGGAGCATATACCACACGGAAATATTCCGCAAAACGATCAACAATGGCGGTCGGATCAATCACATTCTCACCACTCGCAGACTGAATCACGGGCACCACACGATTAACTCTTTCTTTCTTGTCCAACCACGCTAGGAGTTTGCCCGCCTTGTCACCCACATCGTACAATCTGCCCTGCTGCTCACGAAACATCACCTTTGCAGCGTCAGTGACCAGAGATTTATATGCAAACTGTTTTAGACCCAGGGCATGGAGTTTCTCAGGCGTGACACCAGATTCCAACTCGTCCTCCAAAGCAGAGATCTCCCCCTCAAGGTCCACCACCTCCTTCCTCCCTGCCCTCTTAGCTTCAACAATCAAGGAAAGGGCCTGTCCACGAATCACAGTTTTAAAGGCTTCCCACAGGGACACAGCCGAAGAGACCGACCCCTCGTTTTCCAGGAAATATGCATCCATGGACTTGAGCAAGAGGGTACGAGTCTCAGGGGAGGAAAGATACCAAGGGTTAATGGGAGCCACTCGGCCCGCCGCCTCTACCCCAACCTCGAAACGAAGCCAGAGCGGCGAGTGATCAGAAATACCCCTCGGCAAATGTAAAATCTCGCGAACCGCCGATGATTGGGCTGCGGGCATCAGGAAATAATCCAGCCGGGACAGACTGCCATGGGCCCCAGAATGGAAGGTGTATTGGAGCTGAGTAGGATGCAACAGTCGCCAGCAGTCCACAAGGCCAAAGGTATCTAAAAACCCACCCAACCACTGCTGAGCCTGCGGGGTATCTCTAGGGGGATGGCGATCGTGAAGGCCGGAAAGCACCGAATTAAAATCACCGGCAAGAAAGAGAGTGCTATCAGGGAGATCTAACAAAACACGGCCCAAGTCAGTAAAAGTAGAGGCCTGCAAACCCGGGGGAACATAAACATTGAAGAGAGATAGGGTGCGGCCTTCATACCTACCCACCAGGACAGTATATCTCCCACGGTCATCATGAATCACCTCATCGATCGCCAGGGGGAGGGAGGTTCGAACAAGAATACCCACACCCCTAGATCCGGAGGTAAACCCCGAGTGCGCCACAAGGCGGTAGCCCCATCTATTCATTGCATAACAAACATTACCAATCAAATGGGTTTCTTGCATGAAAACAATGTCCGGTGACAAACGTCGTATACATTTTAAGACCACACTGCGCTTAATACGATCTCCCAGGCCATTAACGTTCCAGGAAAGAAATTTCAACCCTCTACCCCCCATCCCAACCGCCCGAGCCAAGACCCCTCGTCCATGAGCTAGACATCAGAAACAGCAGCAAACACAGGAGCAACTCGCCTTGAAAACAACACACAGAAAAGAAAAAACTTCCCAACCCCCCTCCCCCAAACTGAAGAGAAACACCCCCCACCCTGCACCCCTGCAAAAAGCTAAAGAGCCACCCCAACCTGCAGTGTGCCTGTCGCCCAAGAACCCCTATTCTACACAAAGACCCCGGAGGAGGAAAGGTCTCCGTTCCATCCACCCCCCGACCTCAGCAAGAACAAAAATAACAAACGAAAGACAGAATGATCACAATGTAGAGGGACGCCGGCCAACACTCCTGAGAATGTATTCAAAATAAGACATAAGAGCCGAACAGTTAGATCTCCACACCACCTTCGGCACCACCAGGGTGAGCGGCGGAGTCTGTCTCAGGAGGACGGTCAGGCAATGAGTCCAGCCAGTCATTAACAGCATCTGGCCGATCAAAGAAAAGGGTACGCTCATTGTATTCGACCCGGAGTCTGGTGGGAAAGAGCATGGCGTAACGTAGGCCCCGATCCCGGAGACGTTTCTTGGCACCACGAAACTCCATACGTTGTCTCTGAACCTGTTGGGAAAAGTCCGGGTAAAAGTTCACCGTAGCATTCTCAAAGGCCACCGGGCCCTTCACCCGCGAGGCCTGCAGGATAGCGTCCCGGTCTCTATAATGAAAAAGCTTCGCTACAATGGGTCTCGGCGGGGCTCCCGGCTTGACTTTGCCCCCTGGAACACGATGTGCGCGTTCCACCGTGAAAAATTTTGTGAGACCAGAAGGGGCCAGATGGTTCAAGACCAGATCCTCAACCAGGAGATCCACCGAGTGGGGTTCAGGGTTTTCCGGTACACCAACCAGGCGAACATTGCAGCGACGCGCCCTATTTTCAAAGTCCTCCAGGCGACGGGTCATGAAGTCGTTCCCCCGACGGAGATTTCCAATCTCTGTTTGGAGCTCCGAGACGTCATTCGTAAGGCTAGAGGATTTAATATCCAGTGATTGTACCCTCTCATTCGTCTTGCCGAGATCAGCACGAATCAGATTCACCTCAATAGCCACGGTGTCAAGTTTGTGGGCCAAGGCCTCGTACTGTAGGCCGATGGATTCCCTCACACCCGAGATGGCGCCCATGATATCCTGTAGGGAGGGCTCCGCCGACTCCTCCAAAATTCGTTCGGACGCTATACTAGAACCAGGCAGGGCAGCTCCGGGGGACCCCTTAGAATGGGTATAACGGTCCATGACATTTGATTGAACTGGAGCTCCGCGCAGAGGTGTTTTCGTCTTGCGCGTCTCTCTGTCCGCCATTTTAAAGATGCGTCACAGGACAAGCCACCAGGTTCGACGGGCCCGACACCCAAAGTACAGGATCAAAAGTACATAAAAAGGGGGCACAACTCGGGTAGAGGTCGCCAAGCCAGCAAATAGGTCACATGAAAGCCCAACAGCCGATCTGCCTCCAAGTCTCAGTCGCAACACGAGATCCACATCCGTGGCCCAAGTCGGAACGGAATCGAAACCGAAACTTAGGAAGGGGGGACCCACAAGGCCAGATCTCCTGCCGTTGTTGTTCAATTGCAGGACGGCTACAGTACCGCACCCCGTCCCGGGCGCACCTCAAGGGCGGAGCCCAAAAGTTCAGAGCACCATATCTCAGGAATACGAGATCCAAATCGATTTCTGAAAAGTGCCAGGGTAATCAGCCAAACGTCCCCTACACGAATTCTTGCAAGAAATCAGGATTCAGCCAGGATAAAATGCCGGGAGCGGCGAGGGTCCGGAGAGCGCTGTGCTCAAGCGGCCATCTCGGATGCCCGCCAAGCTCCTCCCAGGTCTGTATTCTTGCCAAAACCATTCTTGCAATAACCTTCTGCATGGCATCTATAAGGCTAATGGGACGATAGTTCCCTGGAGACGAGCGATCACCTTTTTTAAAGACCGGCAAGATCTCCGCACCTCTCCATGAATTTGGTACCCTGGCCCCTTTGGCAATGGCATTGGCTAGTATCGTGATATAATGAACCCAATTATGCTGATCGTATTTGAATAAATCTGCCGGAACGCAGTCCATTCCAGGGGCTTTGCCAGCTTGCACTAAGCTTAGAGCCTTCTCAGCCTCCTTAGGGTCGAATACTACTAGCGGATGTTGTATTAAGGGCGAGGTTGACCGATCTATCTGAGCCTCACTTGATGCATAGTAGGCCACCCAATCCTCTGCTGAAACATGATTAGATGGTATTTGTGTGTCATGTGTCCCTCCCCATTTAACAACCTCCCAAAATTTTAGCTGATTTGATGACAAACAGGCCTCATACAAATCCTGCCAACGACAGTCATCTCATAATTGCTTGGCCCTTTTCTGGGCCATCTTATAATTTGTCCTTTCTGCTTTGATGTCAGATGACACCCTAGATTTTATGGCCTTAATCAAAGAGTAGTGGACCTGTCGGCAAGATTTATCATACCATTTGACCGAACTCCCACCATTCTACCAAATGTACCAGTCTTCAAACAGTTGCTCATGTAAAAGGCTTATCTGTTCTAGTGGGCCTGAATCAGCAATCACTAAATTGGCTTTGTTAACCCAGATTGCTACTTCATTGGATATTTTATTAAGGGACCCGGGATCTTCCAGAACCCTACACCAACGGACTCTACGGCAATCATTTGTTAAAATGGCCTCGCCTATCCTACAATTAGATGCTTTTGTTCTACCTATCACCCCCTCTATGTTTAGGCTTAATGTCAATGGGTTGTGGTCACTCTCAGGTCATGCTTGTATTACCATGTCATCTAACACTGACCAAAACTCTATTTTGATTAGAAAGTAATCAATCCTACTGGAGTGAATACCGTTATCAAACGTAACCTGCCCTATTGAGTCTGATTTCGCTCGACCATTGGCTGCTCTTAGGCCCCAATTCAAACAGAAGCCTAGCCAATGTAGTGCTGCCTCTGTTACCCTTTGATTAGGATTGAGAGCAAGGACTAGGACATTCCATAATTGATCGACCTCTCGGTAACTGCCTTCACCCTCCCCGGGTAACGGTTCGAAGGTACTGTTTAGGTCCCCCGCCACTATGATAAATTTGTCCCTCCCAATTGAATCCATTAAGTGATCAAGATCAACAATAATTTCCGGGCTTTGGCCTCCTGGCAAACCCCTTGCATAGATGTTAATAATATATATGTCACTGCGGTTGTTGCTACTAAGCTTTATTCCTAAAATATCCTTGTTTGGAGCTAACTATTCCAAAGGCATATAGCCAAGGGATTGGCTGATCCAAATTACCAACCCTCCCGATGGTCTACCTTTTTGCCCCCTATTAGCCGGTTTATAAAAGTTAATATAACCAAGGCGAAAAATTGGGTCTTGAGCCCAAGTTTCCTGAAAAATAACTATGTCATGCAGATCTATAAACTCACCCCAGTCAGCCCCATCTATTTTTCCCTTCAATCCAGCAATGTTCCATGAGACTATTTTAAGTGCTGGAACTTGTTTGGAGGATACAGTGGATTGACTCATTTTGGTAGCCTCTTGGGGAACAGTTGTCAGGCTCCCTACTCTAACCAACAATGAACTGTCAGTCACAATGCTACCATCACCCTCTCCCACATCATTGCTCCCTCCCGACGGTTTCAATCCCTCCTCAACTTTATTACACTGTGTTGGGGAACATGTTAGTTTCAGCTTGCTTGGAGGTAGCCGAGAATCCTCTATTCTATTAGTTGTGGAACTATTACAGCTTTTATCGGCTATCATACTTAAGGGTCAATCAACTCCTTCTAGGCCACTAAGCGGGTCATAGCGATTTTGTAGAGGTGGAAAAAACGGGGCAAATGGAGCCAAACCCTGACAATACCTTCCTCTAGGTCTACTATTTAGGTTGGTGTGGGTCAGTGTTTGATTTGATAACCCACTATACCTGGCTCTTTGAGGATAAAAGTATTCTAGGGTTAACGATTGTACATCTCCCACCTTACCAAACCTTGGGTTTCTACGAATAAAGTCTACCACCCAGGAGTCCCTAAAACTAACTATGATACAGTCCCCCTCTAAATCTTTTGGGCAATGCCCCACCCAATTTACTCTCCTAACGTTAAGAATTTCAGTGGAGGACATGGGTGAGAGGGTTCTGTTTTTGTTAAGCCAGAAGTTAACTTTATTATGGAGGTCCCTATATGTTTCGGTTTTCCCCACCTCCAAAGGAACAACCCCAGTTAAAATGATGGTGTAAGGTTCTGATTCAAGTGGTAAGTTAACTCTAGGAGATCTTGGTTTGACAGACTTTATTTCAGGTTGTCTATGCCCCAAAGGCTTAATTACAGTATTAATATTACTAGGGGCTGGCTGTATTTTAGGTACTGGACCTACTGTGGGTGATTTTCCCCTGGGTTTGTGAATAACTTTATTTTTCCCCTGCTTTGGATGTTCCTGTTGAGGCAGCTGGGGTACTAAATTAACAGTTGGCCCTACCCTTGGTGTGTCAATGGTGGGCTGTATCTGGCTTCCTGTTTGAATGTTCCCTACGTTGGCCTGAACTCTAGAGGTCTTTTCCAACCGGACCGTGTTTTCTCTAACTAGTAGCTCCAACTGGTCCATCTTATCATTTAGCAGCCTTGTCCTTTCCAACAGTGGCAACAAAAGTGACTTCATCAAAAGTTCAAATTTCCCCAAAAGGCTATCATCACTAATGTTGGAGGGGGGTTGATTAATGGCATGTTCGCTGGTTGTTATAGGCCCAGAAATTTTGGTAGGGGGATTTATTAAAATCGGAGTGTTTACTTGTACACATATTTTTAAATAACTTCGCTGTGCCCCCCTTCTGAACTATCTCTACCCTCTTCCTCTTATTGTTAACGGATCCGGGCGGTGATACCATAATTGGACTAGTATTCCCTCCACTAGCTATAGAGCTAGAAAGGTCTGCTGTGTTATTAGTATTCAATAAGTCATTGAGAGGGGAACTCCCTGTGGAAATCTCCAAGTCTTGGGTCACTACATCATGATCTGTGTTCTCGGGGGTCAAGTTTGGGCTTTTATATAGATTGTCGCTGGGGTCCAGTTCGCATAGTGGGACAGGGGATACAGTCTGCCCTATTTTCCCCAGTGATGACCTTTTCCCAGTTATTAAATCAATGGAAAGCCGTTTTTCAACAGAGGCTATTTCCTTTTCTAGTATTCTTGTTGTACGTTTGAAAAAATGGTCGATGGTACCGGTGAATACCCCATTTGTTGTCGAAACTTGTACTATTCTTTCATTGCCTGATCTAAGGGGCATTTTACCGACACTACTTAGCTACCAACCTACCTTAATGGTTACAACAGTACTAGTGGATATAATGCCAAATCCAAAGTTGTAATTACAAAGGAATATAAACAGTTAAAATAGAAACAGCAATCTGACCAAACAACAATTACAATATGCGAATACACACTTAAAAGAGAGATGTCCCAACCCGACCTCAATCGGCTTCGGATGGCCTTAGACGGCCCGCCCTTGTCCCGGGCTTGTCCCGGGCTTCTCCCGGGACGCTCCCGCGCAGCACGGATAAAGGTTTGTTAATATAGGGCGATTGGTTGGTGGGGCGGGGCGAGCAGGGAGAGCGGCCCAGGTGACACCGGTTCGGGCTAGCGAGGACTCCTGGGAGATGGAGTCCCGGTCCCGCCGCTCGCAGCCCTGCTCCAAAGTACGCACCCACAGCTGTTTCCAATAAGCCAACTCTCCTTAAGTCCACAATCCAGGAGTGATACACACAGCGATGCGGGACCCGCGAAGCGGGTTCCGTGAGGTGTGGCGCAGGGACTAGAGCACACAAACAGCAACCAATGTCCAAAATCCCGCAGGTGAAAAGGGTTTGGTGTAGCGTCCCAACTACACTCTGGGGGCAAGGGTTTTTAAGATCGTTGGTGGGGCGGGGCGAGCAGGGAGAGCGGCCCAGGTGACACAGGTTCGGGCTAGCGAGGACTCCTGGGAGATGGAGTCCCAGTCCCGCCGCTCGCAGCCCTGCTCCAAAGTACGCACCCACAGCTGTTTCCAATAAGCCAACTCTCCTTAAGTCCACAATCCAGGAGTGATACACACAGCGATGCGGGACCCTCGAAGCGGGTTTCGCGAGGTGTGGCGCAGGGACTAGAGCACACAAACAGCAACCAATGTCCAAACTCACGGCAGGTGAAAAGGGTTATAAATATGGCTAAGACAATTGTTTCCAGGCGTATTTCTATAACCTAAGTCGTAAATCTGTACCAGTACAAGGACATTAACCTGTGTCTGACTGGGCCCTTCATTTATTTTCGTATTGCCTCTAATGATGCACATAAAGGTATTACAATGGTTCACCATTGTGAATCTTTTTTTAAAATATTGGCATGCATTACACATGTTTTACTAAGTGGTGGCTCAGAGAAATGATGTTTAAAGTTGCAGTCGATCAGCAAACCATTTATTTCCAGGTTGAATTTGTTTTGGTGTATTTTATTTTGAAAGCAATCAACAGTTTTGTTTATCTTGATTATGCATGGTTTTGCATATAATCGGGCAGCATTCTAGGAGCAATATAAAAAGCCTCAAATTGTTAAATTTTGCAAACGTGAGCACATATTTACACTGGAGATATTGTTAGTGATGCACACTGATCTCACAGCTCACTGCATTTCCTTAGAATAGTCACCCTAAAAGTACATTTCGCATTGCTGAATCCTTTATACAAGTTCTAACACCTTTTACACATGGATACAAACCTTGCTTTAGTCGCAGGCTATCTTCTTTCACAGATCCATGATGTGGTGCTGGCATCCGAAGGGTTTATGCTTCAGCGGGTTTGACCTACTTGTCCAATGCGCTAAATAGACATGAAAACTTATTGTCCTTGACCCTTGAACAAATGTGTTCTGGGCGTCAGTAATAATAATTTCACAAGCGAAAGCATTGCGTGCTAGTTTCCACAAAATGCTAGATTAGTACACCTTGGATGCTTTGTTGTGGCCTATTTTTCCAAGGGTGCGCTGTGCTTGGTTACTGTCCCTATCCTGCAGTGCAGTATGGTGGGTTAGTGCCCTGTGAAATGGTGTCGTTTGTGTTTTTGTATTGTGCACATGGCAGGCAGCCACTGAAGTGACTAGAGTGCTGGCTGGATGTTGCTCGTTGGTCTAGCTGTATAATGAGCTAGACCACTGCATTCTAAACTTTTTTCAGCAGAGGGAGTATATTGAAGTTAAAATCAGTGAAAGAGCTTAGGCCCTTACTTCTCAAGCCACACTGTTTCAGCCTTCACTCCTCTTTCTCCTCTTTCTCCTCTGTGTTAAAGCAGAGTATTTTCAACTTCCTCTGTAAAGCTCTTCAATGGCCTGTAGTTTCACGCTGTATAAATCCACACTTGGATACATTCATTGGGGCACTTCCAAGCCAACACAGCTGTTTAAGTCGCTGCACTGGTGATGTCAATTATAGACTGACTGTATCTTATTGTAGAAATTACGTCTCTGCATACTGTATTCAATTTATTTTATTATGTTTTGGCTCTCGACGAGGGCCACATAAAATTCACAATACAAATTACATACCGAAGGAAAAATTCAATCAACACACACGAAACTAATTGCATCCATTGACAAATAAACAAGAGAAAGCAATGTCAGACCTCACCTAAACACCTTAATAAATAGTTAAAAACCTTTAAAAAAATTAAAAATGTGGAAGCAAAACATTTCATTTGGAGGACATTACAGAAATTGTAGAAAAATATTCACATTAGAAATACCTAGTCGGAGACAAATTGGTTTTAACCATTTAAGCCGCAATAGGCGGAGTGCAGGGCAAATCAACAAGACATGCATACGATCCTGAATACTCAAGTTACAAAAATTGCACATAGGAGAGGTTCCCTACCATTTGGATAAAAGTAGATTTAGGGGCAGTAAATCATATCGTAAAAGAAACCATAATCTGCGAACACCATGTGGCATATTCCATGTGGCATAGGGTTGGGCCAACTTCATAGAATAAGAATTAAGGAGGAGGTCACAACCCCCTTTTTCTTGTATTGTATTCTTATCGGTTTGAAAACATAGTTCCCACGATGCCTGTTTTAGCAGGAGTTTTAGCTGTGTTGGTGAGTGAAGGAACAAAACACTTTCATCTAACTTTAAAAGTGACACAGCTCTTCTAAAGTTCCTTACTATTCGTGAGAACTCTTTAAAGTTGCCCAGCAATTAATTTTTAAGGAGGGCTCTCATCGACCCCGATTCGGCTCTAGCCAAGCAAACCACCCATCTTACCAGGGCACATAGTCCCTGAACCCAGCTGCTCCTAAGACCGAAATCGAACCTACATGCGGCCAATGAACACGCGGTGTTGAGGGTAGATAGGGATCTTAAGAGTTTCCCTTCAATTTTGTGACGACAAATCCCAGTGCTTCAGCTCTATGAGTTCTATGCCATATAATATCGTAGCAGGAATCTTTGCCCTATACACCTCAAGTAAACGGGCGAAGTGTCTTTTTCCAGTGGCAAGATAGAGGGAATTTAAACCTTTGCCATGAGCGAGGGCTTTACGTGAACTATGCTCGATATGGGGCCTCTCACTCAAATTGGCCGCAATTATTTTACCCAAAAAGGTATAGGATTTAACAACCTCTAATTTCTGGCCACCGATAAACCATCCAAAGTTTTCAGAACGGCACTTCTTTTTCCCGGCAATACACATAATTTTACTTTTAGATGTATTAATCTTCATAAAATGGGAATCAGCAAAAGCATGTAGAGCTTGCAGCCGATTAGCGAGACCTTTGGGAGTTAAATCTAAAACAAGAATATCATCTGCATACATCAAACACGAAATAGGGGTCCCCCCTACCACCGGAGCTGTACCCACACAAGCTGGCTGTCAAGGAAGCAGGAAGGTCTACAGTGTATAAGGAAAAAAATAATGGAGCCAAAAGACAGCCTTGTTTAAGGCCGTTCAAAGATGGAATTGTGTGCGAAAGTCCCCTTTCGCCCCCTTGGAGAACACTACACCAAGTTTCCGTATGGAGAGCACGTAGAAGATCCAATAAATAAGGTGGTAAACCAAGGGCTGCTAACTTTCTCCACAGCGTTCGACGATCAACTTTATCGAACGCAGTGGAGAAATCGATGAAAGCAGCGAACACCACCCCCCCTCTCACATGTGTATATTTATCAGAAATCACATGTAGGGTGGTGAGATTGTCTAATGTACCGTGCCCCCTACGGAATCCAGTTTGTTCAAATGGTAAAATATTATTCTCCTCGATCCAATTGTCAAGTAAAATTAGGATACATTTAGCGAAGACCTTTCCGATTGAGTCGAGGAGAGCAATCAAACGGTAATTCATGGGGCTATCCCTAGCTCCCTTCTTAAAAATAGGAACCAATATACTTCCCCTCCAAGAGGCAGGGACCGTTTTAGTATCAAAGCAGGATTTAAAAAATGGGAAAAGAATCTTACTCCATAGTGAGGGTTCCTGCTTCAGAACCGTCATAGGGAGTTCGTCAGGTCCCATTGCGCCGGAGGAGCGCATGTTCTTTATGGCCATTTCTATTGTTTTCTCTGTAGGATAATTAATCGGACCCTCAGATGTTAGGTCAGGGTCACTATCTGCAGCCGATGTATCGTTCCCTGCATACAGCTTCCGGATGTAAGAGGACCATACTTCTTCAGAAATAGGGATGGGGAGAGGGCTCGTTCTAGTACCACATCCCTTCCCAACTATGGACCAAAATTCTCTGGCTTTGCCATGCGCAACTGCTTCCCGCAAGTTTATCCATACTGAGTCTTCCTTCTCCTTTTTTAGTTTCGCTTTTAATCTAGTTCTCCTTCTTTTTAACCTCGATATTTCTTTAGCTAGTTCACCTGATCTACCTAAAAATTGCTCTCGCACTAATTTATTTATTTCCTTATTCAGGATGCGCAATGCACTGGGAAAAATGACCTTTTTCCTAGAACAACTAACCTTTTTTACATCTAAAATGATCTTCCTCATAAATTTTTCAAAATTAACAATTTTGGAACCATGCCAGTCGTTTAATTCTAATATAGTTTTGCATAGAGTATCATGCACACCTATAATGGCAGTTGGGTTCCAAAAACATCTACCCGAAGATCCATGGAAAGTAACATCATTGTTATTGAAGGACCAAGACTCAGTGGGCGGAGGTTTTAAGGAAAGAGTTATAATGATTATGCTGTGATCACTCAAGGATGTAGGGGCTATCGTGAGATCCTGGATACATGGGAAAATGTCATAATCTGAGATCACATAGTCGAGAATTGAGGCACTAAAAGGGGACCTATGAGTGAATTTCGCGGGCACATCAGAGGGAAATCTCCCATTTAAAATGAGCCCCTCAACTGCCGATAATTCTTCCAGCAGAATCTTCCCTCTTTTATTAGTTATTATTTTGTCTGGAAAGAGGGATTGTGGAATAAAATAAGCCTCTTCTTTGGGTTTATTTCTAAATAGATTTAAACTAGCATTAGAAATTTTACAGTTCAAATCTCCAACTAGGATAACTTCGGGTGGAGAATAAACATTTTTGATCTGTCCGATATACTGAAATACATGCTTCAATAAAATATTAAAACGCTCTTCGGGAGGAATGTACACATTAATGATTACGACAGCAGACTTATTTAGAGAGCTGGGGAGATTTGCTATTGTTATAGCTTGAAAGAGATTACTTGGGTCAATATAATGCGAGAATCTCCAGTGCAGTTTGTTAGATAACAAGCAAGCGATTCCCCCTTTGGCATGACCTTTCTTGGATGGGGCAGCCGGCGCTTCCAACACATAGTAATCCTTCCCTACATAGATATTATCAGTACACCATGTTTCTTGGATGCAAATCACATTTACTCCCAGCGAGAATAAAAACTCTAGTTTCTCTGGACTACTATGTATCCCAGCTGCATTCCAAGAAATAATTTTCAATTGATTGTTAAAGATGATGGAATAATTTGGAATTATCTGTGCTCTTAGTTGATAGGGCACTATGCAGCCAATTCCACCGATGATTATCCTCTGATGGCAAAGAGTTCGGGATTAGTGTAGGAGGCAATGCCTGGGAGACCGAACGTTTCCCCTTAGAGACCCAAATCTTTAGATCTTTAAAAGGAGAAAAAACCCCATCTTGCTTATCACCCTTTTGGGTCATCCTATGGGGTGAAGTGGTATTACCAAGACTAAAAATAGGCAGAACGTCAATACCTCTACATTGGAAATTCTCCACTTGCTGTAATATCAGATTTACGATAATTTTAGAGTAAAATTTGACCCTTATACGTGATACTGTAGGTACAACAAAAAGTGTCTCTCTCACTGCAGAAATGTGGGGTACCAGTGATGGATGAATCCCATACCCACAATTCCTTATTAAGGGTGACTTTGGTTGGGCATGAACCTATCTCCACCCTCAAGGAGCATGCAGTACAGTGTGGTATTTTAGTGCCCCTAGGATGTGTACAGTGTGACAAGATTATTGTATTATGTGGTGGGGCTGTGGCCTTAGGATGCAGTCCTGTGCGATGGGTTAGAGGCCCTAAGTTGCACTGTGCTAGGTTAGTGTATTTACAGTGTTATGCAGTGTGGGGTTGGGGAGGTTAATGTCCGAGCTGTGGATTAATGTTAACAGTATGTGGTGCTGTGTGGTGGGTTAGTTTTCATAGGGTTCAGTAACGTACTGCACCGAGATTGTTGTGCAGTAGTTTCTTATAAATAAAGTGCTGTGTGGTGGGTTTGCATCTTTAGGATGCATGTTATACATGTTTCACACTGTCAGCTAAAGCTCTTTGAGCGGATCTAAATTAATATGTAGCTAAACTCAAGAACAAATTTATTGTAGCTCTCTACATTTCCATCTGCATAAAGGTCCTGTCTATGGTCTGGCTTGAGGCTATTTGGCCCCGTCCACCTGTAAGAGGCCAGGAGTACATGTTTTGAGGGAGCCGAAGTTGTGTGCTTCCACAAAATGAAGTGTTTGCTCTCCACACAGCAGTTATCATTTTGTCCATTTTTCCAGCTGCATTGAGCTAGAATTTTCATGGGAACATACATGCCATTGTAATGCTATTTAATGTGTCTTAGATAACCAGCTCAATTCTTTAACAAGTACTTTATTTGGCGTTATGCCATAAAACCAGCAAAACCATTATATAACATTCATTCATCACCATAATTGCAAATGATTAAAAACTCCGTTTTTAAGATAGATAAAATAATAACCAAGAATAAAATGCATGCATTACATTCATAAAGTGATGAGTGCAATTGCTAAAGTGCTAAATATTACTCATGAATGCATTATTCAAATTGTATATTCTTCGTATCTTTCTCTGATTGCAAAAGCCTGTTTTATTTTTTTTTGTAAAAAGCATAGCTTATTTCCACCGTAGGGAGTTTTTGCAACATTTCTAACCCCTGTTAGTGCTTTCTAATCCTTAAGCGCTGCTACGCCACACCAGAACCAACAAGCATTGGAAATGCAATAGGTCTCGCACCATTAGAGTTAGTGCTTTTAGAATTGTTTATGGGTTTTTTTTGTAAATGTTTAGCATTTTTGTTTCCTGTAGCCAATGCTAAAGAATTACAAATAAAAAAAGCCATAAACATTTCTTAAAGCTCTAACTGAAATGGTCTGAGACCTATTGCACTGTGTGAGGGTGAGGGGTTGAGGATGAGTGAGGGTGAGGGTGAGAGTGGGTGAGGGTGAGTGAGGGTGAGGGGTTGAGGGTGAGTGAGGGTGAGTGAGGGTGAGGGGTTGAGGGTGAGTGAGAGTGAGGGTGAGTGAGGGTGAGTGAGGGTGAGTGAGGGTGAGGGGTTGAGGGTGAGTGAGAGTGAGGGTGAGTGAGGGTGAGGGGTTGAGGTTGAGGGTGAGGTGTTGAGGGTGAGTGAGGGTGAGGGTGAGTGAGGGTGAGTGAGGTGTTGAGGGTGAGTGAGGGTGAGGGTGAGTTAGGGTGAGGGGTTGAGGGTGAGTGAGAGTAGTTGAGGCTGAGTGAGGGTGAGTGAGAGTGAGGGTGAGTGAGGGGTTGAGGGTGAAGGTTTGAGGGTGAGGGTGAGCACACAAGCTTAGGAGTATGTCTTAGCACAACTTGCCCTCACCAATCACCTTTCACTTCTCAGGGCCTATGGACTTTCAAGGCTACAGATAGCATCTGCCATGTGCCTTAGAGGAACATTTATGTTTTAAAAATGTATTTGACAAATAATTATCGATCCATAGTTCAGCGCCGGCGAGATTATGCATTTTTGATATTTTTTGTTGCTGCACAGGCACTCGTGAGCATCATCTTTACCAGACTATACTATGGGTGGGCCGAGAGTTAGGCAGTCCAGGATCTGGGTGTTGCCATTTTAGAATGGCCCCTTACTTGCCAACTGATGGAGAATTGTTGGGTGGTCTCACTACTACTCGCTGATCTTGTAATTCATGCTCTAATACAAATGAACACTAAATAGCTTTTTATTCACCATCTCAGCAAGAGGCCAACAATTGAATAAGCAGAGTGTGAACCCTTCAGTGAACAGCACCAGTGTAAGTTGTGGATGACTTGAGGATTGTCGCTCATATTTTAACAGATTCGTAACTATTTCACATACATCTTTTTAGTACGAAAGATTCGCTGTTTTTTATTTTCTCATCTCTGATGCATTTTACTTGTTTCTTTTCATTCCTGCATAAACCATAGAGCCAACTCGGCACAAACGTGTTATAATGTGGTCAGAGGGAGGGGCACTAGATGACGAGATGTGGACTACCGCCACATTATGCAAGCTTGCCAGAGCCTCTGTGCCTTGTGGTAAACTACAGCTGTTCTTGAAGTGCTCAGAGCTGCTTCTTCATTCAACGTAAGCCATCGCTTCACTCCAATGAGAGCATCTGAGCATCCTGAAATTGACGTCCTTTGCATAATAAAAGTGTTTACATACCTCAAGCTTCTTTCTCTAGGATTCTTTCTGTAGGATTTCCTTCTGTTTCCTGCTCAATGGTTTCTTCAATGAAATGTTCTTAATTGCTTGTTTCTTTGCTGATTTTTTGGAGAGCAGAACTAGAGCACAGCTTGTAGCTACTCCTTTCAGTCTTTCGTCATATTTCAGTTACTGGTGCGTGTACTGCATCATTGAGGCACACGGCCCTGGTGCTGGGTGTGCAGGGTCGATTTTTACATTGACACAAACATGGGAAATAAGTGGTGCAAATTGAAATTATACTGTTTTCGTGCATGCTATTTAAAAAACAAAAATACGCTATTCCCTCAAAGTTATTACCAGCAAAATAACGAGAGTGTAGTTTGCACAAAGCTCTAAAATAGCACTGGAAACAAAGACAACAAGTGAAAGCAAGTTGCGGTAAAGCGGGTTTGGGCTTTCATTTAATGTTATTCCCGAAATGTGCTCCAGGCAACACGTTAATCTCTTTGTACGTCGTGTTTGTGCTGCATATTTGGAGGCTTGACAATAACATGCTAGTTGGGGCTGAGCAACACCAAAATGGTTAAAGGGACTGTAAGAAGGGACGGTGCAAGGAAAACAAACTGCGAGGGGCGGAAAGAAGGAGACAATGTAAAAAAAATTCAAATGAAAAGAAGCGAGACGGGTCAATTACATGTTCCCTCCAAGCGCAATGCCGCTGCCAGCAGCGGCAGAGCAAGAAAGTCAGCACAAACAAACGGTGCGAAGAGGTGGCTCAACATATAACGATGCCGACTTTGGAGAAGGAGAACAGGGTTCGAGCCTCAGCGTGGGCGGCATCATTAATTATAAATTAAATAAACTGAGATCTCCTGCATATTAAATATAAATAAATAAACAGCGTGCGTGGGGTGAGGGCAGGAAGCTGCCAGCTATTTAAAAAACAAAAATACGCTATTCCCTCAAAGTTATTACCAGCAAAATAACGAGAGTGTAGTTTGCACAAAGCTCTAAAATAGCACTGGAAACAAAGACAACAAGTGAAAGCAAGTTGCGGTAAAGCGGGTTTGGGCTTTCATTTAATGTTATTCCCGAAATGTGCTCCAGGCAACACGTTAATCTCTTTGTACGTCGTGTTTGTGCTGCATATTTGGAGGCTTGACAATAACATGCTAGTTGGGGCTGAGCAACACCAAAATGGTTAAAGGGACTGTAAGAAGGGACGGTGCAAGGAAAACAAACTGCGAGGGGCGGAAGGAAGGAGACAATGTAAAAAAAATTCAAATGAAAAGAAGCGAGACGGGTCAATTACATGTTCCCTCCAAGCGCAATGCCGCTGCCAGCAGCGGCAGAGCAAGAAAGTCAGCACAAACAAACGGTGCGAAGAGGTGGCTCAACATATAACGATGCCGACTTTGGAGAAGGAGAACAGGGTTCGAGCCTCAGCGTGGGCGGCATCATTAATTATAAATTAAATAAACTGAGATCTCCTGCATATTAAATATAAATAAATAAACAGCGTGCGTGGGGTGAGGGCAGGAAGCTGCCAGATATGGAAATACCAGCATCAAAGAAAACAAGACGGAGGGAAGAGAGGGGAGAGGGGAGGGGGGAGGAGAAATGCGACACGGCGGGAAGGGGCAGGCAGGATGACTCAGGGGAGGGGGCGGAGCGGGGCAGAGCGGCATGTGGGTGTGAAGAAGCCGGGCCTTTGAAGTGAAGCTAAGCTTCACTTCAAAGGTGTCGGAGGAATGCGGGCGGCTGTGCACGCGCTTTTAAGCTCAATGCACATGCGCATTGAGCTTAAAAGTCACGGGCACTGCAAGGAATCGCCACGATTCCTTGCAAGTTAGATAAAGAGTAGATGAGCCCCTATAGTCTCGCTTGCTCGATGCGCATGCGCATCGACAGGCGAGACCTAAAAAGGATTTGCGTGGGCTTAGGTATAGGGGGCAGAACACAATAAAATGACCCATACTTTGTTTTGTAGTATTGTTACATCTGCATGGGGGTAAACAATGGCGCCAGCTTTTTTTCGTGGGGAAAGCTACCTTAAAGTGTACGACATTAAGCTTAAAAAGGGCTAAAAAGTGGTTCTGGGGTAGGTTTTATATCCATCTCACATATGTCTCGAGGCACCTCTTTGTTGAGAACGGGGCATATTTCACAACTGTTTGTAACTCAAACACCCTTTACATTCTAGTCTACCTATGCCCCTCTAGGTATCGGTTTGATAGTTTCTGTATAACTTAAATTACATCCTTGTGGGTTTGTGAAAACTTACACCACGTCCAATTTATTACAAATATTCCTTATGTGTACAACCCGGGGTATTTTGTTCACACCATGTAATGCCAGACAATCAGCCAAGCATGCTCTAACTAAGCTTGCTTCAGGATTCCCCCTACACCTAATCCGATTTGATCCTCAATATAAGGGAAGCTTAGTTCCTCATGGGCAATATAAGTTCCTGTACTTGTCGGGACTGTCTGCAATCTACGAGCGAATGCATTTTCTAATCGCTTTCGCATTCTCATAACCCCAAACCTCTTTGCATATTCTTATGTATAATTTGAGCATCTCTTTAGTAGGTTTGTTTTTTAGTTTTCTAGCGAATCTGAAGATTGCCTGCACGTTACTTCCTCATTGCTGAACTTTGACATTAATAAAAGCATACCAGCCAAGGGATAATAATTAAAGGTGTTCCTCTTCTCCAGGTGTTTTCCCCCACATTGTAAAAAGCTTGTTTTTACGTTAGACCTCCCGCATGACATAACCTGGTTTGTCATAGTTAACTTTTAGGTCTAGGGAGACCATGTAAGACGAAAAGGAATCCAGCATTATTTATAAACCATTTGCTGTCCGGGACATGCACAGCAAAATAGGTATGCAATGATTCTCGATCCTTGGCATAGCCTTACCTGTTTCCATCAGATGTTTACTGGCCCCCTCTATGTATAGAAGACACAGGAGTAAACGTAATGGGGTGACCCGGTGTCCCACAAACCTGGGTATATGAATTAAAGTAAAAAAGGGTTCTTTCTGGTTTTCAATTACTTAGAGCAAGTAGCTACAGCTTACTTGTAACACGTATCCAGGATTTGCAAAGGGAAAAGAAAATCATGACACACACCAAAATTAGAATTCAATTTACAATTTCAATTGAAATACGAAATACATGACTGTGGTGAAAAAGTGACATGTAGTACTCAAACAGGCTCAAACCGGCTAGTGGAGGTGTATGAGGTTTTAATTTTAAACCCATATCTAACTATGAGGCTTCTGATAATTTTCAGAGATACTTAAAGAATCTGCTTTCTGGCTGCCCATCCCCCCTCCTGTCCTGAAGAAGACCCACCTTGACACATTTCACGTTTGCGCAACTTACAGGGTCGAAACGTCGACGTACTACATATGTCTGCACAACTCTCATTATCACAGTCTTATTTGTCATTTGGATCCTGAAGCATATGTGCTAAAATAACAAGGACTTAATAACAAATCCTTCTTTCTCTTCTTTTATTGCACGCTCAATTGTTTCTGTATATAGTGTACTGTTCTTATCACCAACCACCACATGTCACTTTTTCACCATAGTCACGCATTTCGTATTACAATTGAAATTGTAAATTGCGACAGCCATAACTATTTGATTTTCTCTGAATATACTATTGATTTCTAATTTTGGGGTGTTATGATTTTCTTTTTTCCCTTCGCAAATCATTGATATGTGTTACAAGTAAGTTGTAGCTACTTGCTCCAAGTAATTGAGAACCTGACAGAACCATTTTTTTACTTTAATAGGAGACACAGGAAGCGCGCAAAAATGCGCCCCTGTCTCACGCCCCATAATGAACTGATCTGTGTGGTCTTTTTTCCCCGTGGGACATAACGTATAGCTGTTAAGTCATATGGAAGCCGCTTTATAAGATCCAGCAGATTGGGATCCACCCCCAGGTTTTCCATAATGTGCCATAGCTTTAGAGTTGGATAACTAGATAATGTATGGTGTTTTTCTCTTGCAGCAGCACAGGTGGGAGGAGCGTAGTCATTAACCTACAAGGATGTTTAGGTCTGGCTTGACAGTACAACTTTCACCTGACCTTTTAACCTACAGCAATATTATTGTACAGTTCTTTGCTTTCACACAATGATATATCCATTCCCCTGCTATTTACTTGTAACATTTCACATTACCATGTAACAATCCTATTTGCTAGACCTATTGGCATTGCCAGTGCTTTTTAACCACATCGTTGCGGCGGCTATTCCGCCGCAGCGCTAAGGGGGCGGGGCGGCCGCGCGGCAGGCGCATGCTGGTGACGGAACCGCTCCGTCATCAGCCGCGGTTGGGCTGTGCTCATGACGGAGCGGTTCTGTCATGGCCCCGCCCGCTCAATAGAACGACCAGCGCAGGTGCGGAATCCGCGCTGCGCAGGCACAGCGGCCGGGCCTTGACGAACCGCTCCGTCATCAGCACAGCGCCACCGCAGCTGATGACGGAGCGGTTCCGTCATCAGCATCGAACGAGTTCATTGTTATACATGCATTACACCGGCAGTTAGAACTTTTTAGCCAGATATCAAAAAGCAAATCTTGTGCCAACTGTAGAGACCCCTTATCTTCAGTAGCAGTGCTCTGGGTCAAACTTTCTCCAGATTTCTGAGAACCTGTGGCCAAACCTGCTGAGCCATCCCTGTAGGTATTGCACTGAAGAATCTGAATTCTTACTGGGATTCTCGGGGATGGTGACCTCTACTATAACAATAATAAGCGTGTATCATTCTTTTACTGTTTAATCTGATGTGTTGTAGTGCGGGCATGATTATTTGTCTAAAAGAAATAACGTTTTCATTTTATTTCAGCCATTACTGTAGAAGGAATGAAGCATTTTAGTGTCTGCGACTTTCTTGCCTTAGATGGATTTTTCAGTAACAACCCCCCTCCCACCCCCTTAAAAAACAGAGGCGCGTTGAAACGAGTTTGATCTGTTAACGCTGATAAACTTTACAGCAAAAATAGTTTTCTCTTTTACATTTATTATAAGGGTGTTCCCTCCTCGAACTCGTAGCCGCAAATATTTGCTGCATGCTTTTAAACTGAATAAAAACAACATTATTTTCACTAAACCTGACTGTCTCCGCGAGTGTCTCTTTAAACCGTGTGGATGATGTGGGTGTGTACAAAACCTGATCAAGAACTCGCCACCAGGGAATTTGTGCGTGGTGTTCTTCGGACACATACCCCCACATGCATCAACCTATTTAGGAAGTGCAAACGGTGCGAATCGGTAAATTCGGCCGTTTGCACTTCCTAAATACGTTTTTGGGATGCATGAAACAATTCGCTATTTTTTGCATTTCTTAAAAATGCAAATGCAATTAAGGAATCGCATTTGTGCGATTCCTTAAATGCAATGCATCAATTTGTAAAAAATAGCGAATTTTGAAATTGGAAGTGCAAATTAACACGAGGTTGACCCTCGTGTTAATTTGCGAAAAATTTTAAAAAAGCAAAAGAATGCATTTTTTAAACTTGCATGTTACAGACACACATGTCCTTAGGACATGTGTGTGTGAAACATGCACTTGAAAATACATTTCAGGGGTGCAGGGGGGGGGGGGTCCTTTGGACCCCCCCTCTGCACCCTTGCAATGCATCAACAAATTGCGAGTGCAAAAAAAAAAATGCAAAACGGCATTGATTCCTATGGGCCTCTAGGCCCATAGGAATCAATGTAATGCCATTCCTTAATTGCGATTCGCAATTAAGGAATTGCAATTTCCGAAAATTAAGAAATCCTAAAAACTTTTAGGATTTCTTGATGCATAGGATTTTGCATTTCCTAAATAGCGATTCCTTAATTTTCGCTATTTAAGAAATGCAAAATCCCACATTGATGCATGTGGGGGCTAGTGTATCTCATACAGTTAAATCGATTCCAAACTAAAAGGAGTAGTTTCGCTTTCCAAACAGCGATATATAAACTTACAGAACTATAACAAAAAATTAAATGTTAACTAACCCTGAAAACCAAAAGAGAAACTGCGGGGCGGGAGCCTCCAGTGAGGTGTGTTGCAATGACGGAGAGGGTTTGTGTGATTTTCTACGGCCCGTTGGGGTTCCCCTTTATGGCTAAAAGGTTTCTGTTTGTTGTATATATCGTGGCAACTACAGGGAGAGCTGGTTTGTGTCGCTGCGTTTTTGAACCTGTGAGCAGATTGCCCCGGTCCCTTCTTGCCACTGACCTTGTTTTCGTTTCTCCTCAGGCGGGGGCCACCTCCATGTGGGCGTCATGTTGTGGTCTGCTGAATGAAGTCATGGGGACCGGAGCCGTCCGAGGCCAGCAGGCCGGGTTTGGAGGTGGTGCAGGGCCCTTCAGATTTGCACCAAACGCCGACTTTTCAGCTTTCCCACCTTCCGCCGGAGGGGCCAACAGCTTATGTAAAGCCTGTGGACTCGCATTTTCTGTCTTTAGGAAAAAGGTGAGTAAATCCGTGAAGCATGTAAACTAGAGCGAGTGAGACGTGGAATAAATACAAAAACCTGCATTTGTTTGTTTTGGCACCCAGCGTGTGGAAAGAAAGGTCACCAGGTCGAGAAATGTATCCCACCGCACCTTCCATTATAAACACACATGACTTGCACAGACAAAATCATTAAAACAACCGGAAATATTGTGCTGTTACAGACACCAATCATTTTGTACTTGGGTTACGAGCTGTCTTTCTGACGCGTACCAGGAAGCAAAAAAAATCTATTTGGTTCATTGCTAGTGAGCCAAGGAAATGTAGATGTCAATGGGCTTTAATTAATAATTACTGTAGCCGACATGACTAGGCCCCCAGTGCCCTCTTTTTGCTGGGAGTGGGTACAGCCCTCACTTTTGGGGTCCAGAGCCGTCTTTGTCCTGGCCTGGACAAGTGATGCATACGTCATGGTACTCATTTTAGTTACTTAATGTGTCTATTCAAAAATATGTATATATAAATGTACTTCCCTCTCAGAAGGATGAAACCTTTGGACAGTATGTGACAAAAACACCAACTATAAACTTATTTAAAAAATAAATCAAATTCTTTAATCTCAATAGAAAATTGTAGTTCATTTCCACAATATGAATTCCCGGTTTATTTTATATTGCATAGGAACATCCTTCCCTCATCCTAAAACATCTACTTATACTAACTCATTCATTTAATATAAATGACAGGCATACGTTCTCCCCTATTTTCAACATCTAGCCGCCAACCAAGATGCTGCGTTTCGATGAAGCTCACATTCTTTACTTCACCTTCTTCAGGACACACACAGTTGGTATTATTTAAAAACGTAACAGTATTCTAGTGCAGAGTGGCTCGTTCCTCCATAGGGAGCTGAAAAATATTGTAATAATTTTCCATTTGCTCCTGAGCGAATCCCCTTTATTCGCTTTTCTCTTCCTATGGAGAGGCACCTGTAATTATTCTTTTTACTATAACTTCACTGTATGCTTCTTCATTTGCCCCCAAATACACATATCTTGGCTTATTTTTTAGGCTGTTCAAAGGGGTTTTCACTTCTATTCTTCAGCCCAAGGGATTAGCTTTGGTGTTTTTCTCCTGTCCCATAAATAGGTAGGACTCTCATTCAGAGGTAGAGGAACTGCTGTTTCCCCTATTGAAGAGCCTTGGCTTTCTCCACCATTGGAAATCTTTGACCCACAGGGCTGCTGTGCCACTGTGGCCAAAGCCTTGTCCTATCTAAAGTGAGTTTTTCTGCCCCAGGATGGTGGAGAAAATTCCCTCTGTCAGAAAATTTATTTTTATTGTATTTCACAAGCAATCCCTCACTTTGAGGATTTGTTTCTGAGAAACGAAAATATATGGCAGGTGGGATGGAACAACGTGGTAGCTCGTTCAGCATTCAGTTTGCCAAAAGTTCATCCGCTGCATTGGGGGGATGCCCATTGATCAAAGAAAGGGTCCTCTCGATAGGGTGGCTATAGGCAGTGGCATGGCATGCTGGACTGCCCATTCAATTCTAAATTAACCTCTAGTCTCTCATCGCCAAGTACAGAGGCAAGTGGCTTTTCTATTCTGATTATCCACAGTGTACTGTCCCTTCAAAATTCATATTCGTCATCCAAGACCTCCTATTCCTAATACATTACTGGCTGACTCGAAACTTATTAAGGCCGTGCAGCAGCCCTACATTTCGTCAATTTAGTGCACCAATGCGATCGCAATAACTGTTTTTCTGTCCTTGGACCAGAGTGTGAAACTTAAAAATCAACCAATTCTTATTGTACGGTCTACACCAGTTCCAGTCAGAGTTACTGTCCTACTCTATGCAGTCCAGTGTCGGGCTCAGGAGTTAATGAAGGTGTAAGGTATTTGTTGATTAGAACATACTTCTTGCTCTCTTGTAAAATCATTCTGATGCTTTTGTGGGTCAAGTCCGCCCTACAGAAAATCCCAAAAATTAAAATAAATAAATAAGGTCTCTGGACTGCCTGAAGAATATTCTGCATGCCATTATTCTGCAGTGCTACATTACTATAACTAAACTGAATTGCAGTTTCCACTTCGATCACTTGCATTATTTGAGTGGAATTGCTGATGGCTTAGCTGACAAGATGATAATCTACATATTTTAGAACGGAGACACAAGAGACATTAGATCATAACATGTAACGATCAATATGTCTTGACGTATTGTCGCTCTTGCCTTGATAATAAAGTATGCAGGCCACCACTTTTCCATGCAACACGCATACTTTTCAATGTAGGTTGGATAGTTAATATGAATACATGTATCTCAGATAATATGCTTGTCCCTTTCGCACAAACTAAATTCTGGAGATTTACCTGAAGTGTCAGTATTTTATTTCTTTTCTAATCTTCAGCACAGTGCCCAAGGATATAGGGTCTGAATAAGTACAGTATCATATTATAATGATGCACACATGCTGCACATATGATTGTGTCTCGAATACAAGAATAACGTTTGAAAGAAGTATCCACATTTATTTGTTTTCAAATCCTAACAAATAAGCAAGGAAGATACTGTATTCGAATAAGCAGCCCCATACTATAAACCTTCCTTGTATGCCTTTCTGGACACACTCTTGATAAGAGTTCCTAAGTTCCACAGACTTGCTGAGGTGTTTCTGCCTCAAAGCAGCTTAAATTAGTGACAGCTGGTGTTCCGACAAGGACATTTTATGCATTTGCTAGTGCACTGTCTGTAAATAGGAAGTATGCCCAATTGGTGGCAACATTCAATTTGTATGGGTACAAAAAGGCCTTGCTGCTGCACTGTCTGTAAATAGGAAGTATGCCCAATTGGTGGCAACATTCAATTTGTATGGGTACAAAAAGGCCTTGCAGCTGCACTGTCTGTAAATAGGAAGTATGCCCAATTGGTGGCAACATTCAATTTGCATGGGTACAAAAAGGCCTTGCAGCAGCTCCCTTGTAGTATTAATTTCTTAATTATACGAATACCCTGCTTACTTAGTTGAGGTTCCAGGGTATGCAAGGGAGTAAGTATCCCATACAATCTTTGAGGTTAAGGCCGAGATATCACAAGGATGATTGCTAAATGCCTGGCTATTACAAAGCAAAACAAGCATTTGCAATGCAATAGGTCTCCAATTTACCCAAGTTTAAGCTATCGGCATTGTAAATGACACTGTGTTTTATTTATGTTTTCAAAAAACAAAATAAAATTAAAGGCATTGTCATTTATAATGCCAACAGCTCAAACTGGCGTAAATGCAATACCTATTGCATTGTAAATGCTTTTTTAAATTTCTTGTTAAACAACGATTTGGATAAACCAGCATCAATCTGCTATGCTCACACCAGTATCTACTGTGGAGTGATTCGCACCAATGAACTCATTCGTTTGTGAAGGAAGAAGATATGCATGAATACTGTAAATTCCAATCTCATCCTGTTATACAAATGTCGTTGTTTGATCTTCTGTGTACGGTGTAGCTAGCTATCCATGCGGGTAGGCGGTCAGGTGCCCCGTACAGGAGTAGTAAAGTAAGAGCTATACAAAGGCTACAATGTAATATTTACGAACACCGACTACAGTTCCCAAGATCCGAGACTGGGGAGAACCTTGGTTAAAAATGTTTGCCACTGCTGAGAATACGCAGGGTCAGTAGTTCTGTTCGCTGGTGTTTCAAAGGCGGCTCTCGGTCCAAGACTATTTGTTTCATGTGGAGCTCAGGATTCCTGTATGCCTTTCCTTCGATGGCACTCCTGCCCAGAGTTCTCAACAAGATCAGGTACAATCAGACTCAAGTCATTCTTGTGGCTTCTGATTGGGCATGGAAAGTTTGGTATCCTGAACTCCTGAGCATGAGTATCTCTCCTAAGACTAGGCTGCCCCTTCGGGAGGATCTTCTATTCAAGCAGTAGGGCAGGGTCTTGCACCCGAACCAGAGCACCCTCTGCCTTCATGGATGGAGATTGAGCCGCAGCAGTTGTCAGCCTTCGACCTTCCCCCCCAAAGTCTGTGACGTTGTTTTGGCATCCAGGTGTCCCTCCACCAAGACTGTATACGCCTCCAGCAGGGGCACATTTTTGACATGGGGAGCATCCAAGAACATTGACCCTCTTTCTTCACTTTTATGCCAAGTTTTATTGTTTGTTCTTTCTCTGGCCCAGCAGGACTCTGCTCTAGGCACTGTTAAAGTTTACTTGTTGGCCTTATCAGCTTTCTTGCAGTTGCCGGACCAACCTTTTTAGGTCAAGCCTTGGCAGCGCATGTGCTGTCTCTGAGACATGCTGTATCCACTCTGTTGGCTTAAAGCTTGCCCATTGCCTTTTTCTTCATCCCTGAATTGTCCTTCAAAAATACTTGCTTGCTATTGGTTGATCCATCCTCTTTGTCCCTCCCTTTTGTCGTTTGTTTACTCCGAACTACTGGTAACATTCCACTTTAGTGCTTATCTGTTCATGTCAAGCCACCAGCCGCGTCCGGCGGGTTAGTGGACTAATGCGTCCACTGTAGGGGCCTGTGTTCGACTTCATGGTTACATGTTCAAATCCTGGCAGGTTGACTCAGCCTTTCTTCCTTCTGAGGTCGACAAAAAAGTACCATTAAGTTGATAATATTCAGCGCCAAGATACCCTAGGGTGACTGTGCGCTATACAAATACTCATGTTAGGTTATGTCTGGGACTATTTTTTTTATTCCTTTCCAGCTCGTCTCTGTCGTACCAGCTTAAAGGCATCCAGTTGCTACCGCCCCTGCAGCTCTTACTCTGGAATTCCTCTGTAAACAGGGCTGTAATTATTGTTCTTATCTCCTCACATAGAATATTTCTAAAAAGTGGGCGCAGATTGATATGAGTGTGCTTGTCATGGTGTTACTACTTATTAGAGAACTAGCATTGACTGCTTTGGTATATGCGTTACTGTATTCTAAAAAAAACAACAAGGAAATATCACTGGGGCTCTCCCCCGCACAGCAGGAGAGGCACCACTATAAATTCACTTCTTGCTGCAAACTCGCCACATAATGCTTTGTGGGACCTTGCTTTTAAAATGCCTTTTCGTCCATATCTCGGTCTGTGGTGGTCCCAGGGCGACCGGACCACCGCCAAATTGTTCAGCACGGCGTAGCCTTGCTTTTCTTGTCATCCTAAGTTTGGTGGGGGTGGCTCAAAATCATCACCTTCCCTGCCTCCCAATGCATTTTCAAGCTCTCCCATGGGCAGAGATTTAGCTTTGCTTTTTATTAAGTTCTCTGGCTGGGAACGTTAAAAAGGGGTTTGTGTAGGTAGAGCAAATTGCTTGCTACCTGGTCGACATATTTCGTAAGTAGTCCCCTACTACTTACTCATCAGGACCTTTGATGGTCCCTACAGAGAAAAATAAACTCAATTTTGAAATCTAAAGAGTATATGCCTATAGTCCTATAACTGAGTAGCAAAAATCGGCTACCTAGTTAAGCTCCCGGGCATGAGTGGGCCCTGAGGGAAGCGTGGAAAAAATCCGACCTGATGTGGTCTCTGTAATAAGAAAAGGAAGAAAAAAGCACAGAAACATGTAAATCAATGTTACATTTATCCATTCAAATGATACTCGATGTCTATTAACCCCGAAGATCATATTGTCATTGCGCGTCCATATAAGATATGCGCTTGCTTGATTAATTCAATGTACACTGGGACACAAGATTGAGTGTATCCATCATGATGGCAAAATTCGTCATATGGTTAATATATATTTTTTTTAAATTCTCAACCACAGAGTCTGTGGACGAGCTCATCCCGTCTCAAAACACGTACACTCAAGTCTCAATGCACCCAAATACACACGCCAAACAAGGGAATACAGGGGATTATCTGCCGATAGTGGTAATATGATGGCTTAGAAAAATCGGGTATTTACAGCGGCAAATGTTAGCCCTCTTTCAATCGCTACCTGTAGGGATTTCATATGATTAAACGCGATTCACACGTATGGCAGAAAACGGTTTTATACATACTGATTAGACACTTCTAGCGTGCCTCATGAGCTGGCAAGCAAAGGGTGTTCTCCGCGGTGTACTGAAACGAGAAACCGCATTTCCCAGTCACTTCACGGTATTGGCGAGTTATAGTTACCTTGGTAAAGTGCGCGACCAGTTCTTTAAAGACTCGTGGTCAGGGTCTATTACTTAGGTAACCGCTTCATGGAGCAATGCCTTATTCCTACCCTTCTGCCGCTCCGAGGGATGGTGTGGCCGTGTCTCTGCCGTCTTTTCACTGAACGGCGAGAATGATTAGTCATTCCTGACTCGTGTGGGACCACATAGACTAGAAAGCTCACCCAAGATGGCCGCTGTGGGTTGCACAACAGTATGAAAAACGTGTTGTTTAAGTCTTTCTACTGTTTTTATGAAAAGGTTTTGTTGCATTAAAAATAGTTAGTATCCTGGTGGTGGTGGAGACCAGTATGGATTATTAGATTATTAAAATACATCGAAGGTAGTTTACTCTAATGTATCTAATTAGAGGTAATGGTATATCCAAACAGTGCAATTGAATCGTTCATGTATGTTCTGTATATTTCATCGGGGTTCCGGTCATTAAGCTTTTGCCCTTATGGATTTTATAAAGGGATATGTCGTTTTTTACAGCTTTAGGTCTTGTGTGGACTAATATGTCCTTTATGCTGCGCCCCTTTCTATGGGAGAAAATTGGTTTAGGTACCTGGAGGCCTCCACTGTTGAGGATTTTCCAATTTTTATTCAGAATTTTGGTGACCTTGTTAGAACTGGTGTTGTATGTGGTTATACAAATAGGTCTTCGTTCCTCCTCTTTTGGTACCTTCTCTTCCTGGAGGCTTTCTCTTCAGTTGTTTCTTGCCCTCTTGTAGGCCTGGTTGATGATTCTCTCAGGGTACTGGCGGATTTCCAATTTTTTCTTTAGTTCTTTTGACTGGAGTTTTTCTCCCTTAGAAAGGGGTGCAGCATAAAGGACATATTAGTCCACACAAGACCTAAAGCTGTAAAAAACGACAAAAACCCAAATTTTGTACAAGGAACCCATCCATGTGGAAACTGTAAGGTTTGCTGTTTGACCAAAAAGAGCAAAGAACTGACTTTTCAGAATGGGGGCCACCTGGGAGCAGAGAGCCTTTACTAATTGTAACAGTGCCAATGTGGTATACCTCATCACCTATCCCTGCAAATTGGAATATGTGGGCATGACCAGCAGGGCTAATAAGACCAGAATTGGAGAACACAAAAGTACGATAAGATGCAAAAAAAACAGTACCAAGCTGACCACCCACTTCCTAGAGAGCGGTCACAAACCCGAGGACATTTCTTGGACAATTATTGAATCAGTGGCCCACGAAAGACACCTTTTAGAGAAGGAGCAGAGATGGGTGTTCCGCATCAACTCTAATAACACTGGCCGGAACGATGAAATTCCATGGGGACAACTTTAATGTGTGCTCACCTATACCTTTATAAGATCCATAAGGGCAAAACCTTTCATGGAGCACTATGGTTCAGCCACCATGATAATGACCGGAACCCCGATGAAATATACAAAACATACATGAACGATTCAATTGCACTGTTTGGATATACCATTACCTCTAATTAGATACTTTAGAGTAAACTACCTTCGATGTATTTTAATAATCTAATAATCCATACTGGTCTCCACCACCACCAGGATACTAACTATTTTTAATGCAACAAAACTTTTTCATAAAAACAGTAGAAAGACTTAAACGACACGTTTTTCATACTGTTGTGCCACCCACAGCGGCCATCTTGGGTGAGCTTTCTAGTCTATGTGGTCCCACACGAGTCAGGTATGACTAATCATTCTCGCCGTTCAGTGAAAAGACGGCAGAGACACGGCCACACAATCCCTCGGAGCGGCACAAGGGTAGGAATAAGGCATTGCTCCATGAAGCGGTTAGTAATAGACTCTGACCACGAGTCTTTAAAGAACTGGTCGCGCACTTTACCAAGGTAACTATAACTCGCCAATACCGTGAAGTGACTGGGAAATGCGATTTCTCGTTTCAGTACACCGCGGAGAAAACCCTTTGCTTGCCAGCTCATGAGGCACGCTAGAAGTGTCCAATCAGTATGTATAAAACCGTTTTCTGCCATACGTGTGAATCGCGTTCAATCATATGAAATCCCTACAGCTAGCGATTGAAAGAGGGCTAACATTTGCCGCTGTAAATACCCGATTTTTCTAAGCCATCATATTACCACTATCTGCAGATAATCCCCTGTATTCCCTTGTTTGGTGTGTGTATTTGGGTGCATTGAGACTTGAGTGTACGTGTTTTGAGACGGGATGACCTCATCCACAGACTCTGTGGTTGAGAATTTAAAAAATATATATATTAACCATATGACGAATTTTGCCATCATGATGGATACAATCAATCTTGTGTCCCAGTGTACATTGAATTAATCAAGCAAGCGCATATCTTATATGGACGCGCAATGACAATATGATCTTCGCGGTTAATAGACATCGAGTATCATTTGAATGGATAAATGTAACATTGATTTACATGTTTCTGTGCTTTTTTCTTCCCCCTTTTTCCCTTTACTTATTACAGAGACCACATCAGGTCGGATTTTTTTCACGCTTCCCTCAGGGCCCACTCAAGCCCGGGAGCTTAACTAGGTAGTCGATTTTTGCTACTCAGTTATAGGACTATAGGCATATACTCTTTAGATTTCAAAATTGAGTTTATTTTTCTCTGTAGGGACCATCAGAGGTCCTGATGAGTAAGTAGTAGGGGACTACTTACGAAACATGTCGACCAGGTAACAAGCAATTTGCTCTACCTACACAAAACCCCTTTTTAACGTTCCCAGCCAGAGAACTTAATAAATTCCATTTTTCTACTAGCCAGGGAATTTTTTAATTTTTTCTGCATTCACTTATACAGGTCCCTACACTTCACTGATACCACCTTCACTGCACCACACATAGCCTATCGTCACACCAATTAGTGCTCCCACGTAGGTTGTAGCACGCCCGCCCCGTAGAGGGACGGGAAGACCCCCATGATGAAGCATGACACTAAAGGGTTTCTTAGTGTTTGAGGGGTATTTTAAAAGCACATGGTGCCCTCATCTTGTCATTACAAGAAAGGGCTGCGTCTCACATTTTGAACCACCATCACTAACATTAAGTTTATTCACTTGTACACATTGATAGAATCCTATTGTTTATACTAACCTTGTAGAAAGCCTGGAAGGGCGAAAAATGTATAATACATTATTCATGTGGTTTGCCCTCTAGGGGCTGATTGTTTGGTTGTAATTCAATGCTCTTTCACAATGTTGTTTTACTGTGACGTTTTGCCTCCCTTGATCTCTCTTAATTGTGTTTGAGCCTATCTTTAATTATTCACTCCCCAAAATTAAAGATGCTGTACAGTCATGTCGGTAGAACACAATACTTACACAGTGAGGTGAAAAAATGTTATTTGTGCTCCAAGACAGCAGATAACCTTAAGATCTGGTTTTGTTTTGTATTAAACATACGTGCCTACACCCACTTTGTTTTCATTTTGGTACTTTTTCTAGATGATAGAAAACGTTTCACTCATTTCACATTAAGCTTAGCATATTATTTTCAGAGCTCCAGCTTGAAAGGTTTATTTCTAGGGATGCACACAAAGCTTGCCTTTCTACTGCGAATCATTCTCAGTGTTGGGTTTCATGTCCCATGCTCAAAAGCCAGTGTCACCCTATCTTGTAACTTTCAGAGGATCAGAGTGGGTTTAAGTTATGTCATGAGATACACGCTTAGCATACATACACTTGATTTTTTTTTTCTTCTGCCCCTGCTACACAGTATCTTGCCAGTGCTGAAGAGCATCGCCCAAATGCACTGCCAAAGCAGCAGGTCCCAAAGGCGAGACCTTTTGGCTATGCCAATGCTGGTTTATTTTATTTATGTGTTTTATTTATGGTATTTTATCAATGTACAGAAAAACACCACAACAAAGTTCAACAACAGTACCCTCACCAAGGTCCCCCACGTGTGTAAGAGATACACCTACATTAGCATTCCAAAGGTACAGCATGTATCTTGATATATTACATAGCACTCCACCAGTTTTGCAAAGTCATCTTCGACTATGGCCAATCTGGGGCTGCAAGAAGGTACGTTGTTAAAGGACTCCAAATGTCTTGAGACCCTTGGCAGCTCTCCAGCATAGAGTTCCAATTAAGATCTACAGTGTGTCATATACAACAACAAATTATTTTTGGTTAAACTTACACGAACACCCCTAGGAAGCACTATTCTTCTTTTAACCAGCAAGAGGGCCACCAATACAAAATTTTGCTTGGCAGGTAATAGAATCTTTACCCATCCCAAAAAGTACACTTTTGGATCACAATCGACTCGTTCTAACACCATATCAGTTATTGTGTTAGTGTTTTGAGCCTAGTATCGTCTAACCGAGTCACACTGTCATGCTAGACCCGGTTACCTAGAGCGCGTCAGGCTGTTATTGTGGAGTATACTTTATTAATTTCAGAGCGTGCTCCCTCTTGTAAGGCAGTAGGGCCCTAAGTGGAGTGGGATATGTGTAATCATGTTCCACTGCAACATGGGGCACATGTTCAGATGGTACATACCAATAATGTGCAAAGAGTGCTGCGTGCATAAATAGTAAAGATGGAAATCGGGCGCATTGGATCCACTGTGCGTATATGGCATTGTGAGGATGTCCCAACTGATTCTGGGCTATTTCCCGGCCCATACCAATTTCAACAGTGTGTCTTGGAAAAACAATATAACTGCAACACTATGGGTATGTTGATAAATAGATATAGAAATTTGGGTAAGACCACCATTTTTAGAATAGCAATCCTATCTGCCAGTAATAGTGATAGCCTCACTCACCTACCAACTTGCTTTTCTACAGTTGCAATGGCCCTGCCATACTTGTATCACACTACCAATTCAGGTTCCCTATGAATCCATACACCCAAGTATTTAACTAGGTCTGTACTTCACACTAACGGGAACTCAAGAGGGCATTCCAGGGTGCTGGGTGTTAGAGGAAATATAACTGATTTGAACCAGTTTATACTCGGCCTGAAAAGTGATCAAATCACACATACTCAAAAATCACCGTGGTCAGGTGTGTAACAGGATCTCTAATATACAATACCATGTCATCTCCATTTAGTGATATGCTAAGGGGTCATAGTTTAATGCTGATGCAGCATGTATCTGACATAAGACACAGGCTAGCAGTTTCACCATGAGTGCAAATAAGAGAGGTGATGGGGGGCACTCATGCCTCTGCCAATTGGGAATGCATCTGACGTGTGTCCATTAATGCACGTACAGGCTATTGGGTTCGTATATAGGACTTGCACCAGCGCAGAAAGGCCTCCGGGAACCCCATTCTTAACATGACCGTAAACATATAACCCCATTCAATGCAGTCCAATTCCTTCACGGCGTCTAATAGAACTGCCGTTGCTGGTAGGGACTACCTGAAGTAATAAGGCAGGTAAGGTGCACAGGTTATGTGGGGTGATCTGAATGGAATGAATCCTGACTGGTCGGGTAAAACCTAGTTGGTTAAGCAGAGGCTACAACCAGGTCGCTATTATCTTAGCTAAAATAATATTTGAGTCTATTTTACTGAGGGAAAGCAGTCTTTGTCTGGTTTTAACAAGGCTATTATCAACGCCTCGCACAGTTGGGGGTTACTGTTTTTCATGGTGCGCTTCTTCGTGCACAGCATGTAGATGTGGGGACAGAAGTTCTGCGTACCCTTTGAAGAACTCTAGGTAGGCCCTCTATACCCGATACCTTCCCGTAAGGGAGCTTGCATATTATGTCCTTGACTTCTTAAACCATTATGGAATGCAGTAAATATTCTCTCTGCCCACTGGATAGCAATGCCAGTGCTATGTCGTCTAGATAGGATCTAACTTTCTCTACTGTAGCTGACATGCGACTTCTGTGTAGGCCAAAGTAAAATTGCTTAAATGCTGCCACTATGGAGGGCATGTCCCAGTGTTCACCAGCCTCTGGAGAAGCTATCTTCACTAAATGGTCTCTCTTTTGGTGTGTGTAGTCTCTCAGCCAGGCTGCGGCCAGGGCCCCCCCCCCCACACCATAAGCCGGGCTACATGTCGTTTAGATAAGAACTATATTTCTTCTGCCGCTAGATCGTGAAATTCGGTGAGGCATTCTCTAATGCGGGCCAGCGTGGCATGTTTAGGCAGTGATATCATACTCCCCCCTCAAAATCCCATATAGAAGCTTCAGTTTTTTGTCAACTGTGTGCGAATAGTCTTTAGGACCCCAGCCTGCATACTGATGCATATTCCCCTAATTGTTAGTTTAAACCACTACTTTCTACTGGCCCCTCATTAGTCGCGTAATAGTTTATTATAGCCAATTTAAAATCTTCTCTGAATACCATGTCAAACAGTGCTGTTGTATGCAATCTCCATGTATGTGGGGCATTACTCATTGTTGGAAGCGATAACCATAGCAGTACTAATACATGGTCTGAGAGTGTCTTAGGCATGTGTGTGATTACCTTCGCCCACGTGCACAGATCCCAGGATATCAACCAGTAATCGAGTCTGGACCACAATCTGTGCAACAATGAAGTAAATGTGCCCTTACACTGGCCCGGGTGATGTAGCCTGCAAATGTCCTCTATCCCATACTCTTCTAGTCCCGCCCTCACAACTCCAGCAGCTTGCTTACCATGCCACTCAGTGCAGTTGATCTACCCATCTTGGGGTCTAGATACGTAGTGAGGTCTCCCAGCCACAATATTTATAGGTGACAGTGTATGGATTTGACACCAAACATTTGTGAAAAATCCGGGTCATCCATGTTAGGGCCATATGTGCCGATTGGTGTTATGGGTGTTCCATAGATGCTGCCCTGCACTATCGCTAGACAGCCCTGGTCAAATACAATGGAGTGGGTTATTGTGAACGGCTCTCCTCTCTTTATCAGTATTAGCACCCTTCTAGAGAACAACGAATAAGAGAACGCCAGTCTGTATATTGCCCAACTATGGCCTGTGGCCTTTTCTGTACTACGTGTCAGGTGCGTATTCTTTAGGAAAGCTATCTGAATTTTGTTCCTGTCCATATATGAGATGATCAATCAGGTTTTCCTGGAATGTTGAGTTCCCTAACATTCCACGAAACTAGGGTTATATATCCCTCCCTGCCGGGCCATAGCATTATCATATAGTGGGTTGTGCTGCCATGCAACCTGGGAGTTATTGTGTAAGACTTAATGCTGAGTATGTGTGAAGCAGTACATTGGTTGTGTCAAAAACAATATATATCAGCATATTAAGGTGCTGGGAAGAATCCCAATACCTAGAGGGTTTTGGAGAGGTAATTATAACCGGAGTATATCCTCCCTAAGTAGTAACTAAACACAAAAATACTCCAATTGACCACACAGTGGTCAGTGGTGCTAGTAAACTTGCTGTACCCGAAGTTGGTGGCAGACGAAAAAGAAGGGGAAGGAAAACTCTCTAATGAAAGGTTGTACCTAACCCAACCATGAATGTGGGGAAAAAACTATTTTTGTTTTAATTACCCTCACACACCCTAGTGGTGTCATGCTTCATCATCGGGTCACCCTGACCCCTACAAGTCAGGGTGGGCTCGACCACAGTGTTGGGAGCTCTTTTGATAGACAAGAGGCAAGGGGGTTTTACAGATAAAATACCTCAGGCAGATCCCCAGTTTCCCTTTATTCTTGGGTCTTCCTGGGTAATTAAAATAATCTAAAATTGGTCTTTGTTGGAGTATTATGGTTCTAAGACCATAGTG
Source organism: Lissotriton helveticus (assembly GCF_964261635.1). NCBI lineage: Eukaryota > Metazoa > Chordata > Amphibia > Caudata > Salamandridae > Lissotriton > Lissotriton helveticus. The sequence continues at coordinate 1,046,792,903 of NC_136072.1, forward strand.
CCGACATGTTTCAGTCCGTAATGGCCATGAAGGTCCTGGACTTTCTTCAGGGCAAATTTGACCCCCTATATGAGGGAACTAAAGGATGTGATGTCACTATCCTATCAGTGAAGTGAGGGCAGAGTAGCTGCTCCTTGTGTTATGTGAATAGACTGTGTGTGTCATCTGCCAGACTCCATCTGTAAAGAAAAACAGGGACAAACACCTTATAACATAGAAGAACACGAACAAACTTGTAGCCATGCTTTCTTCCCCAGTGGGGTGCAGTGGATACCGCATAGGTGAGCATGCCAGCAATTATGTGCATGCTTCTGTGTAGAGGTATCCACCCCTCATTGTGCCACTCAATACCAAATCGCGGTGACATATCAATTATTATGTGACAGGCATTATGTAACAGTGACGAATTTAATCGCATCCTAGCGTTATCAGCGTAAATGTCTGACATATTAAAAACAGCATGCACCATGTGTAAAAAGTCTCAATTGCACCATGTGGCGTATGACCTTCTAAAAGTTGACTGCTAGTGTAAAAAAGACATCTGTGGATCTTCACACAAGCTCACACTTATATCTCAGGCACACCATTTTTCAATAATCATACTGTACCCTATTTGGGGAAGTTGACCTTTGTACGCGGGACCGGATACACAATGTGGGTGGTCCTGGGGGTAGTGTGAGAGGAAAAAGACCATGGTATAAGTATTGTATTCGCGCGGTCAACAGCCGGGACCAAGGGGTTCCGCCCCCGACATACGGAGGAAGTGACGCGCTGCGTTGACGCGAGTGCGTCGCTGTGGGTGGGAAGATGCTGGGGATTGTAGTTTTCTGGTGGTTTAGTAGTTCAAAAACGACGATATTGGAAACGGAGGTATCCTTATATGAAAAATGGGCGCGAGTAACAGCGCTGCGATCAAACTCACATTAGTAGAGCGTGTGTTTTCAAATCGTCATGGTGAAAGCATTTATGAAGGTGGTTGGAAAATGAAATTAATGTATGCCCGAGTGCGCAATCGTGTTATTTTGCGTGAATGCCTGGCACAGGGGGGTCCAATGAAAGAAGGACATGATATTGGAACTATTGTCATCAAGGCAAAATATGTAAAGAAGGCAGGATAGAGCAAATGAAAGTCCCCATTGGTGTATTGAGGTTATGATAGAGATCGGGGGGTCACCTGACCAATAATTTCACCATATAGTTTTCGGGCCCATAAATTTCAATTCACCATATACATTAATCAGGCGACCTCACAAATCTACCATCAGCACCCTGATTCCTTCCTGTTGTATTCTAGTGTACCCGACTTACCATCCACCGTTACGGGTACCTATGACCACAATGGATCAGGGAGCTAGCTGTGAAGAAAGGCAGACAAAAATACAAAACCCAACTTTAAAATACCTTTGATATTCATAAAATGACCACGGACAACTGAGAAGTTTAAAGGTTTTATCTAGTAATCAGTATCTGCGAGTATTAGGCTTACAGTTAAAAGGCAATCAATAATCAAGATAACAAAAAGCACATAACCATACAAGAAAAGTGTAAGGGCAATCATTTAAGTTTGTAAATAGAGTGACAGGGAACACGCTAAGTAGACTTAAACTGAAATTCAAGAATAGACATCTATAAATGAGCAAGCTATTTGCATGTACTAGAATTATGCTATTGGGACGTACTTCATGAAAATGAGTGGACATTTAGGAATCCTATACATCTATCAAAGGGTGGAAAGTGGAACACGCTATAATTCTAATATTATTACTTCAAGAATAGATTTCAGGAGAAAAATATAAACCACATCTAAATTCATAAACCGTATGGAAAAGAATTTTGCTCTAAACAGTAGGGTAACATAGGAACATACTATGAGAATAAAATGCAATAGGTTTCCATATGGTAGATTGCGGAAAGCATGGAAAATATAACATGTGCAAAGGTATGTCTTTATTGAAGCAAAGACAGAAAATAGAAAGGTGCAGTATAGAGTTCTTAGCCCTATCTATATATTTACCTAGAATGGTGTGAAAACCAACCCTGGCCACGGATCAGTCAAGGACAGGAAATACCCCAAGGAATAGCTGTCATCAATGGGACAGCAGGTGCAGAATGGACACCCCAGGACAGGACAGGAAACCCAGATAAGGATCAGGACAGGACCACCAAGGCACGACCAGCACCCGCAGTTCGGAAGCAACGCCTGCGCTCCACCCTCTCTGCAGCTATCAGTCAGAACCCCGATTGGGTTAGCGAACTCCCCAGCAAAGTGCTCCGCCAGCACTTAAGGTCTAGTAAAACCTTAGAGTCTATAGTCAAATTCGGACAGAGTGCTCCGCAGCGCTCTATAAATTCAGTCACCTATTGAGTACGTTGGGTCAGTGACAGGTCAGCTATTCAGACAAGTCGGACAAATTTCTATAGCTAAACCTAGGCTAGATATACTGTTTTCAGGTCAGTGTACCACCCCCCAATGTTGCAAAGTGTCAGAATCCACAATTTCGATTGGTCCCAAAGTAGGCTAGGTTAACACACCAATCAGAACAGACTACTGCAAGCCTAAATTTACATTCTTGGGTACCGCCTAGCAAGATTGGGGTTCCCATGAGAAGTCGCACTGAATACAATAGGAAGAATACATTGTTAATAAAGTAACAGTTTTCAGTTTCTTTGGCTGGGTGAAGGTGCATCTTCCCATGCATATCTTGGCAGCGACTCTCTCTTGGCGCTGGGTCAATGCCACCTCGCTACTTCTGATTCTGCGCGGTACTGCACACCAGCACGGCCTCCCAAGCACCCCATCACCCCTCCGTACCGAGGATACATGAAAAGTAAGCGAAAACAAATTAAAACATAGAAATAAATGAATAAACTACATAACATGATTGTGTACTTATGAATTATCACTATAAAAATATACTATGCAATTATTTATTAGTGCAATACACAATAACAACGAGAGCATCTGCACAAGCTTCACCATATTATTACACAAGCAGCCATCTTGTGGCTATTACGCATGCGCACCCTTTCCCTCCAAATCACAACTACGTCACGTCACGTGAGTGTGACTAACGCTTGCGCAGAAGCAATATTCTAAACGGCGGCCATTTTAGAAACACAAATTAATCGTTTTAGTCAACACATAGGCAAGCATCGCTAGGATACATGTACATAGTAAAATAAAAGAAATTAGTAAAACGTACAATTTTGATTACAGAGTTATACATGAATCGAGGTTCTTGACTTCAGCAAGTCGCGTAATGTGCGAAATCTTGCTTCATCAGTTATGCCTGCTGACACTGGTCTAATCACTTACTCGCATATATAAAATGATAAACCACCTTATATGATATTACTGGCAGTGGTAACATTGCTTCCACATGAGCCCACATGAGACCCTCCGCCCACCCAGTTCATCATCTCAATCATGCTAAAGACCCATCCCCTAATAAACAATTGCAATATAAAACAGTCAGCAACACGATACAAAACCATTGCAATTATTATACCCTACGTGGTAGACTCTGTTGTACCCAAAGCATCACAGGAAGGGACAGTGTGTACTCAACAGGTGAGTTTCCTGAAACATAAGAACCCCTGGCTGGAATCTCCTACCATATCAAAGAACGGCAGACCTCTTAACGGAATCCAGCCGTCCGTTTAAATTCCAAGACAGTACTTTAACTGCCACCATCCAGACAGAAAAGCGACTGGGCCAGGCCGGAGTGCAAGGACATCTGTGGGCCTAGTGAGGCCACAGCCACATGCTTGGCGCCGGAATCGGCGGTGCTGACAGTGTGTAACTGGGACTAACTGAGAATGCATGCGTGCTGTTTTTGAGACTGCATGTGTGCTGTTTGGTCAAAAAGTCAAAGACCAACATTATACCCCATCTCCCCAACCTCCCCCCACCCCATACTTCTTCCCCGGAAGCATTTATCACCCTAACCCCACACAACAGCTGCCCCAACAGCCCCTCTAGCTTCCCAGTTCAGTTGGATCCTAGTGCCTGACAACAACACTGTATTCGTCTCAGAGCAGATCTGCAAGGAGGGGGTGAAAGACGGTCATGGGTACAATCTGGAACAAAGCAACATAAAACAGAACCGTAACCCCCTCATCCTCAATCACATGATTCCAGGATGGGCCCAACAGACCGCACAGTGCCTCACGGTTGGTGCCAAAGTGATCACCTTGGGTCCGTAACAGATCCGGTGTGTCTGTCTGTCCACATGGTGTCCTCGACAGCTCCCTCAGTCTCCTCGCTCACCCTTTCCGGGCCAGAGGAGCCCATGGGGCGCGAGTGGGTCCTCCGTGACGGGCACGTTTCCTCCTGGGCAGCTTGAGGCAAACTGATTACTACATAGGATCGCCCTTATGAGGCCCTTAGTCGTGCATACCAGCTCATCAGCAGCATTCTTTGTGTTTCTGTGCTTCTGGCATGGAAACATTGCGAAAAGAGCTGATGTCAGCACGTTGGAGCGGCGCCTATATTAGCATTGCACAAATCACTTCAGGAGCGGACATGGAGCTGAACACGCTAGCTACCAGTGCGAAGGGGTACTGCTCAAGAATTTCAGGATCCAGTCTGACGCCTAGTGGATAATTCTAAGGTAAGGGATCTGTGGCTAGATAGTCTCTGCCAGATAAGGTGTTACCGAAGGTAAGTAACTTGTTCTTTTCCCCTTGGTCTAAAAGTGCCCTTCCTTATAAAAATCCACATGTTTGGAATAGTGGAATGTGTCTTGAATTGCACTTACTTCACAGAATTAAATTATACAACATAGAGCACTTTTGTGCTAGACATGCAGTTTTGCTGCGGAACACAAATGTTTTAACGATTTTGGCTGATTGGTTCAGATTTGCAGTTTAATCGAGCAATAGCTTTGTCACCATTTGCATAAATGTATCTAAAAGTTCTACAGAGGTTCGCTAGATGAGTTCACCTTAAAAAACAGCTGCATGATCAAGATGAACCTGAGCTTCACAGGGGATCTATCATTACTTTTATCAATGACCCACAAAAAAGGTGGCATTATCAAAGAAATAGTGGTGCTCAAGACCAGATGATATTGTATTTGGATTTGCTAATGTGCTGTGTGATCAATTGGCAATATATTTTTGCTGGTTTAATGGACAATGACATTTTATTTTATTTTGGAAAATATTACAATACACTTTCGACTTTTTCCCATTTCCACTGGGGTGGTGGTGTAGCGCTGTAGCTTGTATTCTCTCAATCATTATTTTTTATTTTTTTTAAAACATTAAATACAATGTTTCTTGCATCTCTGGACTGTCTTTTATACCATTTGTGGTTATTAAATATCCACTGGAATAATTCTTGCTATCCTGTTCCCTTTATGCCTTTTCTGTACTTTGCATGAGTGAGCGATCGCTCCGGCGTGTTTTCGTACATTTCGTTTAATCTAGCTTTCTGTCTGGGCAAAGCAAGTTTTAGTTACATATGGCCCGTTTCATTTAGTAGGTTTCTGCTGAACCAAAAAACTATGAATTGATTCCTAAAGCTCCTTTTAATTAGGAGCAGTGCATTATTTCACATATGTTTCTCTCTTTTCCTAGCATGTATGCTGTGAATGCAAGAAGGAATTTTGCTCTGTCTGCTCAGTCTTGCAAGAAAACCTCAGAAGATGTGCCACCTGCCATTTACTGCAAGAAACTGCATTTCAGCGGCCTCAGTTAATGCGGCTAAAAGTCAAAGATCTGCGCCAGTATCTCAATCTGCGGAATATACCCACAGAGAGCTGCAGAGAAAAAGCAGACTTGGTGGACCTTGTACTCAGCCATCACAGATCGGGTCCACCAGACCCAATGGACACCAGTAGCATCCATTCTTCAAGATCACAGACTACAAATATTTTTACGCACTCTTTTTTTTCAAACCATACGACTTCCACACTGTCACCAACATCATCTCAGGGAGAACTCTTTGACCGGGGTGAAGGTTCAGGAAATGGAGCATATCCCGAGGTACACATTAGTGTATGCTACATAGACCCGGCTGAGTGTTCTGCAGCACTGAGCTCTTAGAATTGTAGGAAATCAGTATATACATCCTTGCATTTAGAAAAGCCACATGTTCATAGCTTTTATCGCTAACAGATATTTAATAGTAGCATGTAAATGTGTTTTTAGGCAGAGATGGCTAAAGTGTGAACCAGTTTGAGAAAAGGAATACTGTCCTATTTAGGCATAAGAGGTTTGCAAACATTTCCGGTTGACCAGGAAGTCCAGTTGAAGAGTGTATCCTCTACTTATTTGTGTTATTCAACTAAGTATCTTCCTCTTAGATCCTCTGTCAAATGCTCTCTTGTTAATCTAGTTAGCGGACCCCTTTTTTTCTTGAAATACTTTCCAGTCTGAACTATATATTTCTTTTCCCTGGTTGTTATCTGCAGCTCAGTGCAGTCCCCCCAACACCCATGTGCTTGAATCAGGAAGCATGTGGCCTATACCTGGCATATGAGATATGCCTTTGTCCATTTATCAAAGTTTATCTTCAGCCACCAAGCATTTCTATGTTGTTTTCGTGTTTGCCTACAGGTGGTACTAGTAGTGGGTTCCTATGAGACCATGCCAAATATTTCCCCCTAACTTTAAGAACCCCTTCCCTGTAGAACATCCAGTATCTTAAACCGCTACTTCTTCGCATGCCAAGCCCCCACACCACCAGTTTTATCCTATTAGAGGGTCTTTTTGTTATTCTGAGCCGCTATTTTAATTTAGAGAGTAGTATTTAATTATCAAATTCCTTGTGTGTGCAGGGAAGACGTGAAACGTCCTCAATCACTGATGTAGAAGAAAGTCAAGTACAGCAGGTAAGATGCAAAAGAATCACTACATGCATTTTATTGTGGTTCCCTATGGAAAATGGGCCTCATTGGAGCCTTGAGAGTAAACCAGGCCTTAGTCCTATTAATTAACCAACTGAAAAATAAAGATTAAGATTGCTAACACTGCTAAATGTAAGGGAACACTTTGGAAAATGGAGAATATTTTTACATTCAAAAGGATTTCTGAAGCACAGTCTAGTATACAAAATCAAGGCCAAGGGTTTTCATGGGCCTCTACACTAAAAGTATATAATTTATGCAGCTTTGATTTAGTGAACAGCGATCCACATTTGTCTACAAGGGCTGTGAACACGAAGCATGTAAGTTGCACAGACAGATAGTCTTTACGATATTCCACCATGGATTCTTAACTGTCACAGTCTCCGTATCTGCCGGTACATAATAGTTACAAGAGTGTTCCTGGGGAGTAGGTGAGTTCAGCCTTTTGGAATGAAGTTGAAGTTTGCTTGCATCCTGATATTTTTCAGCTTCCTAGATGGCAGTATAGGGAATGGCGGTTGCTGTGGGAGGGCCCTGTTCATCGGTGAATGATTAGTTCTTTCTGGTGGGGCAAGAGAACAAGGCAGGCAGGGAAAGTGGTATGTTGTGTTTGTGAGAGATCCCTGCTGAGTGTGGATATGTAATAGACTATCCACATGACAGCCAAGCTGCCCAAGATTGTGTTGTTCCTCAGTGTCTTGTGTGTCTGAATGCCGTGTGAATGTATTTTTGTTTGGAGTGGAATGTATGTGATGTGTGAGTGTTCAGTGCCTTAGTGTTCCTGCTGTGTCAGAGAGAAAGTCTCATTGGGGGTCTCGGTTGGTAAGCTCTGGGGCTTCTGGTGGGGTTTGTTGGTTGACTTCCTGCATTATATCTGCATCCGGGAACCTGTCTGAAGTAACCTGTAGACAGTGACTTTTTTTTAATGCAACTGAGTAATTTTGGAAGGGACAGACTAGAGAGAACCCCTGGTTGGGAATCGCTTAGCCTTGTGTTTGATATTTCCATGTCAACGAATGAGGTTAGTTTTAGATTCAGAAAAATGTGACTACTGAAATTCAAGAATTTTGCACCAGGAAAAATATTTTCTTTTCTCTAATCCTCCAGATCATACCATGTGTCTTGGAGATAGTTTCTAAATGCTTCTGTTGAGGAAAATCCAATGATATCAGCCACTAATTTTAATCTTAAGTTTCATGGAAGGGACAAGGGCACTTGTTCATCCAGCTCTTTAACTTGGTGGCAAGGACCAGAACTCTACAGTTCCTGATGGGGTAACTGTGCATTCTGTTCCATTTGAAATGGGCCTGGAATGTCCTCTGTGCATATGTACTTTCAGTCTCATCCTAAATAAAAAGAATTCTACAAATCGATCTCACTTGAAACCTCTGTGAAGAGCTTTCTTTGTAAAATAATTGTGTTCCTTTTTGTGCAGTTTTTATGAGTTTCAGCTGTAAATTCTGTTTATCTTCCCTATGATGGAGTGCCGCGGTGTTGAGGTCTGTCTTCTGACTATCCCTTCACAAGACCAGCATTTGTGTTTGTAGTACCAGACAAATCAACTCCTGCTGCCTACCAAAAGGGATAACTTGCTTTTCCTTCCAATGTTGTTTGCAGCAAACGCAAAACGAAGGGAGAACAGTTCAGAACATTTTAGATGCCTCTGATAAGAAGAACAGTGTCTTGTGGTCTAGTGATATCAATAAGGAGACTTCTAGCTCCCAAAGTGTGACCATCCATACTCCTACACGGGTAGAGTAAAACGTTGGAAATTAAACTGGAGTATCCAAAGATTGTTCCTTTGCTACCAACATGTTTTACCCTGGGATCTCCAGTGAGGGGTGTTGGTGTCTACATACTTAGTAGACACTGTAATTGATCAGGCTTTGGTAAAATTCCTCTGTGAGTTTTACCCAAATACCTTCCCAGTAATTATGGTGGGATGGCACCTGTTGATTCAGAGGTAGGCTCACTTCCACTCTTTCATGTAATAACCTTTAACTGAGAATTAGCAACCTATATTTCTGGGTTCATCGTTTTAGCCTCTAATGCATAAACCTAGTTCTGAAAAAAAGTACTGGTTACCCCAGAAGGATGATTGTATTCTGAGCCTAATCAATCAATCATTTATAAAGGGCACAACATACCCGCAAGGGTCTCAAGGCACTGGGGGTGCGCTACTGATCGAACAGCCAGGTCTTGAGTATCCTCCTGAAGGTCAGCAGTTCTTGGGTCTGTCGTAGGCTCAGTGGGAGGGTGTTCCATGTCTAGGCTGCGAGGTGGGAGAAGGATCTCCCACTGGTGGTTGTTCTTCGGATGCGCGGGACGGTGGCAGTGAGAGGTCGGCGGAGCATAGCTGGCGGTTGGGGATGTAGAAGGAGAGCCGTCTGTTGAGGTAGGCTGGCCCAGTCTTGTGGAGTGCCTTGTGTGCGTGTGTGAGGAGCTTGAAGGATATCCTCTTGTTGATGGGGAGCCAGTGCAGGTTTCTCAGGTGGGGAGTGATGTGGCCGTGGCGTGGTACGTCGAGGATCAGTCGTGCTGAGGCGTTTTGGATGCGTTGTAGTTGTTTGATGAGCTTAGTCGGGGCTCCCACATAGAGGGCATTTCCGTAGTCCTGTATGCTGCTGACGAGGGCCTGGGTGACTGTCTTTCTTGTATCTGTCGGGATCCATCTGTAGATCTTGCGGAGCATGCGGAGGGTGCTGAAGCAGGAGGAGGAGACGGCATTGACTTGCTTGGTCATTGAGCGTCGAGTCGAGGATGATTCCCAGGTTGGGTGCGTGGTCGGTGGGTATCGGGGCTGCCCCCAGTGCCGTCGGCCACCAGGAGTCGTCCCAGGCTGAAGGGTTGGAGCTGAGGATGAGGTCCTCCATCTTGTCCGAGTTCAGCTTCAGACGGCTGGTCTTCATCCAGTCGGCGATGGCCTTCATTCCTTCGTGGAGGTTGGCTTTGGCTCTGATGGGGTCCTTGGTGAGGGAGAGGATCAGCTGAGTGTCGTCAGCGTAGGAGATTATGTTGAGGTCTTGCTGTCGGGCTACGTGTACTAGCGGGGCCATGTAAATGTTCAACAGCGTCTGGCTGAGGGAGGTCTCATACTGATGTACTTTATTGTTCAGCTTTTATGTTACACTGTTGCATTGCAAGCTGTGCTACTCGCCATGAAATTACAAGTCTGAATGTATGCTGATGATGCCCACAAAGGTTTTAGAAAAGACTCGCAAAGAAGACTACGTTGAATAATAACTCAGTCTTGATATTCAGTATTGGAGTAGTGAAAATTGGCTTTGATTAAATGATGAAAATAGAACTCCTACTGTAGGATTGACTAAAATAAAAAACACATGAAAAATGTTTTGTCTAAATATATCTATTAGCACATGTACCATTCCATGGATCTGTTGGTAACTGTACTATTCCCCTCGTCTCCTAAAGAAAGCCTTAGGAGCACCCTATTAACAAAGTGCTAGCTAATAAAATGATTCAACCACAATCCCATTAAGCCACCAGAGCCATTAGAGTTGAAAATTGATTACATAATTGTCCTATTCGTTGGCACCATTTGACATTCAGAAACTGCTATTGTTTTTAACTGTTGTAGCTAGGTAAGTCACTGAAACTGCGAGGCAGGATCACATCACCCCTATAATTTGTAAACTGCATTGGTTTTTTGTTGAAGCCTGAGTGGGATTTGAGGTATTAACATTAGTTACAGAACTACCAATGTTTCAACCCCCAGTCACGCTCCTAGGAACCATGAACTACTAGGCTCCTACTGCCCACTAGCGCTCCTAAACTCTGACTGGAAGATCCTGGCCAAAACACTGGCAGATAGTTTGGCTCCTCTGATGCTCCAATTAGTGCACGCTGACCAAAATGGTTTCGTACCTGCCCTCAATACATCCCTAAACATGCGCTGTTTTGTCCGAGTGACTGAATACTCTGAAGAGCGCTGGCCGCACTCTGGCTGCTTAGTGTTAGATGTAGAAAAAACTTTCAACACACTATAGTGGGAGTATCTATTTGCCGCTCTTTCTAGGTACGGACTGGGAACTCACTTTCTTGGCCTAGTGAAATTACTTTAGACCCTCCCCACCGCCAGAGTAAAACAAGCATTTGCAATGCATTAGGTCTCGCATTAATTACGTTTGAGCTATTGGCATTGCTAAATATTGCAACATCAATTGCAACAAAAGTCTATAAATTGTAGGCCAAAAAGATGTTTATTTTTGTAGCAATGGTGGCATGCTGCGCTTTAGATGGATAGGTTTAAAAGTAAAGTGTGCCATACTGCGATTGCTACAATAGTTAATTGTGGATGCGTTAACAATTGATGTGTGCACTGATGGCTGGTGGTGTGTGTGCGTGTAGAAATTGTGCACTGATGGCTGGGGGTGGGTGTGCCTGGTGAAAACGTGCACTGATGGCTGGTGGTGTGTGTGTGTGTGCCTGGTGAAAGCGTGCACTGACGGCTGGTGGTGTGTGTGTGTGCCTGGTGAAAGTGTGCTCTGACGGCTGGTGGTGTGTGTGCGCGCCTGGTGAAAGCATGCACTGTGACGGCTGGTGGTGTGTGTGCCTGGTGGAAGCGGGCAGTGACGGCTGGTGGTGTTTGTGCCCGGTGAAAGCGTGCACTGACGGCTGGTGGTGTGTGTGTGCCTGGTGGAAGCGTGCACTGACGACTGATGGTGTCTATGTCTGGTGAAAGTGTGCACTGAAGGTGTGGTTGTGTGTGTGGTTGTGTGTGTGTGTGGTGTTGTGTGTGTGTGTGGTTGCTTGTGTTTGTGGTTGCTTGTGTGTGCATGTGTGTGTGGTTGTGTGTTTGGTATTGTGTGTGTGACAGTAATACTTAAAGCATATCAAAATAAAGGAACACAAACATCGAGTTTGTGGAAAGAGAAAGCACGTTGTAAGTCAAACGGACAGCAGCAAAGCATTGAAACCTCTTCAATTCAGATGGGTTGGTTCACGGTTTTGCCCTAAAATAGCTGGGATTTTAGTTTAATTGCATGCACGTTTTAGAGAAGTGAACGTGGAGGCTTGCCCCGTGACGAAACAGCTGTGGCATCAGCAGCTGCCTTTCGACCAGGTTTGTTTGCGATATACAGTACTGCTGCAATAGCAATACAACGCAAGCAGTGTGGCAGACACGGGCGGGGATAGTTTATGAAAAACCCAGCTATGCGGCGGAGGCTGTAAATAGGCACGTTCATCGTGAGTGGAGGGGGGGTGGGTAAGGCTTGCTGTCCATTTGGCTCTGCTGAAGCTACTCTGTGCCTGGGGCGGTGACAGTTCCGGGTTAGCTTGGGTTCGGGTCAGGAGGCCCAGCGATGCGATAAAGGGAACAGCCATCTGTACTCAACTCTTCAAAGATGTGCTAGATTTGATTAAGAGTCCACCAGGGCAAGGGGAGACCGAGAAGAGAGAGATAGTGAGGCTGGGAGTCGATTTGTTGGGAGGCAGAGTCCAGGGCACAACTCATGCCTTAAAACAAGGCTCTCTCGGTATGCCGCTGGCTTCTAAAGTGTTAATTGCAGTCTTAATTTCTCCCCTATTGAGTAACCTTCCTTCCGTCCTCCTTACCTCTTTATCCTTAGAAGGAGTAAGGTGAAAAGCATTGATCACTGAAGCGTGTGTGCGCCTAAGTTCTACCCAATAGTGTATTTTTTTAGTATCTCCCCAAGGTTACCCTATGTATTTAAACTATGTGTTTGTCGAATATTTGCGTGGAGTGGGGCAGATTTGTAACGTGTTTATTCATCAACATCCCCTTCTCATTTAACAGCATATGGGAAACATCACTGTATAACTTCTGCCTTTGTTTGTGTTCCACCTTACAACCAATCACAGAACCCAGTTCAGACATTCGGGGAACGTGCGCTCTTATCTTCTCACTACAGAAACAACCGTGTTAGATCAAGTATGCAACTACAAGGGAAAATTCACCCTAGTTTCATGGACAGAGGTCACAAAAGTATATTTCGCAAATGTGCCTGAAAAGCACGGAATATATGAGAGATAGACAGAAGGAAAGGGAGAAGGGTGAGGGAGAGAGAAAGAGAAGGAAGGGGGAGGGAGAGTGAGGTAGGGAGGGGAGGCAAGAGGGCGAGAGAGAGAGAGAGAGAAGGAAGGGGAGACAGAGAGAGGGAGTATGGGGAGGGAAGAAGGAGGGAGGGAGGGAGGGAGAGAGAGAGAGAGAAAAGGAAGGGCCAAGAGATGGACAGAGGGAACGGGAGAGGGAGCAAGAGAGACAGAAGGAAGGGTCGAGAGAGGGAGGAGAGAGGGGAGGTGAGAAGGAGGGGGAGAAAGAGAGAGAGAGAGAGAAGGGAGGGAGGGAAGAGGAGAGAGGGAGAAAAAGAAAGAGTGAAGGAAGAGAGCAAGAGAGTGAGGGAAGGAGGGGTGGGAAGGGGAAATGGGAGTGGGAGAGGTAGCGACAGAGGGAGAGAAAGAAGAGGGGGGTCTAAAAAAATGACTCTCTCTCCATCAGAAAATACTTAGAAGGTCCCAAAAGCGAGACCTACTGGCTATACCAATGCTTGTTTTGTTTGCAGTGGGAAGAGGCCCAGAGGAAGCAGCAATGGAGGAGCTGGGTGTTGGGGATGTAAACAAATAGGGGCAAAAAGCATTTAGTTGGAAGAGTAACATAGAGAAGGGGGGGCAGGGATGTGAATGGGCAAGCAGCAGATGGCAAGGAAAGACCAAAAAAAGACATGCGCTCCTAAAGAGTGCTGAAAGCAAACGAAACAAGCTTGTGCAAGGTTATAGTATATGTGTTGTTTGTTGTAAGAAGTGTATGTGGTGGTGTGGGTGTGTGTGAGTATGTTGCAGTAGTGGTGTGAGAGCCAGTGTTCGTGCGCAGGCATCACCAGAGGTGAGGTTTTAGCGAGTGGTTGGAATCTTCTGTCAAAAATACTAAGTTTGCTGATTTTTGCAGGGATCTGCAACTCACCTTTTCATCACGGTGGCACCTCTTTGGAGCCGAGCATCCCACACCCCTTAGAATGACAGGAGGTGCGGTCTGCAGCATGAACGCAAGCATTTAGTTTAAATGCCCCAAAGCAAAAAAGATAGCCAGGCTGCTTTGGAATCCATAATAGTTGTGTGTTCCAATGGAATGCCAGCCATCTTAAATGCTGATCATTGTAAAAAGTATGGCGTGCGCACTTATCTTTGGAATCATGTTGGTCAGAAGCAGACAAAGGACTCACCATGCACTATCTTCGGAATGCTCCTGTTTCCTTTTTGAAGTGGGGTAAGTGCTTTGCACAAGCTGCACACTTCTGCCAAAGTGGGGGAAGCACTCCACACGTTTGTGCCACAAGTGAAGTGCCTAACACATGCTGAATATAAAGGGACATTAAGCGCTAGCCACAAGTTGTTTATTAAATGTAATGCAACATACAGAGCTGCCGGGAAAAAAGTGCTTCAATACCTTCAAGTTGAGTTCACCCAGAGCAAGCATCAATCGTAATGTAAACAAGCAAAGCAGTAAAGTGAGGGCTTCGGGTGGCAAATGGTGATCACTTTCGCGGCCGCTTTGATGTTCTCAGTGGCCGCGCGGCTCACTGAGAACATCAAAGCGGCCGCGAAAGGGCTCCCAAAGGCTGCAGGCTGACAAATGGTGCGCCCGCCCAGCGCACATGCACTGTACCCTGCACACTTTGGGAGCACTTTTGAAAGCCCCTTACTTCATATCTCACCAAAGCATCGCTAACGCGATGGGTTAGGCGAGACCTTAAAAAAAAATGTACCCCTAATTTTCCTAGGTGTCACTCAAAATCAGTTCATGCTGCTACTAAACTAGACATTTTTTCTTTGAAATTAAACCACAAATGTGTTAATTCTGGTCAATCTAAGTACATTTTAACCTGCGCCGTAGCTTATTTTTGTTGATAACCATTAGAAATACCTTCTGTTGGTTATTACTTTCGAAGTCTCTGCATCAAAAGTTTGCCAAAGACACCAGTCGTTTTTAGCAGTTCAAGTAAAGTGTGCAGGATTACCTGCAGTCCCTCTGTAATTGGCAGACATGCTAGTAATGGTGGGCAGGGGAAAATGTGAGCCAATCCTGTTATCTGATATTTTTTCTTGACCATGCCCTTAACGGTGAAGTTCTATGTGAGACAGAAATGTCGTTGTAATATCTCGTGGCTGCCCCCACCTTTCACTCCCCTGAACATTGTCGTTGATATCTGAGGTACAGAGTAATATTTCCACTGCACAGCATTTCCTCAAAAAGACTCCAAACTTGACCAGTTACAAAAAACAATCTCCAGCGACCCTGTTTATTTTCAACCTGGGCCCCCCTTTAAACAGGCTTAAATAAATGAAGACATTCTAAAGTGCAGCATGCCATAAATCCGAATTGTAATGCTCAGGATGGGCTCCTCTCCAGTCTCCTACAGCTGAAGTTAAGATTATTCCCTATTACTGTCAAAATCACACTGCGTCTCTGGCACCCGGCCTTCCTCTTTTACTTACCATGCTTCTTGAGCTGTCCTTAGCATTTATCCAGTATTCTCCTTTCCATATCAAACTTAGTCCATTTTCGGATCGCCTTGAGACCGTTCACCATCGTTTCTGACACTGTTGCTTTCTCAGGTGATCTAGTACTCAAAACTTATTATTATGCAGTTAACATGCCAGCTGCATACATATATTGTTAGCAGAACCTATTCTCGGACTTCAGGGGCACTTATTACATGTCCTGTCATATTTTTTACAGCAGCATGCTGGCAGACTTTTGGTGACATCGATCTTGCACTATCTGATACTAAAACAAGAAATAGAAAAGGAAAACGATACTTGTACCAACGTGCCAAACAATAACCATGTTAATAAATTCCTTCATGCCCGCAAGTTTAAATTAGTGCTTACCCGCTCTACATGGAATTAACGTGCATCCGCGATAAAGGAATTGTGCTCACGAAGTAAACGAGTATGGAGAAACCGGGAAGACGCCGGTTTGAAATGACGTGCGAGTGAAATCGCCACAAAAATAAAAGACAGACTGGACTCGAGCGGTGAGAAGTGAAATGTATAGCGGACCAGAGAGGGAGCATTTCTGAAAGGAGTTCTGCCTCCTGATTGGCTGTTTAACTAGAAACCTGCGGTGAGAGGAGCCGACGCAGGAATCGAAACTAGTGGTGCACGCGCACACCAGAGGAGCGGGGCAAGGGAGCGCGAAGACGCCGAGAGGAGGTAGGGGATGTGTGTGTAAGTGCCGGGGGTTGTCTGCGTATGTGTGCGCGTGCGTGTGTGTATGCGGGAGGGGAGGGGGTTCTGTATGTATGTATGTGTGTGTGTGTGTGTGTATGGGGGGGAAGGGGGGGGGGGGCTGTATGTGTATTGTGAAGAGCCTGCCGGAATCGGAGCGCGTGTTGACGCGCGCGACCTGATCCCGGCAGGCTGCTGCTGCTGCGTGCTCGTGACAGTCTGTTGTCCTCTCCCTTTCAGTCATTGAAAGCCAGAATGATGACAATAGTCTCGCTCTGCGACAGCAGGCCTTTGGCCTGCAATCGCAGGGCGAGACCTAAAAAGGACCCTATATGTCGAACTCAATACCCATTGGCCGCGGCACCAGACAGGGATGCCCATTAACCCCACTGCTGTTCTCCCTAGCCATAGAGCCACTGGCCTAAGCCCTCTGCAGTGGAGGAGAGGGATGGGGTGTCCCATTAGGGAATGGAGTACATGCAGTCTCCCTGTTCGCCGACAACCTGCTCCTCTATCTCCAAGACATCAGAGGATCATGCAGTAACATAGCAAAACGCTATCTGACTTTGTTTCTCTCGCTGGCCTACGAGTACACTAGACAAAATTGTGCCTGTAACTGTTTGTTACATCTACCACTGACCCAGCACTAATGGTTAATGACGTAAGAGTGCAATGGCAACCATCTATGTTCCTTTATTTAGGTGTTAGGGTCTATCACCAACCAGACTATTAGCTGAAGGTTAACCTTAGGCGTACTATCAGCGCAATCAAATCACAAATGTCTTTCTGGCGCATCCTCCCCCTAACAGTAATGGGTCGCATAGCGCTCCTTAAAATGGTGGTCATTCTACGACTCCTATATTACTTCACCAATTTGCTACTCTATATCAGGCCCCCAGTCTTTTGCTCACTTGAACACATCATGCGAGACTTTATCTGGCATGGCACACACTGCAGACTTCCGCTATCTAAGCTATACCTGCAAACCAATAAGGGAGGATTGGCAGTGCCCAATATGGAACATTACTATCAGGCGGCACAACTCCAATGGATAGCCAAATGGGTCAGAGGGGCACATCTGACAGACAAGGCCACACAGCTACAAGGTAGAATGCCTTTGTCAATTATAAGTCTGTTCCACCCTGGCCGAAAAGGGGTGACCCCTCCCTAATTACTGCTGGAGGTGGCCTAAAGATGCTTCCATCGCAGCCTACACATTGCGCAAAATATAATCCCATGTGCATCTTCTTTACCCATACAAGGCACACCCAGAGGACCATGTGCCATCGCCGGAACAGAACTCTCTACCTGGGAGGAGGCGGGACTACAGACTTTAGAAGTCCTATATCGGGATGGTCAATTTGCGCCATTCAATACTCTCACTGTTGAGGATAGCCTGCCGCGGGGACAATTCCTATTGTATACCTCACTAACCTCGACACTGCGAATACTATGGGGAGGCATATCACACAAACCCATGACACACCTTACCATCCAATATATACACGAGCTGGTGGCAAGAAGACACCTCACCAAATGGCTCACTGATTAACTGAGAACTCATGCAGCCCTGCCACTGACATCCCTCAGACAGCACTGGGACACTGATTTTCAAAGGCCCTGCACAGATCAAGAATGGGCGGCCAAATTGGAGGGGCCTACACATATCCCTAGAAATGCTAGATTCTGCCTCATACAGTATTTTATAGTCCACAGGACATACCTGACACCAGCTAGAATTAATAAATACTTTGGACGCACAGACGTCACTGCCCCAGATGCAACCAGGCATGTGGAGACCTATTGCAAATGTTGTGGTATAGTACGGCCCTTACCATATACTGGAAAGCTGAAGTCAATTATTTGCCTATTTCCACTGGCCATGTGTTGGGCAGCACCTGGAAGGTATGCCTCTTGGTCCTCTATCACAGATCCAAAAAGCACAAAACAACAACCAGGTTTATAGACTTAGGACTACTCACAGTTAAGTGCCTGATCACTAAATGCTAGAAGCGCCCTGAGCCCCCTCCCAAGAATGCCTGGCTTCACTCATTGACCACCTGGGCAATGGCAGAGAGCGTTGCTCTCCACCACGAAGATACCATGGGGATTCGTAAACCCCTGATGGCGACTGCATGGGACACACTTCTCCTAGATTTCCGCACTGCCTGGCAGGCAACTGTTAACCCCAGGAGCTAATCATGGACAATGGTGATGCACCAGCCACCAATGCCCACCATACGCCATAAAGCATAATAGAAACACAAGTGTGACCCACTGGACGAACCATCACAGAACCTAGCACCTTAATATCTCGCATCTATATCCTGAATACACGGCTACTGATGGATCAAGGAGGGACATAAATCTGATCTGATCACTACAATGAACTATAAGCGCTGGGGAGTGATAGAAAACTAAGTTGGGCAAAAGTTGATATCGTTCACACCGTGATCCCGCCTCCCTTCCCCTCGACCCTTTACTCCCTCCACCTGCCCTTCCTTGGTTAAACCAAACCTGTTGCACGTAGACACGAGAGTCGCACAGAAACGCAATGTCATCCTTGTTGGAAACGCCCCTGAATAATAGATGTTTAAGCACACACAATAACTAGACAATCACTGATGACATGATATGTATTGTTACTTTACTTCATTTTAGTCTAAAATGGGAATTCGATCTGGCTGTATATTCTGCTGAGGTGCACACGTATAATGTCTGTTTATTCAAAACAAAAATTAATAAATTTAAACAAAAAAATTAATGGTTCAACCTCTCAACACTTGGAAAAATTGTCATAATACAAAACCCTGCTCGCAACCTTTGCATGTAGGGTAAATGTCTACCATGAAAAGCCTGTGAAAGAAATCCTGACATAAGGGATGAAATACATAAAAGTATGAAACTCCCTGCCTTTAATTACATGGTCCCTTCTAAATCATTTGACGTCAGAGATATGGACTTTTGGCTTACTTTAGAGCTATAAAAGAAACCCCAAATGATGATGTGGTTCCCTGCAGCCAAGATTAAGATGCCCGCAGTAGCAGCTCCACCAGGCTTGGCCATGAAATGCTGCAAGCAGAAGATCAGATGTAAGAAATTCTCAGAAAGTGCACAGAATGTATGTAATCCCATCTTTGCCCGGATCCGGCAAGTTTCATTCATCAACCTTTACACACTCCTGATAGAATCAGCACCCCATCTTTTTAAACACCTTGTTACCCAACTGCTTCCTGAAAAGAAATACTTTACTCTCATCTGTCTTAGCTCCCCACACCCCATTTTCCATATTTGCGCTGTCCATTACATTTTTGTAAATATCTCCCTCCAGGCCCTACCCCCTTTTTAGGTCCTAGCCTGCGATGGCTGTGCAGACATGCGCAGTCTCGCTGGCAAGATTTAATGAGATAGAGAGAACATCACTAGCGAGGTTAAGCCCCGCCCCTCTTCTCCATTGGCTGGCCTCCTAAACGGTGGCCAGCCATTGGAGAAGAGGTCCTACTGATGTTCTTCTTTCTCTTTAAGCCCTGTCCTTTTCAGATTGGGTTCATTGACTTGACTTACTGCTGAAGTAAAAGGTTTCTTATCTTCTTAATGGGTCCAGATGGCCCCATAAAGAAGATAAGGAACCTTTCACCCCAGCAGGAAGTCGGGGCACCCAGTCTGAAAAGGACGGGGCTTAAAGAGAAATACGCTTATACCGAAGAAGCCGTGCTTCTCTATAATCCGTAGCAAACTGCTGCGAGTGAGGGGGTGAGGGAGTCAAGGGAAAGGCAGGAGGCGCGGGATCGGGTGTGGAGGCAGCGTCAGACAGGACAATGAGGCACACGCTCAGCTCGAGAAGAAGCAGCCAGCTCATCTGAGCAGATGAACATGCGCATCTGATGAAATGCAGAGCGAGCACTTCCTTACAGGCGCTGCAGCGGAAGCCGCAGGTCTGAAACCGGAGCCCCCGCTAATCCGGATAAAGACCGCCTGGTATGTTCTGGAATGTGCACTTCGGGCTGGTTCCTCGCCTTCCACCTTAAGGGCAGGTCCCCAGCCAGCGAGGAGGCTAACTTTCCAGTGTGTCTGTCTGTGTCTGAGTACAGTAGGAGGAGTTTTCCACTCCCAGTGCAAAAGGTGTGCTGGGCACAGCCCCTGCCTGCGAGCTGAGCCTAGCGCTGGGATTGTTTTGGATAAACTTTGGGTTTTTTTGGAGCCGGAGCCGCAGCGTGAACAGCAGGACTGTGGACAGAGATGCTGCAGAAGGAATATCGGATCTGCATGCCGCTCAGCATGGAGGAGGTAAGTCGGCGCCACTAACGCGGCAGCGTGGGTTAAGCGCTCACGGCTTAGATCCTTGTGCAAGTCGTGGTTTGAATCCCCCTGCGGCGACTCAGCCTTTCATCCTTCCTAGGAGGAGGGATGGCCTTCTGCAATGTCTTGCATTCGAGTAGGCAAGGGACTGGGATGTTGTAATTGAAAAAAGAATATGTAATTTATTGGGTTAATGTGCTACTGCTGAGGTCTCGAGTCATGGTTCAAGTCCCAGTCGGTCCACTGATAGAAGTGTTCGTGTCTACGCCTTTCACTGTCATTTTACATAAGGTTGTGGTCTGGTGCATCCGTCCAGTTGCTTGCATTGAAATGACGCGAGGCTACTGTCTCCAGCATGTCTGAGCATCGGTTGGGCTCTTAAATGAAATGCATTGGTTTCAATTGAAATTGACTACCCTTGAGTTACTTTTCATCCTTCCAGGGGCAATGAAACGCGTAGATTCAACTGGCTTAAAAGAAGCACCTGCTATTTACAGTGTTTGAAGCGTGCATTAGACTTCGGCATACTGAACACTACATCTGCACTGTAGCCAGCTCATCTACCAGTGTCCAGAGCTGCTGACAATCTTCCACCTCTACATTTATTTCACGCACACATCTAGCCATGCATTGGCTGATACGTCGGTGTTGTATTCGAGCCCGTAGCAGGTATACGCTTTGAGTGGGAATTATGCGAGATGCTCGGATACGGTGCCTCTGTGTGCACGAGACGGTGTTTACAAATGAGCCTCGAGCACTGACAGTTGGCCCGTGTCAAGCATACACAGCTCGCTCACGTCTGTTTTTCTCGATGCATCCTGGTACTTGTAGTTTTCTTTATCATGCATCTTAAATCCCCCGGATGTTATTATAAATTTGTAGTCTATCCCTGAAAAGAGATTTCATTTACAGACAGTCCGGCCTGTATTTGCTTGACGATTGTGGCTCAAGGAGACAGTCCTTCTAATAATGCCTTACCACTTGACCAATGCTGTGTGATCTTGGACAAAAGACTTTTCCTTTTCTGCACATCCCAGGCCTGGTTAAATCGAAGGTGCTTGGAAATGAGCTAAAACTAGTATTACGTGCTATACAAATGACTGACCATGACATGGAGTCACTTGGGAGCTCCGTGGGCAACATCTGCAAGAATTCCTGACTTTTTAGTCCGCATTCCCCTGCATGTGTGGGCCTGTCAGCCCAATAGATAGACATACCTTAAACAAAGGTAAGTCTCCTAGGTTCCTTAATGCAGTTACTGGTGTACAGGGAGTCGGGACAAAGGTGCCCCACACAAGATAGGGATACATTGAAGGGTTCCATGAACATGCTCTGCTGTGCAAGGCAGGCCCCTGTTCTGCGCCTGTGTGAGGCACGTGTGTGCTGGTACATAAGTATCCATGCGCAGTATGAAGTGAGCAAAGTGCGTGCATCAGTTGCTGGCCAGGTGATGTCTTCAGATGTTCAGTGCATGTTCTGACTTCAGGAAGTGCAGATTCCAGTATTTACACATGAATATCCACCATTCCTTTGGAAAAAGTATATACTGCCGTGTTTGCACATTCGTGTTTGAAAAAGTTCAGGTTGTTGCATTAGAACATGCATATTCACCATACGTGTTTGGTTATTGCCACTGCACAAACAGCAGTGCATTCAAATTGGCTGTGTGTGTGTGGCTGTGTGTGTGTGCGGATGTGGCTCTATGTGTGTGTGGCTCTATGTGTGTGTGGCTCTGTGTGTGTGTGGCTGTGTGTGGGGCTCTGTGTGGGGCTCTGTGTGTATGTGGGGGACTCTGTGTGTTTGTGTGTGGCATTTGCGAGAGATTAAGCTATTGGCATTGTAAATGACAATGCAATTTATTTATCTGTTTTTAAAACCAACACACAAATGAATAAATTGTCATTTACAATGCCAATAGCTCTAACTTTTGCAAAGGCGAGACCGTTGCGTGGTAAATGCTTTTTGTCACCTAGGTCTCGACTAGAAAACTCTTGTATACAGCACCCTGTTGCATTGCAGCTGGATTCACGATATGTAAACAATATAGTGGCAATTGTAAAGAATCAATCAATCAGTGTACTTGTAAAGCTCGCTACTTACCCGGGAGGGTCTCAAGGTGCTATGGGGAGGGGGGGGGGTGCTGCTGCTACTGCTCTGGCTCCACTTGTCGATGGGGAGCGAGTGTAGGACTCTCAGGTGGGGGTGATGTGGCTGCGGCGGGGGACGTTGATGATCAGTCGGGCGGAGGCGTTTTGGATGCGTTTTAGTCGTCGTAGGTGTTTGGCTGGGATTCCTGCGTAGAATGCGTTGCCGTAGTCCAGTCTTGTGCTGACGAGGGCCTGTGTCACCGTTCTTCTTGTTTCGGTCGGGATCCACTTGTAGATTCTGCGGAGCATGCAGGAGGAGGAGACGGCGTTGACCTGCTTAGACATGGAGAGGGAGGAGTCGAGGATGAATCCTAGGTTGCGTGCATGGTCAGTGGGTGTTGGTGCTGTTCCCAGTGTGGTCGGCCACCAGGAATCATCCCAGACTGAGGGGGTGGGTCCGAGGATGAGGACCTCCGTCTTGTCCGAGTTCAGCTTCAGACGGCTGCTCCTCATCCAGTCAGCGACGGCCTTCATTCCCTCGTGGAGGTTGGTTTTGGCGGTGTGTGGGTCTTTGGTGAGGGAGAGGATGAGCTGGGTGTCGTCGGCGTAGGAGAGAATGTTGAGGTTGTGATGGCGGGCCACGTGTGCGAGGGGGGGCCATGTAGACGTTGAACAGCGTCGGGCTGAGAGATGAGCCCTAGGGGACGCCGCAGATGATGTCGGTGGCTTCGGATCGGAAGGGTGGGAGGCGGACGCTCTGGGTTCTGCCGGAGAGGAAGGACGTGGTCCAGTTAAGGGCCTTCTCTTGGATTCCGGCTTCTAGGAGGCGTGTCTTTAGAGTGCAATGGCAGACCGTGTCGAAGGCGGCTGAGAGGTCCAGGAGGATGAGGGCTGATGTTTCGCCGTTGTCTAGTTGGCGCCTGATGTCGTCTGTGGCAGCGATGAGGGCTGTCTCGGTGCTGTGGTTTCATCTGAGTCCGGACTGGGACGGGTCCAAGATGTTGTTGTCTTCCAGGTGGCGGGCCAATTGCATGTTGACGATTTTCTCGATGACCTTTGCCGGGAACCGGAGCAGGGAGATGGGCTGGAAGTTCTTGAGGTCCTTGGAGTCTGCCTTGGGTTCTTGAGGAGGGCGTTGATTTTCGGCGTGCTTCCAGCTTTCCGGGAATGTCGCTGTTTTGAAGGAGATGTTGATGACCTTCCGTAGTTGGGGTGCGATGGCTGCGTCTGCTTTGTTGTATGCGTGGTGTGGGCACGGGTCTGACGGAGATCCTGAGTGGATGGACTATAGGAATAAGCACAGCAGATTCTGTTTTCTAATAAGTGAAGGAAAAATGTGACTAGATGCAAACATTTAAGTTAACATTTGGGCTGGTTTTCTTCGAACAATAGTGCAATAGCTGATCTAGTTCCTGTTCTTATCACATTTGTGATTGTCATTCCCCTGCTGTTTCAGAAGCTGCTGCTGATGGATAAGAAAAATGTTTGTATCCAATGAGGTTTACTTGTATGAGTGTGCTTGTTTTTTTGTGTCTAATTCTTCCTTTTCTGATTACTTTCCTTGTGTGTGTGTAGGATATAGGCGAGACGACCTCAATCGCTGAAGCAGGGGAAAGCCATGAAACACAGGTAAGATTTGAAGCAAGCATTTCCTGAAAGGAACAAGCTACTGTTATTAATGGAAAATCCACAGTTTGTGGATTTCAGGACAGCTGCTAGTTTCCTGCCGAGCTCGATTTACTGACTCCTACAACTTTCATAGCTTGCACAGAACTGTGACCAACTGATGCCTACTTTTTCCCATCATGAACTGTGTTTTGGAATGCCCTGTACTTCTGTTGTTCTTTCTGTAGTTAGTGGATAGCCTTGGAATTGCTTACATTCAGAAGTCTATTCCCCGAGTTTCACTTCTTGAGTGACTTTGCACCTTCAAAAGATGTTTTAACATCTTGCTGGTATGAGGTGAATTTTTTGCAAGAGGGAAGTGCTTCCTAATGCTCTGACACCTCATGATGGGTGTTGGACTTAATTAAAAAAAAACATGATGTTGAAGGAGTTCTCAGCAGTGTGTCATTGCAGGGCCAGAGTGCTATGTTTAGTCACTACAGGCAGGTGCTTACTCTAAGTACTCAATAAATTGGACCAACAAGTGTGTTCACTCCCGGGTTTTACTGGAGTGCCGTGTGCTAAGGTCCTTACCCTATTACACCATACAGCCAATATTTTTGATGATGATACTTTACCAAAGCTCGATTATACCATTGATTGTTCTTCATCCTGCGACATGAGGTATCACAATGAGCCTGCAAGTGTACTGCGCGTTTCTGCCCTAGGTGGGATAGGTTCTAAACATGGGTTTCCGTTCATTCAGTTTGATTAAAATGGGGAGGCATAATATGGAGAAGAGTACAAACACATGTTTGGGTTCCAAGTTCCCTTCCATATCCCTGTTTCTTTAAAGATAACAAAGGAATTAAAATAACTAGTGCTCCAGAAAGAATAAAGACTGTCTTAACCCCATGGTCATGAGTTTTGTTTTAACTTTGCATTCAAGTAACTTGCCTTTGCGCTGCATTATGCCGAATTTGTAAGGAGTTGTATACTTATGGGTGCGGCTATATAGATACATACACAAATTTAAGATTAACGATGTTGAAAGAGGATAAGCCATCCAATGGATGCCTCGTATAGGCCTATAATGCTGCTATAGTCAAGGTAAAGATGCCAGTGACCAGATTAAAAAACTGAAGTATACAAAAAGTGATGGATAGAATGCTTGAATTATTCTCACCACTGGTAATTACTCAAGCCGTATTTTGCACACCATGCCACCTCAGTTTGGACCCAGCCATATGCAGATCAGTCTTGAACCTGCTCCAATGGCAACAGTTCAGCCCGAACTGCCAGGTCAGGTCCTCCCTGAACCAGAACAGAAGGAACCCAGGCCCAGTTTTGCCCTAGTTAGGGTTTATCAGCCGTGTATAGCTTCATTCCAGTCACACAGTGTGCACGAGACCCGCATCTGGGCACACCTGTCCCACACATCTGGGCATACCTGTCCCACTTAGGGTGACATACTAAAGCATACAAAAAGTGATGAATGAACTGCTTGAATTAATCTCAGCTACTGATAATTACTTGGGCTGCATCGAAAACGGAGGTGATATAGTGTGCAAAATAATGGTGGTCTGGAATGCAGCCTTGAGTAATTACCAGTGGCTTAGATTAATTCAAGCATTCTAGCAATCACTTTTTTGTGTACTTCAGATTGGTCTTGTTCACCTGAACAGTTGTGCTCCATGCCAAATAGGGGTACTAAGCTCAATAAGGTATATCAGTGTGTGGGGTACACAGAGAGAAATAGTGGAACAGACTATGGTGATGTCTTTAGACACCACTATGGTGTTTGAGTTTTTGGAATGGACTTACATGTTTGGGGTCTTGGAAAGGATGGAAATTGGGCCCACTTACAAAAAAGTGGGTCAGGCTTGTATCAGCAGCCATTGGCCAGGGTGTGGTAAACTGCACTCTATCGGGCCATTTCTGTCTGGGACGGCTGGCCGCTTTCTCTCTTGATCTTTGCTACGGCCTTTAAGCATAGGTTAGAGAGCACCCACTGATTAGAAGAGTGCAATGGGTCGTAGGACAAAATAATCTTGTTCTATGCAGACTATGTGCTGCTGTATGTGGCACAACCTGACCTTATCTATTTCCAGACTCCTGCAGATATTTGGGAAATATTCAGGCTGCATGATACCATAACTGCCGATGCACCAGAGTAGTAAATGGGATGTCCATTATAAATCTCAATTAGGGGTTTCCGATACTTGGGCATACATGTGACTCCAGAAGCGAATCATGTTCTTATTAAGAATGTATATACTCTGCTAGACATGTTTAAAAAATGATGTCAAGCATTAGGCGGGCTCAGCTGTTCTCTTTGGGCCGGGCCGCTGTATTAAATATGGTGACCTTGCCAAGTTCCTGTGCACCCTTCTGAATATTTCATTTACGTTTCTAGCAGACTTTATTACGAAATGGTGAGGAACCATGCACTTTTTTCTGAGAAAGGGCCACAATCGGCGCGATAGCTCTCCCAGATGTTAAAAAATACTTTTGGGCTACACAGTTGATAATGTTTAATGAGTGGCCATTTGCTTTGCAGGTTAGCCTGCTGTTAAGGTCGACAGACACGCCATGGGGAGCAGATGTACTGAGCGGCACTTTATGAAGACAGACTACCTAATAGCTACCGGCACATTAACATACAGTGGTGACTACTTGAAAGGAAATGAAGTTATTTTTAGGATGTGAGGGTTGTGTTCACTAAGGAAACTCAATTGTGGGGCAGTGATGACTTGGCAGATGTGGGTAAACTCCAGGGATTCCTTAGGTGGAAGCTCATAGGCATAAGCAAACTGGGAGATCTATGGAAATTCATGGACTTTAGCTTATTTTGCTCACACCGAAAGCCAGATGACTGACTTGGAAAACTTTGGATTCATGTAGGTTAAGCATGCTTTAGCCACATAAATTATAAAGGGGAATGACTCTAGGGAACTCCTCCCCACTGGAAGACTGGGTATTTCATAAAAGAGCTATCTCAATGATATGTAGAAAATAAATAAATTCATAAATAACTCTCCTGATATCCTGCTGAAATTGAAAGCTGAATGAGAGGTGGATTTTGGGGACTTTGAGGAGAAAGAATAGGAGATGCTGAGAAGCTCCTTGCAAATTGACAACAGAATCAGGATTCTGGTTTATACAGTCCGCATCGCACATACATCTTATTACATCAGAATAGTGCTGCAAAAACTTGGGAAAATTGACACCCACAGATGTGTTTGGGGTTGCAACCAGATTGAGTCTTTCTGTATTCTATGTTCAAGCCAGAAATAAATCTATACTGGTGGGAAAGTACGGGATTGCCGGCAGTTGGTGACTGGAGTAAAAATGGAAGATTCAGCTAAATTGCTCTTCACATTTGATATGGAGGTGGGGTGGCTGAGCATTTGAATTACATTAAAATGTTGGTTGTCCTCGACATATTAGTCACAAAACAGACTATTGCCAAACGATGGGGAGCGAGTGACTAACCAAATGTACGCACCTGAAAAGAAGACATGGACTGGTGCATGCTTGCAAATAAGCAGATTCATGAAGCAGATGATTCCAGGGGAAACAAAAAAATGGCAATCCTGGCAATGAAATAGAGGATTTTACATAAAGGTGTAAAGCATGAACCAGGCTCTGAGATTGAGATTAATCAGGGGCAATATAAATTGTGTTGACCACTCATGGCTGGATTTGCCCATGCGCCATTGAGAAATGACCACAGCCACCAAGCTGCCGGATAACAAATTTGTACTAATACTGGTGACCACTTGTTCTTTTTGCCAATTAAAAGATACTTTAATGATAATGTAAGACTAAGGCATCAAGCATGTGCAGACTCTACTTCTGTAGTAGAGGATCTCTGTGTATAGTCATAATTATCTGAATAGTTTTGCCCATGTGCGTGGAACCCGGAGCACTTCATTACATATATTCTCGTAAGTTGTCCTCTTCTGCAGTCCTGCATAAACACTTAAAAGATGATAGACAATAATGCAGCCTAAAAACAACTAGACTACACTGGCCACTTCATCCTGAAGTGAAAAAGATAGCCAGGTAACAGTTAAATTGATCTATTTTACTAAGTTTCACACATAGAAAAAATCCCTTTCACAAAGATCCCTTTTTCATGATAGAGATGAAGGGTTGGACAGACAAGCCTCCATTGGCTGCCATTATGTGTCTGTAACTGGATACCGTGCCTTTAAGAAATCCTTCCAGAGACCCTCTGTATCCCATGATGCACAGCCAAAGGCTAGTTACTTTCAGTTCTTTTACCCGGCTCCTGCTAGCAGGACCCTGGAGCATTGAGCTCTACCTTGATAGGTATATTTTAAATTTTTCTCGCTTGAAAGTGAGTTTTTTCGACTTCACTCGACGTTTTTGACCTTTCTCTTGCTTCTGCTGTACTTTTTGGGCAGAAATTCCACAGTTTACTTGTCATAATGCCATCCTTATTCGACAACTGTCCTGTCTGTGGAAGGAAAAAGGCAAAGTCGAACTCTCACAGAGTATGTATTCTGTGTCTGCCTGCCTCTCATATTCCTGATACCTGTGCCATCTGCAAGACCTTTTCTAGGCGCACCCTGCGTGACAGGGAGAAGACTTGACTTCAAGGGATGGAGCAGACACGACCGGCAACTTCTACAGGGACCTCTGGGCAGGGAGAGGGTAAGTCCTCTACTAAGACCCATGCGCCGGCCTCTGGGGGGCTCCCCGGTCGAAAACAGGCTGAAAAACTGCGCCGGTCCCCTTCGACGTCAAAAACTGCGACGACGAGAGCAGGTATGACGACAATCTGCTCCCCGTCGACCCAGGGCTCTGGATCGAAGCGACGTCGATGCTCGAGGGGGAAGGACGGTGGGATCTTGGCAGAGGTAGCCGTTAAGGCATCGATCGACGTCGAGTCACTATCACCGTCTATCAAGTTCAAGGCACCGGCGCTTGCCGTCGAGGCGACAACACCGATCACCGTCGACGAGGCATTCAGCGTTGAGGGGACGCTCAACGTCGAGGAGAAGCTGAGCGTCGAGGAGACACTCCGCGTCGAGCAGACGATCGACGTCAAGGAGACGGTCGACGTTGAGAAGGTCGAAGTCGACGAGATTGACGTTGACGAGGAGATCGACGTCAAGAAGCCATCAAAGAAGCTCAACGTCGAGGTATCACTCCCGTACTTGCTCAATTGTGAGCCTGTCATCTTCAGCAGGGAGTTCTAGACGCCGCCGACGCTCGCCATCTAGCGTCCCATCACGATTGAGGAGGAAGTCTAGGGCACAAAAAAGAAGTGTGGCTGTCTCTTTGGACTCTGAGTACTCCCGTACTTATTCTCTTTCGAGGATGTCTCCTCGGCATACACCGCCTCCTCTGCCATCTCCTCCTTCTCCTCCTCCCCCTCCACCTCCACCTCCAGTGTTACCTCCGTCTCCTCCTGCGCCTGGGCCAGCAGCACCTTCGCCAGTGCCTCGCCCAAGGCATCGTTCTCGCGATCGTCGCCGTTCATCCACGTGCTCTCGGCGGCGCTATAGCCATGGCAGATCCCTCTCCAGGTGTACCCGAGACACGTCCTCGACGAGGACAGGCCAGTACTCTCCCACGCTAACGGACTCTCCTCCACATAGTGGCACCTATTGATGACGTCACCACTTTTCAGGAGGTTTTGGTCAGAGGGACTGCTAAAATTGATATTCCGTTGTTGGCTCCAGTACCTTCAACATCCGTAATATTTTAAACACTCCAGCAGAGACAGTTGTCTTGCCCCTTACTTCCACTCGTACCTGGCTTGCTGGAACCAGCTATGGAGCTGTTCCTGATGCCTTCTTCGTTAAGGTCTGCGCCTTTCCGGCTTCAGAAAAAGTACAGAGCACCCGATTCGGATCCTATCTTTCTCCGGATGGACCCCACCCCAGACTCTGTCAAAAAAGCAGCATGCTACGGCTCCGGCGTCTTCTCTACCACCGGACAAGGAAAGCCATAAGCTGGATTCGGTGGGGAGGAAGGTCTGCAGCTCGGCAGCCACATCGATGAAGGCGGCTAGTTCGACTGCCCTTCTGGGAAGGTATGACCGCGTCCTGTGGGAATCGCTCATCCAATTTGTGGATCTCCTACCCAGGGACAAGTGGGAGGACTTTCAAGAAATACTGAATGAGGGACTGATGGTCTCTAACCAGATCATCAGTGTGGCGGCGGACACATCACTCTTGTCGGCCCATGAATTTTGTCATGGCGTGGCTCTTCGAAGGCATTCCTGGCTCCGCCTTACTTCTTTAAACCCAGAGGTTCAGCAGCGCATAGCGAACTTACCATTCTCTGGCTCGATTCTTTTCAGTTCACATGCAGATGACGAGATGGTACGGATGAAATCCAAGAAGGAAACTTTGAAGACTGTCGGTTTGGAGAAACCCAAAGAGCAGCATAAGACCTTCCGGCCATTCCAACTGCGGTACTCCTCTCAGAGCTTCCAGCGTGGGCAAAGCCGTCCGTATGGTCAGCAACAGTTTCAGCGACAACCGTTTCATAAACGACAGTCACGAGGATGGTCCAACCAGCAGTCTACAGGGAACAAGGCTCCTGTTGGGCCTAAGCCCCGAAAGGTTACTTCCCCCTCTTCTGTTACCCACTCCGGCGGGGGGAAGCATTCGATATTACCTGGCAGAGTGGCAAAATATAACTCGGGACAATTGGGTGCTGAATATTGTTCATAATTTATATTATCTACGTTTCATCAGCCCTCCTCTGTCCATCCCTCAAACTCACTCCCGTTACATGCTACGCGAGTTACAGGCGGAGGCAAACATCTTGTTGGAGAAAAGGGCTATAGAGCCAGTTCCTCTTGCACAGAAGGGAACAGGACTGTATTCAAGATTCATTTTTGTCCGAAAGAAAGACAAGAACGAGTTCAGGCCCATTCTCGACTTGCCACAGGCAAACAAGTGGATTCGCAGAGAGAAGTTCTGCATGTTATCCTTGCGTCAAATCTACCCTCCGCTCCTTCAGGGAGATTGGTTATGCGGAATAGATCTGCAAGACGCATATTTTCACGTGCCAATAACGAAAAAACATCGCAAGTTCCGGCTGTTCTCGGTTGGAAACAATCATTATCAGTATGCAGTGCTTCCCTTCGGCCTGAAGTCGGCGCCCAGGACGTTCTCCAAATGCGTGGCTGTGGTAGCAGCACATCTGCAGAGGGACAAGGTGTTAGTCTACCCATATCTGGACGACTGGCTGATCAAGGCAGCGACGTTTCAAGAAGCGCAGCTGCATTTCAATTAGATTTTGGCTCTCCTTCGACGTTTGGGCCTTCACATCAACAACACTTAGTCTGTCTCAACTCGGTACATGCCTGCAGTATCTGGGAGCAACCATCGATACTCGCAAGGCAAGCGTGTGTCCTTTGGAAGAGAGACGCTTATCAGTCCTTCGGAAGGCTCAGGTTCTCATGACCATTCCCTCGCCGACAGTGAGGATGGTGTCTTCTCTCCTGGGTTCCATGGCGTTTTGTATCTTCCTCACTCCACATGCACGCCTCCACATGCGGCCTCTGCAGGAATGTCTGGAGGATCAGTGGTACTAGAGATGAGGGAATTGGGAGGACCGGATTCAGCTGTCGCAGCAAGCCCTCCAGTCCATCAAGTGGTGGTGCTCGCCTCACAATCTCCTCTGAGGGATTCCGTTCCACAAGGAGATACCGGCTCAGACCATTGTGACAGATGCATCTCTCCATGGCTGGGGAGCGCATTCAGACTACCTTCAGATAGGGGGCACGTGGTCCCAGAAGGAGGCCATGTATCACATCAACTTCCTGGAACTCCTAGCGGTTCATTTGGCTCTGAAAGCCTTGCAGCCTTTCTTTCCCACCAATTCCCTGCTTGTACAGACAGACAACACGACGACGATGTACTATCTCAATAAGCTTGGGGGCTCAAGATCTCGCCCATTGTCTCGGGAAGCACAGACAATCTGGAATTGGCTGCTGGCCAGGGACCTGACCATAACGGCAACTCATCTGCCAGGTGTGCTGAATGCTCAGGCAGACGCTCTCAGCAGACTCATTCAAGAAAATCACAAATGGGTCTTAAACGACGAAGTTGTAGGAGAAATCTTCAGAAGATGGGGTACTCCAGAGATCGATCTGTTTGCCACTGCAGAAAAGAAGCAAACGCCGAGACTTCGCCTCCAGGTTGTTCCAACCGGGGACTCTGGGGAATGCACTGTGAATCAACTGGTTGAACAGCTTTCACTACGCTTTTCCACCCATTCCCCTGATCCCGACAGTGTTGATCAAACTTTCCCAATCACGAGCCAAGATGATCCTCATTGCTCAGGAGTGGCCTCGCCAGTGGTGGTTCACCGATCGACTACACCGGTCTCTCCTGCCACACCTTCTACATCTGTGTCGGCCGGACCTTCTCACGAAGTTTGGAGGGCAGATGGTGCACCCCAAACTCTCGTCGCTGAATTTGGCAGCAAAGCTCCTGAGCTGGTGCAGTATGGACATCGGGGTAAATCTCCCTCAGAACTGAATGGAGATATTAAGGGAAGCAAATACACCATCCACACGGACTTCCTATGCATATAAATGGAAGAGATGTTGCATTTGGTGTGCCTCTAAGAATGCAGATCCTACCTCCTGCAAGGAGGATGTCATTCTTCCGTACTTGCTGCATTTGGCTCAATCTGGCCTTAATTTTCATTCCATTAAAGTTCACCTAGCAGCTTTAACTGCGAATAGGAAATGTCTTTCACAAACTTCCTTTTTCCAAATCCCAGTCATCAAAGATTTTCTGGAAGGTTTAAAGAAGGGGTTTCCTCCCAGTAGACGTCCTTCACCTCCGTGGGAGCTTAATGTGGGGCTTCTAGACTGATGAGGGAGCCTTTTGAGCCCATTCATAAGGCTTCTCTCCAGCATCTGTCCTGGAAGGCAGCTTTCCTTGTAGCCATAACATCGGTTCGCAGGGTGAGTGAAATCCAGGCTCTATGTTGTTAAGAGCCTTACCCGGTGTTTCATTCTTCTAAGGTAGTCATGAGAACTCGCCCTAAATTCCTTCTGAAAGTGGTGTCAGAGTTTCATGTGAATCAAACGATTTCTTTACCCATGTTTTTTCGGCTTCCTTCCTCTCCTATGGAGAGATCCCTTCGTTCTCTCGATGTTAGAAGGGTGTTGAAGTTCTACTTAGATAAGACTAAGGAGATTCGTAGATCGGATCAGTTGTTAACTATGGCTCTGTCAGGACTGGTCTTGCTACTTCCAAGCAATCCATCTCTAGGTGGATCGTGTCCTGTATTCAGTTGTTATCAGAAAACCAACAAGACTCTAGTTAGTAAGCCTAAGGCTCACTTTACCAGAGGTAAAGCTGCTACAGCGGCTTTACTCCGTAACGTCCCTATTGCAGAAATCTGTAAGGCTGCTACTTGGAAGTCAGTCCGTACCTTTGCTAAACACTACTGCCTGGACTCTGATGCCAGGGCAGATGGCCAGGATTGGCAGGCTTCACTGAGGAATCTGTTTGCACAATAGTGGGTCTGTTTGTTTCTTCCGCCGCTGGGATTGTTCTTTGGGGATGGGCTTGCTTTTCTATTCAGATGATTGACTATACAAAGAGATCCCCTACTGCAGAAGGAGTAGTTTCTTAGCTGTAACTCCAGTTCTGTAGTAGGTGTATCTCTGTGATCGTCATAAGCAACCCACCCTCCTCCCTGGTGGATGAACAGTGATATCCAGAATTAAGCAGGCCCTGCTTTACATGCCTTCAAAAATAACTGAAAGTAACTAGCCTTTGGCTGTGAATCATGGGATACCGAGGGTCTCTGGAAGGATTTCTTAAAGGCACGGTATCCATTTACAGACACATAATGGCAGCCTATGGGGGCTTGTGTGTCCAACCCTTCATCTCTATCATGAAAAAGGGATCTTTGTGAAGGGGAGTTGTTCTATGTGTGAAACTTAATAAAATAGTTAAATTTAACTGTTACCTGGCTATCTTTTTCACTTCAGGATGAAGTAATGGCCAGTGTAGCCTAGTTGTATTTAGGCTGCATTATTGTCTATTATCTTTTAAGTGTCTATGCAGGACTGCAGAAGAGGACAACTTAAGAGGATATATCTATAGAAGTGCTCCAGGGTCCACACACATGGGCGGGACTATTCAGATGATTATGACTATCACAGAGATACCCTGACTACAGAACTTGAGTTACAGGTAAGAAACTACTCCTTCTCATTTTGCGACAGCTGGATAAAGAGATGAGAGAAGAAGTAGGAGCAGAAAGACTGGCTTTTGACAGTATGAGGATGTCTGGTAATTTCTCCTTCTCAGTCTGTTCGGTTTTCATTTTTTGAAACTTTTTATTGATCTGCTGACAAAAGGCAAAACACCTTACATCATTCGAAATATATATGCATCTGAAATCCTGAAATCTACAATAAATCATCTTACAAAGACCAAACACAGGTAATAACTACAAAAAGAGAATTGTTTTTTAGCTCAGAAAATCAAAGGTTTTGCGTTCTCCCCTCCAAACTCCTGCCTAACGCAGGGCGTAGTGTCTCAAGGACATGACCATGTCCCCATAACAACAAAGTAAAACATCAAGTGCCTGCTGTCCCAAGGTGTCTAGTTTGATATCTTTGTCTCCAGCAATCCCGGAGCTGATCACACCAGAATAAAAAAGGGCCTACCTCTTCTATATGTTGGGTTTATCAGGAAACCAATCGAAAGACTAAAAATTCTTAGACAGAAATTACCTCAGTTCCCTACAGTTACTGCTTTCTTTCCTCGATGACCTTACTCCATTTCGGAGATATGTGGATTCTACAGTCTCTTAGACAGATATCCCTCATATCCCTCTATCTGGAAGCAGTGATTATCACTACTGTTCTTTGATATTGCCACCATTTCAACAACAGTTCCAGGGCCATGTGATCTCTAGCTCTGACCCTTTCAATGTAATCATTTTAGCTCTCTGAACCGTCAAGAGTATCGATACCATTCTTCAGGACCTGCGCAGTGAAAAATTGTAGCCTTGGAGCTCCCAATTCGTTTTTCACAGACAATTGCATAACCCTTAATACTCTGGTTCTTGAAGCTCCCATTGTACTGTTCATACGCTCCTTCCACATTTCTGATGCACGTATGCTGTCCCTCATGCATGCTAATGGTCTCCACATGTGAGTGCACCCGGATATCCAGACCCATTCAGCTTCTGTTTAGTCTCCTG
The DNA here is from genome assembly GCF_964261635.1 of Lissotriton helveticus. NCBI lineage: Eukaryota > Metazoa > Chordata > Amphibia > Caudata > Salamandridae > Lissotriton > Lissotriton helveticus. The sequence continues at coordinate 1,046,828,187 of NC_136072.1, forward strand.
ACCTGCTTATCAGTTTAACCATCTTGTTGTTCAGCTTTTCCTTCAAGCCCTCTTTTTGTTTATCTTTACAGTCAAAGGCTGTAGTCTTGAATCTTCTGTCCTTCCACAGCTTTTAGAGTAGGGATTCCAGAAGTTATAATATGGGCAATCACAGATGTAGGTCATTCCCAGAATCCTCAGTATCAACAGGGTGACTCTTCACAGCAGCAGGACGATTTACAAAGAAGTCCTTCTCTTTGAGCATCTTTTCATTCTCTAAGAGCTATGTTTAGCGTCTCGTTATGCACAGCATCTGCATAAAGTAAGGATGTTGTGAGAGACTCACCCCAATACCGCCTCTGTCCAAGAAAACATCTGTCTCAAAAGCTGGTCATTGTGTTATAAACACCGCAATGGGACAAGTATAGACCCAAAGGCCTGTTGGCTCCCTCTGCCTTCCCTTTTAGCTGTTCTTCGTGTCACTGCTAGCGCCATACTGACTAGTCTGCAACAGGCCATGCCCAGGTATGCCGATTCCAAAGCTAGTCACTCAAGTAAAGGGTGCTCCTCCCTCATTCCTCCAAGGTCATCCCTGGGCGGGGACTGCTCCACGCTGCGTCACCATCTTGAACTGCAGTGTGGTGAGGTAAGTGGTCTCAAAAATTGGTTCCTTCTGCACCTACATGTCCTCCTCTTCCCTTTAGTCACTTATTAAGTCAGGCAGCCTAAAAACTCGGAAATAAAACGGCACTTCTCATAGTGAATGCAGGCAGATTAAATTCCTTAGTGCAAACATTGATTTAGTCTAAGTCCGTCTGATTACCATGAAGTCCCAGTTGTATTAGATGTTGTACAAATAACTCGATGGTGTGGATCACAAAAGCAAAGTGGAACAATTTTCGGTACAATTCAGCATTAGTGTGCTTGAAAAATTGGAACAGAGCTCAAGTTGTTCATTAAGTTCCTCCCTCAAAACTCTGTGGTGGCTCCATATGTATTATTGCCTTTTTGGTGGTTTTTCTCTCAGAAGAATGAGTCTTTTTTTTGTGATGTTCTTCACTCTTTGGAGGTTAACAACCTGTAAGCAGTCTTCACGAATCGCTAATATTCAATGTGGTGACATAATTGAGCAGGCTGTAGAATTTGGTTACACTTGTGCTAAGCATGTGCCATTGCCTTTTCTAAAAGTAGTTTTCCAGGCCTTCTTCCAGACCATCATCAGCGTCTGGCTCTCATGTTTCCATTCACTTCTTTCAAACCTCTCAGCCCTAGTAAATTGATGGCACTTGTGACAAGGTGGATGCTATATGATTGCTGTTTTTAAAAGATATAGGAGTTGGGCCATTTGGGGAATACTGCTATGGGTGAGAGTTTATAGAAGAGTTTATGGGAGAGAGATTATGGAGAGGGTGATTGCATTAGAGCATGTGATCTGCCAGTGTTTCAAGGAAAGTTACCAATTTGGAGTGGATAGCCTCAGATGGTGTGCCAGCTTCAATATATCGGTCACGTCACCCCGGGGCTAACCCAGTGTTTCTATACTCCACTTCAGGAGCACTTCTTCTTCCGGGTCCTCTATCTGAACCCCTCAATTCCTCACGTCACACAGCTGTTCTGGCATGCTGGGCCTTCCGTATACTTCAATTGGAGGCGGAAGGGACTTGACCTAGATTCTGGGACCACTGGGGCACCATCGCTTTAGAGTAACTGTGGGTAAGGATCATCATGGCCTTGTTTTGGTCCCACAAGTTAATCCTGTTGCATTATCCACTCGCCGCAAGTATTCTCCGTGTATGGCAGCATACTGTGGCTTAGAGTCTGTAGTGGCTCAGACAGGGGATGCTAGTGCAGAGGTCTACAGCATACCCTCCACTTTCATAATCCTACTGCCCTCCTGTGGCTCAAATGAGTACCAGGGCCGGACCGGCCATAGTGGGCACCGGGAGTTCCCCTGGTGGGCCGGAAGGGTGGGGACCAGTTTTGTACTGGTGGGGACTTCTTTTGGGGCTGGTTCCCCTCTCCTTCCCCACCCCCTAACCCCCCCCCCCCACAATCCCCCTCGGGCCAGTGGGACATAATTGCCAGGGCTGGTTTGTAATCCCAGTTTAGCCCTAATGAGTACTCTAAGTAGGGGATAGTGAAATGAGGCTTATTCCTTATTCCTGTGTACTTTCATCTCAACTCATCACACCAGAAGAATGTATCACAGAAGAATACTTTTCTATTGCTACCTAAATGTGTCTCTGGAAGTAAGAAAACCACACAATGAGAAAACTCTCTTGTAGTGTAGATGTCAATGAAAAATAGTATAACCTGGAACACATTTCAGCATAGGCAGGGTATGATCCCCATATAGGGCGATTTGTAGTACCTCCTCATCCATAATCATTTAAGGCAGAGCCTCCCCATTTGACTGGCACCACTGATGCCAAAGCAATAATACTTTGTTATGACTTCCCATAACATAGGGATCTTAGGAGTTGGATGAGTCATAAAACTGTCTTTTAACTCGGAACCCTTGTAATGTTCGCATCCAGGGCAGTTTCCCAGATTTCTATTGGGCCCGGTCTTGAGTGAGTTGCGAGGGGCTGTGTTGCATACTTGGACCAAGATAGGTAGGTTTAACATAAGAGCCCTCTTTCAGACCACCGTATACCTTGTAGACTGGTAATGTCACGGCTGGCAGGCGTTGGCTATCAGAGGATGATATTTTCTAGGCTGTTACCAACCAAGCTAGGTAGGTTTAACATAAGAGCCCTCTTTGAGACCACTGTATACCTTGTTGACTGGTAATCTCACGGCTGGCAGGTGTTGGCTATCAGAGGATGATATTTTCTAAGCTGTTGGTCTCAAAATTGAATGAGACAAGTTTAGCTGCTTCTTGGTTGACAGGCTTAGCCTTTGCTTGAAGCTGTATCGTCAGAATAACCAGCAACCCAGATGAAAGTTTTTTTTGACAATTTGTTTATCCTTGCTCTAGCTGTGCTTTGTATGAGGCCTTTGTCTGGTACGATGGTGATCTGATAGAGACTTCTAGCCGCATTAGAATTATCCCCAGGCGTCAGGCTAGATCAGAAAATGTTTCATGAGCAAAACCCCTGCGCTGCAGTAGATGGTGTCATTCAACTCTGCATGGTGTTGTCCAAGCTGCAAGCGATGTGTGCGATGCCTATGTAAGTGCCACTTTGGCGCGCTGATGCCAGTTCTTTTCTTTCTGCACTAGTCCGCGGAGATCCCGAGAGAGCTTACTATTTTTTTTTCTTTTTGGCAAAGTTTGTGGGGGATTTTTCATCTTGGTGTAGCAGGGATGTCCACTAGGAAAGCTGGCTTTGAGCCTTGAGGCTCCTGTCACAGACAGATGTTGGTGACGGGTTGCATCTTGTTTGCCTCTGGTGCCTTGAATGCGACCACGAGGGGAAGACCTGCGTCGATGCCGCGCAATGCACCCCAAGGCCTTGAGGAAATGGTCTCTCAAGCTCCTTGCATCTGGTCATGCGACGCTGCAACAGTCTTGATCCTAGTCGAATGGAGGGTCCTTGGATCTGTCACAGAGCCATTAATCTTTGTCCCAGTTGAAGTCCTGGCGTTCAAATAAGTCCCATAAATTGGACAAAAGTAAGAAGTGGAAGAGATCTTTGACTTCACCCCATCCGTCAAAGTCATCCGATGAGATGAGGGAACATCGTCATTCAAGGCCTTGCTCTGTAGTTGGGCCTGCACCTGAGACAGCTCCGCACCTCCCAGAGTTTCCTGAAGTCGAAGCGACCCCTGCCAAACTCTCCAAATTTCTTGAGGCCATGCACCTCATATTTGGGTGGCCCATCCCTGCTGGCGCACTTTTGGGGCCTCATGGATTCGGGAGTGACTCCTACTAGTTCCCTGCCGGCTGGTCTGCCCCCTGGCACCAGTCGGGCCCTTGGATCCACAGATGGATCCAGACCGGTGCCGATCATACCACCTTAACCTTCCAGACACTGGTCCTGATGTTGATGCACCTGGCGGTGCCGTCTTCATTCTCATCCCTGACTACATGGAGCCCGAGGGGTGTTGTCTGACCCCGACTCTGGCGCTGACTCGAGTCTTGCCCTCCAGACCAGAGCCTGAGGCCTATTCCTATGGGGTAAGTAGGACTAGGGGAAGATTGGGAAGGCCCCTGGACCCTGAGGAATACCAGCCCCTAGATGCCTACATGGGCTGGTGTGGGGATTTGGTGGACGCCTGTGGACTGGACACCTCTCTAGATGCGGGCATAGTCTCTACGCCTACCTTGGCTACGGAGGAGGTAGCTTCTTTTACAATGGTAATGAGCAGAACGGCCGAGGTCCTGGACCTTAACCTGCCCTCCGTGACAGTCCAGACTGACATCTTGACAGAGATGCTTTAGGTGGGAGTGACCACCTCAGAACTGATTCTCCCATTTAATGAATCCCTTATGGGCATCCTGCTTGGAAACTGGTCCAAGCTCAGCACAGGAGCTCCTATGAACAGAACAACTGCCTGTCATCGCCTCACCCCAAAGAACCCCAATTTCCTCACGCAACACCCTACCCCGGAGAGGTTGATGGTTCAAGCTTCCACTTCCTATTTAATCCCTGCTGCATTCCCTACCACTCCACTGAATAGGGAATCCAAGAGGCTGGATACCTTGGGCAAGAAAACGTTTTCTTTGACTAGCCTGACCCTGCGGTCCATGAACACTCTGTTCCTTTTGGGCTGTTACTCCCAAGCACTGCAGTATTAGGTTTCGCTTGTGCTGCCCATGGTCCCGGAGGAGGCCTGGGCCATATGAGATGTGGGCTGGATATGACCAACTCTAAAGGGGAAGCGGTTTCCTCGTCGTGACCTTACGGCGTCACAACTAGCTGAGACCATCCGGCTTTTCAGGGGATGTCTAAACCTCGATTATAGACATGCCCTTTGATGGTTCCCGTCTCTTTGGCGTGCTGGAGCGCTTTAAGGATAGTAGGGCTATGACCAGGCCCAAGGGCCATTCCATGGCCCCTGCCAAGCCCAGTCCGCCTTTCGATCCTTTTGTGGCCACAGAAGGAGCTTCTAGCTGCGTCCTTACTCCCTCCCCCCACCCCCCGCTACTATGCCGTGCACCCTCCCAGTCTCTTCGTTGCTGAGGACGTGGTACCCCCACACTCCAAGGGTCTGGCAGCCAGAGGTCGGGTCAGTTCACCCCCGACCCCCTCCCCATCAGCCGCAGCTTCCAAACCCCTTTAGTTTGCCCTGCAACCATCATAAGCATCCAGCGGCAGCCAGGATATGCCATCACCTGCACCACTGGAGGTCAAAAACATCAGACCTTTGGGTTCTCCAGATTGTCTGAAAGGGCTACTCCCCCCCCCTTTGTGACTACCCCTCCACCAATGCCACCCACTTGTGACAGGCTGATGGAGGACCACTTCTCCAGTATTAGGGGTGTCTTTCATAGATTCACATGCCTGAATCATTCCCCGTCGTCGGAGTGGGAGTCCCACGGTACATAAAAAAGCAATAAAATGCCATAAATATGTAGTAATACTAATAGAAAAGAACCAGGAAGTAAAGTAGCCAATGCTACAGAAGGACAAACTTCCACATCTATGACTCTCGTAGTCATTTTGTATAGTCCAAACTACAGCCAATCAGGCGCCAGCACCCACCAGAATGTTCTCCCCAGAGGCTCAGGCTCTCAGATTTTCTACCGCACGTCGTGTGTAAGGGAGTCTCCCTGAGCTCTGCTCAGTTTTCTTACTCTAACTTCAATTTTTCTACTTTCAAGGATGTCTTCTAAGAAATCTCTCTTGAGAGCCTGTGACTTCTGTGGTAAGCTTCGGCTTTTTGAGAAAGATCCACATAAAAAGTGTATATATTGCCTGTACCTAGATCATCAGGCCTCTGACTGTAAGATCTGCAGAACCATGCCTCAAAAGACTCTCGGGGATAGAGAGGGTCGTTTACTTCTGTGGTTGAAAAGGCTGAAGGATTCTTCTAATCCTGCTTCTGAGGTAGACAGCATTGCCTCTGGTTCTACTACAGCCTCTAGGAAGAGGCCTGCGCCTGAAGAAATGTCATCACCTAAGGCAAAGGTGACTAAAAAACAACCACGTACTAAGGGAATGGATAAGCCTTCAACTTCCAAGGCTGTCCCCACAAGCAGGGGCATGGAAAGCGCTTCTGTCTCTAAAAAGGGAACAATCATCAAGTTTCCCCAATCTTCTGAGAGGAATTTACCACAGGTCTCTTCTCCTCCAATGGCGATGTCCACTTCAGCCTCCTCGTCGACGAGAACGACGACTACAGTGACATCGACGGTAACTTTTTCCTCTCCTAAACCTTGTATGGTTATGTCATCGTCGACATAGTCTCCAACTATGGTGTTTGTTTCTGTGAGGCCTGTATCGTCGACGTCCGTTGTCGACGCCTCGTCGACTCCTCTGAAAGCCCTACCGCCGACGAAAAAGAATTTGTCTACGAGCTCGTCGACGGGCTCCACGTCGTCGACGACGAGTGTCCCGTCGACGACGAGTGTCCCGTCGACGACGAGTGTCCCGTCGACGAAGGGTGTCACGTCGACGAAGGGTGTCCCGTCGACGACAAAACCATCGGAAGGGAATCCTCCGACGACGCCGCAGTTGTCATCATGCACGGCACTACAGGTTTGGTCTCCGTCGACGGTGTTTTTAACACCACAACAAGCATCGGGGCAAATACGTGAAACAGCAATGCAGCTTTCACCCCTTTGTATTTCACCTCAAAAGGTGTCTTCTGAAGTGCCAGACCAACTTTTGGACACTGAAAGTGAGGATGAGATGGTCCAGAATACATTTGGACAAGCAACTAGTCCATCGGAGTTGCATATCAAACTTCAAGAGGAGGAATATGATGCTTCTCAATCGCCTGTTAATATATCAACACCAGTGAGTAACCCAGTTGCTCAAGTGCCTATGGCGTTGCTATCCAATTTACAGTATATGCTGGACGATTACTATAGGAGGTTCCCACCATCAGAATCGGCGGGTTCTGGGCCAGCAACTCCAACTTCTGAAATACCTCCAACTGTGCTCCCCCCGGTGTGTCCGCCTTCACACTCACAACCTACTCAAGAGGGAGCTCCGCAGTCTTCGGATGATGAAGATCAAAGGGAAGAAGGAGAAGTGGATGATTTATCGGAGTGGGATGACTATCAAGTACAATCTCCTTCACCATCTCCTCAGACTACGTCGACCTCCCCTCCGGTGGATGTAGCTAGTTTTCACCTACTAATGGAGCGTGCAACCGAACGCTTTCATATACAGATGGAACAGACGCAACAAGAATGTTTCTTATACGATTTTAAGGATCAGCCCAGACGACAAATAAAAACAATACCCATCATTGATTTCATCTGGAAGGAAGGGATTAAGTTAATGTCAACGCCGGCCTCCATTCCTCCGGTCTTGCCACGAATTGATAAAAAGTATAAAGCTCCCGAAAAATCGCCTGCATGTCTGATTGGACATCCTTGACTCAGTAATTGTCCAGGCTGCCCAGAAGAGAGCAAGAAATCCATCCTCTGCAGTTACGGCGCCGCCGGACAGGGATGGCAGACGCCTAGACTCAATTGGAAAGCGTGTTTCCACCATGGCTGCAACAACTGTTCGTGCTGCCAATGCATTGGCCTATTTGGGGCGGTATGACCGCCAAATGTGGTCGGACATCGCACCTTTCATCGATCTCCTCCCTGAGCAATCCAAGGCTGAAGCACTCCTAATCCTTCAAGAAGGCCAAAGAATCTCGGAAGAGATTATTGATTCAGCTATAGATGTCGCATCTACGGGATTTCGGCAGTTAGCAGGAGCTGCTGTCCTGCGCAGACAGGGGTGGTTACATTCAACTTCTTTCAGGCAAGAAGTCCAAAACAGAGTTTTAGACATGCCATTTGATGGCGAATATTTATTTGGTCCCAAAGTAGAGGAAGCTTTACAAACAATTAAAAAGGATACTGAGACAGCAAGATCCTTGGGCACTCTACAATTCCGCAAGCCGCCCTTTCGAGGAGCGAGAGGACGAGGGACGTCCTCCAATAGAGGTGGATATCAACAACAATCCACATACTGACAAAGTAACCAGCGCTATCAGACACAGCGCTACCAGTCTTATGGGCAGAAAAGATCACACTACACCCAGAACAGGGGTAAGACAAATTACCGCGGCAAAGACAAGCGCCAATGACACTTTTCACCTGCCACCACCTATTTTCCACCCTCACAAAAAACTTAGCGGAAGAATATCGAAATTTTACTCCAATTGGCAGTCTATAACAACAGACAAATGGGTCCTGGATATTGTGGCCAGGGGCCATGCCCTAGAATTCGAAAAATTCCCTCCAAATGCTCCGCCAAGAGGACCGCCTCCAGCTCACCTGAAGGAGCTGCTTACCCAAATTAAATTGATGATACAAAAAGGAGCGATCGAGAGCGTTCCTCAGAGGATGAGAGTAATAGGGTTTTACTCCAGGTTCTTCCTGATAAGGAAGAACGGGGAGTGGCGCCCGATCCTCGATCTCCGCGCTTTGAACAAGTATCTAAGGAAATGAACGTTCCGGATGTTGTCGCTTCAGGAGATATTACATCTTCTAGCAGCAGGAGATTGCATGGTCACCTTAGATCTCCAGGATGCATATTTCCACATCCCCATCCTACCTCGCCACAGGAAATTCCTTCGCTTCAGGGTGGCTGGCAGGGACTACCAGTTCAAGGTCCTTCCTTTTGGACTGCGGTCAGCTCCAAGAGTATTTACAAAAGTTTTAGCTCCAGTGGCTGCACACCTCCGGCTGGAGGGCATACAAATGTTCCCGTATCTGGACGACTGCCTTATAAAGGCCAGTTCTCACGAAACCGTTCAACGTCACCTTCAACAGTGTCTGCAACTATTTCAGTCTCTGGGCCTGACAATCAACTTCAGCAAATCCCAAATGCAATCGTCTCAGAGAAAGGCATTCTTAGGAGCGACTCTGGACACTCAAAAACTCAGAGCTTTCGTTTCCAAAGAGAGACAAATGAAGATCAGTCGGCTAGCATAAGATCTCATGCAAAGAAAGTCAGTTTCAGTTCGACTGTACAAGTCTTTTCTAGGGATGGCGTCGGCTTGTATTCCATTACTTCCAAATTGCCGGCTTCGAATGAGTCCGCTTCAGGAGGAACTAACTTTACAGTGGCAACAGGTTTCGGTCACTTTCGAGGACCTCATTCGAATCACACCACTAATGAAGAAGTCTCTTCTCTGGTGGACACAGATGTGTCATCTGAGGCAGGGGTGCGCGTTCCTTCAAGAAGCAGCAAGTCTAACCACCACTACAGATGCATCCCTCGAGGGCTGGGGGGCTCATCTGCAAGGCCTCACGATCAGCGGCAAATGGACTGCGCAACAGAAACGGTGGCACATCAACCGTTTAGAACTGAGAGCCATTTTTCTTGCACTCAAGGCGTTTTGTGCCATCATTCAGGATGCCAATGTGTTGATACGAACAGACAACACAACAAGCATGCACTACGTCAACAAGCAGGGGGGAACTCGATCTCTTCTCATGTCTCAAGAGGCACAGGATTTATGGACATGGGCTCTTCACCACAATGTACATCTGCAAGCAGTGCATGTTCCGGGGACGGAAAACGTCCTCGCGGACGCACTCAGCAGAACAACGGTCACCACCCACGAATGGGAGCTTCACCAGGAGACAGTGGAAAACATATTTCATCAGTGGGGTTGGCCAGACCTAGATCTATTTGCGACAAGTACCAACAGCAAATGCCAGAGCTTCGCAAGCTGGCATCCCCACAAGAACTCTCTGGGGAATGCGTTCTCCATCAATTGGTCTCTGACGTTTGCGTACGCTTTCCCACCGATTCCATTAGTCCCCAAGGTTCTGCGGAAGATGAAGAAGGAACCTTGCCGACTCATCCTGATTGCGCCCAGATGGCCGCGCCAGTATTGGTTTACAGAACTCCTCCTACTGTCAGAGTGCAAGCCAATTCAGTTACATCCAATCCCGAACTTGCTCAGCATTCAGGAAGGACAAGTCTTCTATCCGGACCCAGCATCTCTGAGATTAGCGGCCTGGCTCCTGAACACCGTGAGTTCGCACACCTGAACATCCCGGAGGACTGTAAAGAGGTGTTGGCCAAGGCTAGAGCACCTGCTACCATCAAGACGTACAGTCTGAAATGGAAACGATTCTGCATCTGGTGCCGTTCAGCAGGGGTTCACCCTTTTTCAGCAAAACCTGAGGAAATTCTTCCTTTTTTCCTGCATTTAGCACAAACAGGTCTGTCTCATGCTACCTTAAAGGTGTTTCTGGCTGCAATATCCAGATATCGACAGGATGGGACCAATTTTCTGTACTCAACAAGGATTAGCCAACAATTCTTTAGAGGCCTCTTTAGAATGTTCCCTCCTGTACGCCGTCCACCTCCTTCGTGGCATCTGAATGTGGTCCTAGCTCAACTCATGCATCACCCATTCGAGCCCATCCACAAGGCCGACTTGAAGTACCTTTCGTGGAAAGTGTCACTGCTCTTGGCTTTAACATCCTCCAGGAGGGTTAGTGATATTCAAGCTTTCACTGTGCATCATCCTTTCCTGCAATTCACTAGTGACTCTGTGATACTTCGCACAAATCCAAAATACATTCCGAAAGTACCTTTGGATTTCCATTTGAACGAATCTATTGTCCTTAAATCGTTCTTTCCTGACCCGCAAACACCTGCGGAAAGAGCGTTACATTCGCTTGACATTAAAAGATGTCTTAAATTCTACCTACAAAGAACGTCCACTGTTCGCGCTTCTGACCAGTTGTTCATTACCTACGGTGCGATTCGTAAGGGGCAGGCAGTCTCAAAACAGACTATTGCAAGATGGATCTCTGCTGCCATTGCCTTTTGCCATGCCCAGGCTGGGAGACCTTTAACATCAGCGCCTCGAGCGCACTCTACGAGAGCGGTCTCTTCATCTACGGCCTTATTTGCTGGAGTTCCTCTTCAGCAGATCTGCAAAGCGGCTACTTGGGCTAGTCGCCATACCTTTACCAGACATTGCTGTCTAGTCAATCAGCGAGGCTGATACTTCTGTGGGTCGAGCTGTTCTACGGAATCTGTTTCATTAAGGTGAGCCTCTGTTTCCCACCTCCTTCTTTCTGCTGTCAGACGCTTCTTATGTTATGTTCACACATATTTCCATGATTGCATTATGTTATGCTTTATTCGTTATGTGTATATTTTCACTTTGCATTGTTATTTGCATTACTAGCTGACAAGCTTGGCGTCAGTGGCGTCTGCCCAGCAAGGATATGTACTGCTAGCTACTCTGATTCAGGCATGTGAATCTATGAAAGACACCCCTAATACTGGAGAAGAACAATAGTTACTTACCTGTAATCTGTGGTTCTCCAGTATTGGTGTCTTTCATAGATTCACATGCAACCCGCCCACCTCCCCTCAGAGGCTCTTTAGGCTATTTTGGTTTACCTTCACTCCTTGCGAGAAAATCTGAGAGCCTGGGCCTCTGGGGAGAACATTCTGGTGGGTGCTGGCGCCTGATTGACTGTAGTTTGGACTATACAAAATGACTATGAGAGTCATAGATGTGGAAGTTTGTCCTTCTGTAGCATTGGCTACTTTACATCCTGGTTCTTTTCTATTAGTATTACTACATATTTATGGCATTTTATTGCTTTTTTATGTACCGTGGGACTCCCACTCCGACGACGGGGAATGATTCAGGCATGTGAATCTATGAAAGACACCAATACTGGAGAACCACAGATTACATGTAAGTAACTATTGTTCCTCTCCTTACTCCTCCAGGATGTGGCGACTCTCTTGGCCAAGGGACCATAGAGAGGGTGACGATGCCAGAAGTAGGTCATGATTGTTATTCCTTCTAATTTCTGGTGCCCAAAAAGGATGGAGGCCTTTGCCCTATCCTAGATCTGCACCCTCTCAATTTCTTCCTTAAAAAGGAGAAATTCAAAACTAGCATGTCCTGTCTGCCCTGGACCCGGGAGACTGGATAGTAGCGTTGGACTTGCAGGACGCATATTTCACATTCCCGTCCAGCCTGCCCGCAAACTTTACCTACTATTCATGGTGATCCACCAGCACTTTCAGTTCGCCATGCTCCCTTTTGGCCTTACCAGTGCCTCTTGGATGTTCACCATGATGATGGCGGTGGTTGCATCTCATTTGCAGAGATCAGGTGTAACAGTCTTTCCCTATCTTGATGACTGGCTGCTGAAGGCGGGCTTGCCCCAGTCAGTCGTCTCCCACTTTCAGACTACGACGGACCGCCTACACTTGCTGAGGTCCATTATCAAAGTGCCTAAGTCACAGCTGACTCCCTCTCAGATGGTGCTTTTCATTGGAGCTCTTCTGGACACGGTATAGTCTCTGGCTTATCCTCCTGAAAGGAGCATTCAGGATATTCAAACTATGATACTGATGTTTCAGCCTTTATCCTGGGTTTTGGTGAGACTGAATCTGAGGTTTCTGGGCCTCAGGGCCTCATGTCCTCCTGCATCCTTCTTGTGACACATGCCTGCTGGCATATGCGGGCTCTGTAGTAGGACCTGAAATTCCAGTGGCCGCAGTATCAGGGGAATCTCTCCAACATGGTCCAGATCACGGAGGGAACTGTAAAAGATCTGCAGTGGTAGTTAGCGATCCACGATTGGGCCAGCGGTAGACCCCTCTTCCTTCCCCAAACAGATATGATAATGGTGACAGATGCGTCCCTTCTGGGATGGGTAGGCCATCTGGAAGAGGTGGAGATCAGAGGCCTCTGGTGAAATCTGAACTCCACATCAACCTACTGGAGATCCAAGCGATAGGAGCTGGACAACGCCACCTCCATCGCGTAGTGGGCACTGGTCATGAAATATTTTCGGATCTAGTCTGACGCTTGGGGGTAATTATAAGGTACGGAATCTGAGGCTAGATAGTCTCTACCAGATAAGGCGGTACCAAAGGTAAGTAACTTGTTCTTTTATACCACTCCCCACTTCAGGGCCTCTGCTGGCAGCAATGCGCAGGAGCTAGAGGGTAAGTACAGAGGCCACACACTGGATGCTGTCCCACCGACCTTGCTTAAAGAAACAATGCAGAGTTTGGAGAGGAGAGAGAAGGAGCAGGTTCCTGGAAAAAGGCTGCTTCCAACGAGGGACCTCATGGTACTCCTGGAGATGAAGCGGGCAATGTTTTTTTGTTTTTTTATTAAAAAGGAGCGGCTACAGGCAGATCCTGAGGATCTAGGCTAATAAGGCTACAAGTGGAGGATGCTCCTTCATCTAGGTTTGCTCTTTATTGATGAAAGACAAAAAGTGATTTACCATTAGTGAAAATGCATATCCCGCTCTCTAGCAAGACATTGACAGCAACCGTGGGATGTGATAGGCTGAGCTTCAGGCATTGATCTACTCTTTTGGGGACCATTGACACGTCTCAGAGGATGGGAATAAAAGTGTGCATCCAACATTTCTTTCTGTACATCTTTCGTTTTTGCTTTTATTTTTTATCACTAGAGTTAACTACTCAAGACCTCCCTTTTTCGTTCTAGCCTTTGAGTAACAGTGCCTAGGCTCCTATTTCATGCATATTAAAATTGTTATCTGGGGTTTAAAGAAGAAAGCCATGATATCTGAAAAAATACTGAAGTGGTGAAAACAATACACACCTATTTATAGTTGTGGGTCAACTCTCAAATGAGTTCTGATCATGGTCTTTTTTTTTTCATCGATTAGTTTTATTACAAGCTATGTTTTACTTGAATGTGTTGTGTTTTGGTATGTATCTTGTGTGCATATCACAATTTACCTTTCTCCACCGTATAAAATCCATGTGCGAACATTCATTACTAATGTTATAGAAAATAAAATGATCGGATGTGCATGTTAGCCCTCATTAATAGGATATATGAAAGTTATAGCATTAATACATTGTGAGACGTTTTAAGCACAATAGGGGATTGATGAAATGTGTGTCTTAAATACTTTTTGGGAGTGGAAGAATCACCTTTGTTTGCCTATGTACTAATACCCAGATTCCCTTAGTGGTATCGGGCAGACTATTCATTTGATATTGGCCTCACATTTGCACTCATTAAGCACAAAAGCTTGCAATAGGATTTCATTGTGGTATTCAGTCACCCGGCGGGCCAAGTGCATACAATTTATGGTTTTTATGAAGGTTGGACATATAAATGTGTCAGTAAAAAAACATTTTTGAGTGTATTCAAAGAATTTGAGTTTTGGCACAATTAGTGTTGCAACTTTTAGGGTCTTACCTTGAAGTTTCTTGGGAAACGTCTTAGACCTTCAAAAAATTAGATTTTGTTGACCCGGCGAAAACACCCTTGAATTTTCTTCAGCTCCTACTTCAACATGTTAATTCCCTGTTATTACTATTTTCAATCCAAAAGAGTTCGGAGAAATTGATTGTATATACATTCTAAAGATTGTCACAACTGTTCAGTTGGATTTGTCAATGGAGCAACTTCTGTTCCAACAGTTGATTGTTGAAACAGATATTGCCTAGTCCGTTGTTGCATGAGGTAGCTGATCATTCATGGATTTTTTGCCACAAATTGCGGAGTTTTCTGCAAAACATTAGGCTTGGTTTGCAGGACATATGCCCATCTTGCAGTTGGCTATTCATGCATGAAGTGCTCATTCACTCCCCAGCTATAAATTGGAAACTAATATAAGATAAGCTTTTTTAAAATAATTATTTGAAATATGCACGGAGATCTCCGAATGGGTTATATGATGTTCCTTCATGTTAAAGACTGATGTCTACCTTAAAGAGTCAAGTAAAGGTATAACATCTGTTATCAAAGATATGTAAATGTAGTTCTTGATTCTAAATTAATGATTGTTTTTCAGACAATGGCACTATCGAGAAAGAGGGCACGAGCTTCACTGTCCGATTTATCAGCTCTTGAAGATATTGAAGGGCTGACTATCCGCCAACTTAAAGAAATCCTGGCTCGTAACTTTGTAAATTATTCTGGATGTTGCGAGAAATGGGAGCTAGTGGAGAAAGTAAACCGGCTGTACAGGGAGAATGAAGAAAATCGTAAGTCGTGTAGGTTGACAATTTGTATCGGGTGTTGCAGACTCCTAGTCATTGCAAAATTGTAGCAGAAACTTGGGACCATATTGTTCAAACTTCTATTAAGGCTTCTGACCACTATCGTTTATAGCACATTGACGTGATCTAAAGTTTCTCCTGTTTTTGTTATTTTGATGGTTGTGTATGTGTGAAATATTGTCCAGACGAAAAAAGCTAGTAGGCTTCTACTACTGGAAGCATGCATGAAGTACTAAATGGTTTTGATGTCTTAAGGCAGTGGCTAAATAACTGAAACTTGCATGTGGTATTGTCTTTTGATGGACGTCTAGTTATATTCTAACTGTGTAATCTTTTAAATAGTTTGAATACAAGTAGCCATTTATTTTCAGGAGTGGCTATTTTTGACAATTTTTGGCTGTCAATTGTGGTGCTTTCCATAAAATACGAAAGTAAATTTCCAGTTGCTACATGGAAAGTATTTCTGTGTTGGAGCAGCTTGAGTGAAATGTATGTTATTTAAAGTGGGGCTAAAGTCAACATGTTTTCTTCTTGCCTGTGGTCCATTGATTCCTCTACTGATCCACTGCATACCTTATCATGTTTATGTGCAGGTTGGGCATTTTAAGTTCTGTTGTGGCAGCACAGTTGTCTCTTACTTATTGTTACCAGTACTTTAGATTGTCTGTAAGGTGGACTTTGCCTCGGCTCCAGAGGAGTAATACTCTCACTTCGTACTATTGACTGTTTGTATGTACCTGTCCCCCTTCCATAGCAAGGCACGAAGAACTGTTTTACATTTGAAGGCACACTCAATCATTACACATCCATTTCTTTTGTCATTTTGCATTGTAAACCTAAAGCAATTTTCGTAATTAACTCAGCCTTTTCTATTGTAATTATCTCCATGTTAGGACTTATTTGTATGTATGCACATGTTCCAGCATTAAAGCCATCCTAATTACGTTTGCCATTGCTGGTGTTAATGTATCTGAGGCCTATGGCTGAGCAGTGTGTCGTCAGCAGAAGACACATTTTAATGCCCCTTCAGGGTGTGTGTTTAACCATTCTGGTATCAAATGCCATCGGTACTCTTAGCTTCACTTATCTGATTATTCCCCTTGGCCGCTCTAGTTTGTCCACAAATTGCCTCTTACCTCCTAAGACCAACACACATTTGAATGCCACACACTGAAGACCATTTAACCTGATCAGATTCAGCCGTCACCGTCATTAGGGTTCAGAACTGGAATCGTGTTTAATCTAGGGCTGCTAAAGATGGCACTACTATCTTGCATCATTTCTGACAAAAAAAGTAGGATCCCTTTAATGAGAATTGTGTCCGGAATGACAGTATGTGAAGTGCTCCGTCAGCAGAGCCTGTTGATGGGGTTTGCTTTAACGTTGCATCCCATAAGTCATAACATTATTGCAATTTTCAGTTTTGCAGTGACTATGTTCTGCATTGTTTATTTGTAACGTCTGCAGAAGAGGTTTGATTTCATTACTTGATTATCTTTTTTTTTCTTCCCTTTAGTGGAAAGCCTAGATAACAACATGCTCCCAGGTATGTCCCTTTCAGGCAAATAGTGGCATTTACAATGTTGCTTTTGTTTTAATTTAATCTGTATGTTTTTACGACTCCGTGTTTAACTCCTACAGCAAAAGAAGTATTACTACTATGTCTTGGCTGTTCTATCTATCTGGGCATTCTGATTTAACAGTGATGGAACTGAAAGCTGCTCGGAAGCTGATAAATCAACACAATCAGACTGTTGAAGATAGGCCTATTGTGTTGGCTAGATGAATGAAACGTAAAGTAGAAGGCTCTTTCTTCCAAACGATTTGGGGCTGTGTGGTTGTAGAGTAAAACTAGAGGGTAATAATGAATGAGATTTAAGGTGCTGGATGTAAGAGTCACCACAGTTTGTTATGCTAGGGGCGCCCAACATTATTGACCTGTCCAGAAAGAATTAAGCGGTGCCCATTAGGACTAATAATCACAAAACCAGACATTATATGGCACAGCTGATTCCCCCGTTCCCTTGCAGTTCCAAAAAGTATTGATGGCATGAATCAGAGGATGTCAGCAGAACAAACTATACATGAACAGAGGCTACCTTCACAAATTCACAACAAAATAGAGCCCATAAGAAATTACTAATGACTCGACATTCTTAACAACGGCACACCATTAGCTCCCTTACCTGACCAAACCCTTGGGCAGGAAATGTCACTACGAGAGAATCTTGCATCTCTTTCATAACTGTAGGGGTGATGCTGTACCCTCTACACCTGTGTAGGTCAATATTCATTCATATATGTGTTCGGATAAAGGCAGCCAAAAATGATGCAAAGCTTCACCTACTTTATCCTGTAAAAGTTTCTTGTTTTATGTAACCAAAAAAAGGAAAAGAAATATAAATAGATTAAAAAAAAGATATTAACTTAAAGCTTGGTGTACTGTACCATGCATCAGTTATAAACAATGCATTTTTGCCGTCTCGCTAGTCCCCTTTCTTTCTGGCGCACAGTGTGGATAAGGACCCGTTTCTGTCATGCTTAGGAGCTTCCGACTCGAGGCCAGTTTATTTTTCCTTTTTTTACAGTTTCTGGTGGTCTAGTGGTCTAGGCTTGATGTAATGAAGTCTACTCTGATTTATAAAAAGGCAAATTACGTAAGGCACCATCCCAAAGTAATACATTCTTAGAAAACACAGCTATTGCATGAATGGGAGAAGTCCAAATGCTCTATCTCGAGCAACCAAATGCCCCATAAGAGAGAGTCATAAAAAGGCTACACACTGGCAAGGCCCCTGGCATGGACTGTCATCTGTCTGAATGTTATAAATAATTTACAGATATACTTGCCCCCATCTATTGACATTGTTTTAAGAGTCTGCTGTCAAATGCATACCCTCTCCCACCATGAGGGACGAGCTCTTAGTCTGCTCCCTAAATCCAGGGTTGAGACCGTGAAATATACCACTTTCACTAATAAATAATGACACCAAAATCATCTCCAAGATTATAGCAAATAGACTACTCCCCCTTTCTCCCTGACTTGGTCCTACCTGACCATGTCGCATTCATTTCAGGTAGATGGATGTTAGATAATCTTCAAACACTATTCATGTTACTACACTAAATTAATCCACAGCCTGTTGCGCCAAGGAAGACCAATGCTGCATTTGAGCATTCAGCTCAATAGAGTGGGAATACCTTTTCACTATACTACAATGCATGGCTCTCCCTCAGGCTTTCATCAACGGAATTAGATCATTATATACTAATCAGTCAGCCCAACCCTGAAGTAACAGTCTTGTTTCTGCACCAATAAATATCGCTAGAGGGCACGAGCTAGGAATACCCAGTCTCCCACTTCTTATTTGCTGTGGCTTGTGAACCACCTGAAACCAAGCTAGGAGAAGACCATTGGCCCTCGCCCTGAGATATAAATGGAGTTGCATTTTAATCTCACTCTATGCAGACTATGACACAGTTTAAGGAGCCACAGTCTAGTATTATGGTTTAAATCTTTTTATTAGTTTAGCAACAAGGTACAATAATCATCGCAGTTACATCCACTGGCCGGTAGGGAGCAGCAAAAGAGTGATGACATGAGAGGGTAACCAAGAGGGAATGCAAAAGATGATCGGAGATAAGTGAGGTTATGGGGGATCGTACTGATGTGTTGACAACCTGATAGAAGTGGGGCACCAGTCACAAAGTAAAATGGGGTGGGGTGGAAGAGAGTAAGGACAAACTGCTCTGGCAGGCTCAAATAGAGACGCAATCAGGGTGCGTCACACAGAGGAAACCGCTGTAAGGTATTGGTCACTGTTGATGTCATCTTCCCCATTTGACGTATTGGTCACTGTTGCTGTCAACTTCTCCTTTCCCAATAGCCCTCACAATTTATGCAGCGAGTCCAGTCTCATCAGGATTGCACCCGAGCCCCTGTCGAAAGCAAGAAGTTGCTTAGCCACACTGAGTGTTGTGGTAATCGCACGCCCCTTTGCAGATTTTAAGGGATATGTCAGGGGGTTCAGAAGTCCCAGTAGGATATAGCTAGAGGATATGAGGAGGTCATTGTCATACATTTCATCTACAGTTGCTAACTTGTCTGTCCAAAAGGAGCTTATTTTGGGGTAATGCCATAGAATATGTGTAAGAGTGCCAGTCTGGCTGCAGCGCTGCCAACAGGTACTGTCTGCGCCCACATTCCACTGTGCAACCCTGGCCGGTGTGAAGTACCAGTAAAGTGCGATTTTAAGAAGCATTTCTTTGCTGGAGGTACTGCGAACAGAAGTGCGTGCTCAGTGTAGAATATCACTCCATTCTTTAGTGGTAAATGTACATTCTCATTTTCCTTCCTACCATCGCGGAGCGGGTGTTTTCGATGGTGTCTGCGGTGCATTGAGGAATGTGTATATGTCAGAGAGAAGTTTTTTATCTGAGGTGCGTGTAAAGAGCCATTTTTCTCAGGGCATGAGAGTTCTGCCTGCATGAGGGGCAAATCAAGGGCTAGGAAACTTAATGCCAGATGTCAGCATATTGCTAGCGTGCAGTGGAGGGGAGGCCATAAGCAAACTGAATCTGAGTGAGTTCCATAAGCACTCCTACATCAATGACGTCACCCACTGTCTTGCAATTGGCATTTTGCCAGTGAATGAACACAGAGCCATGTAGTGCAGGGGTGAAGTCTGGGTTCCCTATAATCTGTGTCTGGGGCGAAATGTGATTTGACAGTTTCTGGAGGACTTGCACCTTATCTCAAACTCCGATTGAAGCCCGAAGCACCGGTGAGCCATAGACTCCCACCAGCCAATGTTTCAGGAGCCATGGTAGTTCAAACATGAACGCCGGCCACCGCTTGATCCATAAAGCACCAATATTTTTCAGTGCTGGGCTGAGACCATTCCACCAGGTATCGCATATGCGCTGCCTGATAGTAACATAGTAGATTGGGAACCCCCTAGCCCACCCGCCTACTGAGACAAGTATGCCTGCATCTTTGCCGTGCGTGCTTTCTTCCCATTCATATGAAGTCTTCAATAAGGCGTTGACGGGGCTTGGGGGGTTGAAATGTTAAGGTCTGCATGATATAAAGAATTTTCGGCAGTAGGGTTATTTTACTGACTGGTAAGCGCCCCAGCCAAGAAAGGCCATAACCTCTCTACTTAGAGAAATCAGAATGGGCGGTTGCCAAGATCGCAGCATAGGTGCGTTCTACCAAATGTCCAGGTGTAGAATATATCTGCAAGCCCAGCTACCCTACCACTGTGAGATCAAGCAAACTGAAAGCTACATTTCAGTTGGGCTTGATTTGCTGTTGGGATGGTGAAATTCCATACAAAAAAAAATCTGTAGGTTTGTTTTACCTCCTGAGGCTAACCTGAAGGTCTCCAATTCTCGCAGGCAGATCGGCATGCAGGTTTGATAAGACCAATAAGACGTTGTCAGCGTACAGTGCTGCTTTATGTTCCCTGCCTTCCATAATTATACCTGTGATGTCCCGATTTTTATGTATCCGCTCAGCAAAGGGCTCCATATACAGAGTAAATAGTAAGGAAGACAAAGGGCAGCTCTGGCTAGTGCCCTTGGGGACACTCTTAAGATCACTTTAGGGGAGGAATTGCCACATTGCACCCACTGACGGAACTGAGGACCAAGGCCCAACCGCACCAAAACTGTGTGGAGATACTGCCAATGTACCTGGTCAAAAGCCTTCTCTGCATCTATAGAGAGGAGAAGGGCCGGAATCCAGAAGCGCTGCATCTTCTCTAACAGATGGCAAATACGCATGTGTTGTTGCTACAGCCTCTTGCGGCATATATCCGGTTTGATCAGGGTCCACTAGGACTTGCATATAGGTAGAAAGACAGTGTTCCAAAACACCCATAAAAATCTTGGCATCGATATTAAGTAATGCGATAGGATGGTGGGAGGAACAGTATACCGGATCTTTACCGGGATTTGGGGTTACTGTGATTATGGCAAGTTACATTGTATCCGTCAGTCTACCAAGAGCATTAAAAGCATAGTACAGGATCGCCAGTATGGGGGCTAGCAATGGCCCAAATGTTATATAGAAATCTGAACTGTAACCATCCCGCTGAGGGGCCTTGCCCAATTGTAGGCACTGTATGGCCATGAGAGCCTCATTGTGGGTAATATCATGATCTAACGTAGAGGTATCTCCCTGGGGGATGCGTGCCAGGGGGACCTGGGCTAAATAAGAAGAGTATATAAGAGACTATAAAAGAGAGCCGGATCCGGCGTGACATAAATTCCCAGGTATCTAAATCCGTCTTCCGAGACCATTAAAGCACAGTCTTTTGGAAGACGTGGGGTCTGTCCATGAAGCACATACAACACCGACTTGCCCCAATTAATAGCGTACCCAGAATACTTCCCAAAATTTGTGAAAATATTGAGGACCATATGGATGGACCTGTATGGGTTCGCAGGATATAACAATACATCATCAGCATACAGTGATATTCTATCTTCGCAATCGTGGGACCACCGCAAACCCCTTGTCATAACATTACGCCGTATCCAGGCCGCCAAGGGCTCCAGCATAAGCGAGAACAGCAGCGGCGACAGAGGGCAACCCTGTCTGGTGCCTCTTCGGGAAGAGAGAACTACCTGGATGTGTAATTGTTCACTCTGACCTGCCCAGAAATGTCTGTATAAAGTAGCCACACCCACCGTATAAATTTAGGGCCTAACCCTGATCTGTCCAAAACTTCAAACATGTATGGCCATTCAATTGAGTCAAACGCCATGGAAGCATCAAGGGACAGTATGACTGCATCCTCTTCTAGATATCTCTGACACGCTAGCCCGTTATGGAGCCAACGGATATTAAGAGGTGTATTCCTCCCTGACATAAAGCCAGACTGGTCCAGGTGCACAAGGGAGGATATCACTGTTCCCAGCCGAGTGGCGAGCACCTTCGCCTCTACATTAATCCATGAAATCGGTCTGTAGGAACGACAATCATCCACCGGTTTACCAGCCTTGTGTATCACCACAATGCTTGCCAGTCGCTGATCTGGCGGTAGGGTTCCCTTTTCCCAGCTTTCCTGATACATTACTCGCAAGTGCGGGACCACCTGGGAAGCCACTGCCATAAGAAACTTCACCGGGGTACCATTTGGCCCCATCGCCTTTCCAGATTTAATTTGGCCAATGGCCTTCCGAATCTCCTCATCGGAAAGGACCGCATCAAGTATCTCCCTATCTACTTCCGAAAGAGTCAGCACTTCTCATTCTGCCAGTAATTGACGTGAGTCTTCCGCGGTATATAAGGCCGAGGGCGAGTACACTGTTTCTAAATAGTTAGCAAATGCATCTGCTATTTCACCTGGGCGATAAAGAACTTCCCCCTCTGCATCGTCAGTCGGGGCACCCACCTCGCACCTTGCTCCTTCCTTTCCAACCATGCCAGCGTCTTCCCGGCCCTATCTCCAAGCTCATACAACCTGTGATGGGTAGCCGCCTGTTTAGCCAACATATGCTCCCGAGCCTTTAGTTTGTATTCCTCCTTCTTGAGCGTCAGACTATGCAGTGCCCCATCTGAAGGATGAAGCGCATATTCTGCCTGAAGCTGTCTAAGTGCTTCCTCCAGCTGCTCCAGAATCTCAAGCCGTTTCGTAACATATTGCACTTTCAGTGATAGGGCATACCCCTTCAGAACCACCTTAAAAGCCTCCCAAATCGTCTGTGCCGATGCTACCGAGCCCACATTTTCCTCCAGAAAGTATCCAGTCTGCACCCCGAGCTCCTCCCTGATATCCGGGATTTTAAGCAACCATGGGTTAATAACTATAGTGCGACTCTGCTGCTTTTCCCCATGAGTAAAGTCTATCCCTACTGGGGAATGATCCGGTTGGCCTCGAGGATATGTCCTAGGCCACCTGAAGTTGCCCACCGAGGCCGCGTACGTTAGAAAGTAGTCAATCCGGGAAAGGCTGCCATGCACACTAGAGAAGTCTATAGGAACACCTTGTAACTCCCGCCCCACATCTGAGAGACCCAGTGCTGTGGTAAATTCTGCCATAAGCTCATTTGGCCTCACACCCTGCCGTCTCGGGTGTCTTATCAGTGGAGTCATTCATGGTCCTATTGTAGTTTCCCCCATCCCCCTCAATAATAAAACACCATCTGGAAGATCAGTTAGCACCCGGCCCAGCTCTACCAGGGCCGCCCTACCCAGCGCCGGTGGCAAATAGACTGAGACTATATTTAAGGCTCGCCCCTCCCACTGAGCCTCAACCACTGCAAACCGCCCAGCAGAGTCCGCCCATGTATTGAGAACTATCAAGGGAACGGTTCTCCTAACCAAAATACCTGTACTGCCAGTGGTGTAGTCAGCATGCACAAGGAGCTTGTACCCCCATCTATTTAGGGCCTAACTTTTGTTACCAACCAAGTGGGTTTCCTGTACGAGGACTAAGTCCGGGGATTGTCTCTTTAGGTATTATTGAATGATGCCTCTTTTTATTTTATCACCCAGACCATTAACATTCCAGGTAAGGACAGAGAGCACGGAATCATGGTCAACCACCATCTAACAACATGATAAACATCATATCACTGGTCGGACACACGGTCAACAATATCATTTGCAACTTGCATAGAAAGGGATTTGCACCATTTTTCAGTCTGTCATATAGAAACGAAACATAAAAAATAAAACAGTGTATCGCGTTACAATCATAGTGAAAACAGTCTTTCAGACCCTTGGCAAAGGAATAATCTCGTCCACAATAAAAACACCGATCAATACTTCAGAAACAACAATCACCACTCCAACACCCCCATCCCCCCTAGCACCCGGGGGGTTCTTTTCTGACGTTATTATGCCAGACTTTACGTCAAACTAGGCACCTTCAAGGTATAAATATGCCTTCACTTCTTCTAGCAAGGACACAGTGGTTCGGAGCAGCTCGACTATCTACTTGCCCGACGCAGCTCGCTACAGGAAGTCCTGAAGGAAGCCGAGCCTCCAGCTGACGCACTGATCGAGAAGCTGTCCTTTCTCTCGCTGAGAATCGAGCTCCTGTGTTTCCAAGCTCCCCTCGCGGGGTGTTGGGAAATCGAGGACCGAGATACCAGACCTCCTTCATTCTAAACTAAGGTATGGAGCTGATTAGACCCTAAAGAGAAATCTTGGATAGATTCTTGGCAAAGAAACTAAACCTATGCTACACCACACTTACTTCTTCCCTCGTACTAGACTTAGGTTAGGTACACTGGGGTAGGCGTATTTTAGAAGCACCAGTTGAGTACTTTTAGCCTTTTATTTATGTATGCATTTTTCTATGGTTTCAGAAACCATACCATCCTTTTACAGTATTATTTTATAATACTCTTCTCATTGTATGCATTTTACTTTGCAGCCTGTATTACGATTGTAGCAGTTCACTTTACTTGCATGAGAAAGAAGACTGTTCAATAAATCCTTTTATTGAAAACGCCCGTCTCTCTATTTCTCTGCACCTCTGATGAAACGAAGCATGCACGATTGACTGAGTAAAATATCTATCTATTGTTTCCACGTCTCTGAAGATACGTTTATTCTTGGGGAAACAAAGTTGTCATGTTTATGCAGTTGTCAGAAACTAATCCCTTCTTGTTTATTCAAGAAAGTTTCTAGTGACCTCTGAGCTAGCTGGCACTCCAATTAAGTTTAATATATTCGATAGACACCTAGTAAACCGAAGTCCTACGTCAAATCTATAGGATATATTATTCCAATGCGCAGAGCCTACTGGGAATATAGGAACTACACTACAGTGCAAGGCGTTTCCCTGGGGCATTAAATCCCTGGATGTTTCAGCTAAGTATGTTAATCATGGGGAAGTGAAAAGAATGGAGCCAGGAAGTGTGCTTGCACCCCCCACGAGAGTGGCCGCAATGTGGGGTCGTCAGTGTATGTGCAAAGATACAGGTTATCAGGTGTAGGAAAGAACAAAAAAACAGACCAGAGAATACCAAAAACTTAGTTCCATGTTGTCGGCAACAGTTCATATCCTCTCTTCAGCAGGTCTTCCCATGGAGCTCTGCTGCCAAAAAAACAGCAACAGCAACAGTTGCGGAGGAGCCAGCCCGAGCCCTTGTAGCTACAAGCATTGTGAGCCCAAGGTGTAGGAGGGGAAGATGCCCATCCTCCACCGGTTCATGAGCTGGTGGACTGCTGCCGATCACCCAGCCTGCCAATGTTCACACTGTCTGGGTCCGAGACCTAATCGCAGCGTTGAAGTTGGTGTAGCAGCGCCACCCTTTCCTTGCGGCTCTCGGTCTCCATGGGTTTGCCGACCTTTATACATTGATGTGCAGACCGGCGTAGATCTGGAGGAGAGGCAGTTGAGCATCGGGGTGGGGGCGGGATGTAGGATTCCCCCTGAGGAGCAACCATATCTAGCAGAGATCGGACCGCTTCAGAGACTCCTAGTTTCATTATTTCAGACAAATTGAAGCTGGAATGGCTGTTTCCACTTGTATATAATCCCTTTTTCACGTAAGAAGTCAGTCAGAGCCAGACGGCGCTGTAATGTAATCAGGACAGGATCCTGGTAAAGCCATACCTTTGTGCCTTCAAAGTCAATAGGATTCCAGTCACGCACTGCTGACATAATGGCCCCTTTTTGTCTGTAATAGTTGGGACAGGTGGGACTGTCATGTAGTTGCCCCGGTGAGCATGCTGGGCATTCTGCTCTGTGGGTATGGTCAAGAACGATTTCTTGGTCTTCAAGTTCCGTGGCCACGTGACGAAACAGGCAAATGAAATAATCCTCCAGCTTTCCATATGGCGCCTGCCAGGGTACCTCTTTTTATGCAAAGATATTAGAGTGCTGGGATCTTTTCTCGAAACCCTCCTGCTGGTAAGGAAGTTACAAGGTTTTATCT
Source organism: Lissotriton helveticus (assembly GCF_964261635.1). Lineage (NCBI taxonomy): Eukaryota > Metazoa > Chordata > Amphibia > Caudata > Salamandridae > Lissotriton > Lissotriton helveticus. The sequence continues at coordinate 1,046,854,175 of NC_136072.1, forward strand.
CTCAGTTCAGGAAGTTCCTGGTGGTGCCCATCTAGTTCATCCTCTCAGGAATCGCTGGTCTGCTTCAAGGAGTCCACTCGTTGGCCCAGTTCGCCAAGGTTCCATCTGATGTCCTTTACATCGGCCGCTGTGTTGTGTTTAATTGCTGCAATGTCCTCTCCTAGAGTTCCAAACAGGTGCTCCAAAAAGGCCCTAGTTACTAGTGCATCTTCCCCGGGAGTGTTTTCAATGGTGCCCCTCCGTTCTGATCCGATTTATTCGCCAGCTGTTTGGAAAACATGTCTTTCAGAATGGTATCCTTTTTACTGGTTCGATGCAAGGTCATTGCAGTGCCCTAAGCGGGTTCCAAATCCAGCGGTGGGAAGATGCATCGAAGGCCATAAGCTGGTGTCCGGCAGACCTTTGCCGGCGAACAGATCACTCTGGGTTCTGTCGTTCCCCCCCTCACACTCCCCTCTCCCCAGGTCATTAGATGATCAGAAGTAGTGTTGTAGGAGCACGGGAGGCCACCATTACAAGAGTTACCCAGTCAAGGTCTTCTGCCGGGGCGTGAGTGACACATGGGCACAGAGTTGCTAGGGATCTGGCTATGATTGTAGGTGAGGGTACAGATGTTTATATAAAACTAAACTTCACAGAGGGTCAAAGGGGAAAAAAATATATTTAAAGACCTAGTTGCATCCTATCCCCCATTCCTTCTATACCAAAACATTCATGGATACTACTGGTCTATTAACATGTGGCTGAGAATGGTGATGCAGTGATGCAACGTGTGTTATCAAAGTTGAATGTGTTGTTTCGCAGATGGAAAGAAAACCCATCAGCCCACCCAATGGCGGAGCATCATCATCTGGGATTTTGTATGAAAAACTGGTATCTGCTAGGTATCTCACTTGTTGGTATCGTGAGAACAAACCTAGTATAGATCCACCAGTGATGAAAGGCCATAGGAAGTAGTATGGTGGTGCTGAAAACATTTTTTTACAGTGCTTAAATTGTGATATTAATTGACTATGATGCCAAAAACAAATTTTATTATGGGGTCATCATGATGTCAAGACTAAAAACAGCGTGTGGATAGTATGGAAAATAGTAACTATCATCTGGTGAAAAAAGGGGTTGACATGTTTCAGCCATGCAAGGTCCAAAAGTAGACGTGTGGCTTTCTTCAGGACCGAATAGACAACACTACTGCAAAAAAATGTGAATAAATTAACAAAAATTCATCCTACCATGTATCGAATCGCATGGGGTAGGAGAGTTGTCTCTAGGAGTAGATTACTTTCCTGAAAAGATAAACATGTATATACATATATACTAACAGACAGTACATTAAAACACTAAAAAGACCTCTAATAGCCACAGTAAATTTACTGTAAATTTTAATCAATTGAACTCACCTAAAATTGCTTGGGGAAAAGCCTCACCTCTCCTGGCACTCGCTCAGGTAGTGAGGCCCCGCTCTATGAAAATGAAAATAAATGGTATGGAGCTCATATTATCCCTCCATCATTTATCATCTTAACATATTGCCTTGGTGCTGTGATTTGTGGAAAAGAAAGCAGTCTATAGCAGAATCTGTGACGCCCGGTGAAGACTCTGTAATCATACGAATATATAATCAATGAACCAAACAGATTGTACTTGGCTCGGTTTTGCTTAGAGTGCCATTAGTGAAACTCTATGAGAAGAACGTGAATATTTACTTGTATGGCAAAGATAAGTACAAGGACAAGACATATAATGGAAATGCCTTCATAATTTCAAAGTGAACTGGTCACCAAGTGCAAGAAGCTGTCAGTGATGCACCCGGTGAACAGAAAAACCCTCTAATGCAGGTCGACTCACCGAGAGCCCAAAGCGCCCCAGATGTATGGACCAGCGTGACAAAAATGGCGGTGGTCGGAAAGCCAAAAGAAGCCAGAAGAGTCCATTGTTGTGCAGAGTGGCCCTACCTGTCCGTCAGTACCCCAGGCTTAATCTTAAGCTGAGGGGGAGGTACCCGACGAGACAGGAAGGCTTCCTTTTATATTCTGTGTTCACGCCAATATCTAAGGACATGCGGACCAGAAAGGAAACTGTCGGCAAAACTGGAAACTAAAGGAGTTTCCTCTCGGCGCACAACGTGATTGTTGAATAATGAAAGGTGAACGATGCCGTAATGCTGGATCAGGCATCGGACCAGAGAGAGACACGTATATGTGAATTTCGTGGCCAATCACACGCTCCTTGAAATCAAGAGAGTTTCCTGTTAGCGCGCAAAGTTGCAAAGTGTCGATCTGGGGGAGCTAGATCAGAGACTAACTCTGATCCTCTTCTATTGGTTGTGTATGTATGCCTCTATTAGCCAATCCCGATTAGTTTATGTACGGGAAATGCCGCCATAGTTACTAGGACTGGTAAAGCGACGCAATAGAACTGAACAAATGCCCGACACATAGGTATCTCTTAACCAAAACCGCAATCCATGCATGACCATACTGTGCGGCTCCTATAGGCAAGGCAGAATATGTCCAAGCAATTTCAGATCCCATTGATGTATTTAGAATGGACACGCATGCGCACTCGAAAATTACACGAAGTTACGTGGAGGGCAAAACCAGTAGTCTCCATCGTATTTCTCCCGCACGTCTCTTTGTTTGCATGTATGGTTGTTAAACCTCTATGAAGAAAGGATAATTAATTGTCATGTCACTCGGGGTGTATAGCCCCTAACACTGGGGGGGAAAACATGGGGGGAAGGGAAGAAGGGAGTATGTACAATCTCACAAATGAGCATAACTTATCATGTCAGTTGTACTGTTACCTTTGTACTTAAAAGCATATATATGACAACCGCACATAGGATGACAACAACAGGAAGAGCTACACATGCTGTTGTCTTTGGCGCATGTTTCTTGTCAAGGTAAATAGGAGTGACCTAGTCTGACGTCTTAGCGAAGGACATATTGAGGTCTGATGTATGTTTAGACTCTAGTGATGGTGTGCCTGAATCCAATAGGTCTTTGCGCACTCGCATCAAACTAATCAAATCGTTATCCATGGAATATCATTGTTTAAGCCTTCTGTGTCACATTTAAGCTTAAAAATCCATTTTTGCTCTTTAATTAACAGATAGCGTGTGACATCACTGATGTGGTGGGGGATAAATGGCTGTTCATGAACCACCCATCTCATCACTTCGGCTTTGTGTTTTTTGGTTAAAAAGTGGCTGGTAAGACATGTCGCTTGTTTGTTGCACCTTATGGTACTCTTATGCTCGTTAATTCTTAGCTTAACTTTCCTGGTCGTCATGCCCACGTACTTCAAAGAGCACGGGCATGTGATCAAGTAAATGACCTAATCACTGTTGCAGATGGTATGCTTTTTCAATAACCAAGGTCTCTCGGTCCCTATATCAACCGTCCACGTCTTTTGTGTCTGTGGACAGGCGGTAGAAGATCCACAGGGATAGTGACCCTGGACCGACGGAAGGTTCCATAGTGTGTTAGTTAGTTCCTGTGTTTGTTGTCTTGGTCTCGTGTGTACCAACTCATCCAGTAGGCGTTGTCCTCTTTTAAAAGAAAAGAGTGGGAGAGGATAGTCTTGCCAGCTGTATTACGCCAATTCCTCCGAACCGACTTCTGTACTTGGGTGGATACAGCACTGAATGTCGTAACAAAGGTAAGTCTGTCGAGAGGAGGTTGCAAAAGACTATCCCTCTCCCACTCATGGAACCTTCCGTCAGTCCAGGGTCACTATCCCTGTGGATAGTGACCCCTTGGTTATTGAAAAAGCATACCAACTGTTTTTAGTCTTGACATAATGATGACCCCATAATAAAATTTGTTTTTGGCATCATAATAGTCAATTTTAGCTTCACATTTATGATTTTAATATCACGATTACATTTTTCATACAAAATCCCAGATATTGATCCTCCGCCATTGGGTGGGCTGATGGGTTTTCTTTCCATCTGCGAAACAACACATTCAACTTTGATAACACACGTTGCATCACTGCATCACCATTCTCAGACCAGTAGTATCCATGTATGTTTTGGTATGGAGGGTACAGATGTTGTCTGCACGCCCACAGTAAGGTGAAGGTAGAGTGCAACCAATGGGGCTAAGCAGGGAGGGATCCCAAGTGTTTCAGCATAGGCATCAACTGCTGCATTTGGACAAATCGAGAGTGCACCCTGCAAGCTTCACGATATCCTGGTCGGACAAGTAGAGTTCTCAGCATGCCTTTCACACCGCGACTCTCAGACGGTCCTCATCTAAAGTGTCCATGAAGCGCTCCGCATCCAGGGAGGTCCCTAATGTTCATGAGGGATGAGGTGGGGTAAGCGCTATAGCATAAGGGGGAGTGCCTCATAAGAAAGCAGTCACTGTGACCATCAAAGTCTCTATAAGCGGCTTGAGGTGATATGTGACTGCACTAGGCCGCACCAGGCCTGGCACGTACCGCTCAGCCCGGGGGCTCATTGTCAGCAGTAGCCCCATCTGCAGGCCTCATCAGGCACCCCCATGGTCCAGGCACCAGACGGTCCTCGGCGTGAAGGAGGCCAGGTGGCAGCAAGAGAGAAATGGCCGCGTGCTGCATCGACCGCTCAGGGGTGTCAGAGGCTGCACAGCACAGGAGGGAGCACAGCCCCAGCACCCGGCAATGTGCGGCTCGAGGAGATTCTCCCGGCGGCTTCAGTATCCAACCGTCAAGCCACGCAGGTCAGGAGATGCTTGGCAACATTCAGGGACACCACACTCTCTGCAGGAGGGAAGAGTTGCTCATGCAGGAGCCGCGGGTGGAGGAAGGCTGTGGTTGGTCGGTTGCAGCCAGTCGGGGTCGTCAGCCCTGGAGCTCTACGGTGGTCACTATCTTGGCCATGCGGCAGGTTCCTGGATTTCGGGTTTTAGGAGGGCCAACCTGGCCGAGGCAGAATCAGCCTTTGTCTCCTTCACTTAGGGCCTGCTCCCTTCTCAGAAAACGTCCAGGACTGACCTGGTAGAGCACAGCATCCTCCTCGGTGCAGTACTCCTGTGGCTGAGCTCCGAAGTAATGCTCTCACCCAGACTCCACCTTGAACATGCCCCCCACAGTCTAGTATTGGACCAATACTCTGGTAGTACATAAGGTTTGGCGCTGTGTGTAAAATACCAGTTAACTGGGATACGTCCATTATATTTCTGTTCACTTACAGTAGTAAACGATTTGAGCCGGAATCCCCATTGGGATAATGTGAATGTTCAGTAAAGTACGTGAGGATATGAATAAATCAAGACAGATGCTATTATCAGGTAAAACTGTAGTTTGGCTTTACCCAAGATGTTCCCCTCCATCCCCGAAAGCTGTAGCAGTAACAACAGACTGGACAATCACCACATGGAACAAACAAATCTAGAACAGACCTGGATATACTGTGCTCCCTAATCTCACCACTCAGGCATATCACGTGTCAGCTGAGGAAAAAGTGATAACCCAGCTAAGGTAACTTAATGTCATTAAATGGTGTGATTTGTACAAGGAGGGCATTCTTGAAGGCCTTGATTTAGTTTCATACAGGGAGGCACATATGCCACTGGACATTTTTCTATACTATAGAGTGGCCAGACAGTCGCTAACTCAATTGTTCCCTCAGGAACCTCCCTGATATAGGCTTTTAGAACCGACATAGGCTGTCAAGTCATCCACACGTTTAATAACTTCTCATAACTTCTCTGTACAGTTCACTGCAAAATGTAGCTCCAATCATTGTCTTGTTTTCTGAAGAGGACTGGGAATATTGCTGCTTGTAAACCTGTGTCCTCGCATCCAATAGTAGATTACACCTAATCCATTTTCACCTACTCCACAGAATATACCACACCCTACCAACCAGTGTGTAACACTAGAATCTAGTTTCCTACACCTGGCATGGGCATGTCCTCAAGTGAATACATTTTGTCGAGAAGAGGGCAACAGGATTTGCAAGATTTCCAAAATGGTTGAAACAGTCACTAGTTTACCACCCTGGGTCACATTGCTGAGTTGGGTTAAGCGGCTGCCTAACATTAACCGGAAATCTATGGCATTGGCACGGTTGTTGGCTAAGAGACAGGTTGCGAAGCACCGCAGGCGAGGCTAGGTGCCTAAGAACACATATCCTATTTACTCTGTTTTTATATACTGTGACAAACCACTAGAAATGTATGCAGAATTTCTGCACATAGCTTGACGACCAAAAGATATTTGGAATGCCACCCAATGTCCGCACTGTGAGCCAACAAACCCCTGCTCAAATCATGAGGGAACTTAACTGATGATCTGTTGCAGTAAAAAGTGGACATGTGGGACTTTGGATCCTAGCTAGTACAAAAGCTTGAGGTGTTTCATGATGAGCTAAAAGTCTCATTTCAAGAGTGATTGGACTCCATGGATGCACTTGAATTTACAATATATATCTGCAAAGTGATTAACATTGTGTTAATGTGAGTATATCTGACTCAATCTGTAAAATTAATAAATGCATTTATAGCAAAAAAGAAAAGGGTTAAAGACCTGGAATAGAGGACCGGTTTTCTAGCGACTGATCTGAATTGCTCCCTGTCTGCTGTGACCACAGTAGCCTGTGAAAGACTTACTCTGATTGTCCCTTATGAAAGGTTAGATACATTTTCTCAAGCTACATTTTTAGCACCTGCACAATGCTGGATATACATCTTGTAGCTTTCTGTTATGACTGTTGGCAGTATGAACCCCCAAATTTAATATTTTGCCTAGGTTGGATGCAGAGAGGAAGGATGTAGTCAAGCGGAATGGCATCAGTGATGAGTTCTTTTAAATTCAAATTTGTTTTATTGATTTCAAAAGCAAAGACAGACAATACAATGCAATTGGAGGGCATCATGTAGAAATAGCTGTTGAAACAGACATGTACGTCTTTTCCACAAAGCAGACTGTATACATGGTACATGTGCCAGGCAATAAGTGCGATGCAAGACCCGCATGTGCTGAGCCTGATAGAGAAGCAAAAAACTTCAGAAACGAAAACCGAAACCCCTCCCTTCCCACCCCGACCAGTGTACCATATCTAGAAACCAATCGCCAATGTGCCCATAGTTCGCTTAGCGCTCCCCTTCATGAAGTCATGGAGGTTCGTGTGGGGTATCCGTAAGGCGTAGTAAACGCAGATATCTAGGACATGTAATTTCATTGAATTCAGTTGAGGAGGGATAGTAGTGGTTGCCAGACCTTTCGGAATGTGGCCGCAGACTGTGTGAGTGTAGCCTGAATGCGCTCCATGCCCAGTGAGAACCAAATTTTATGCAGCCATCCCGTATGGGTGGGGTCTGGTGGTCGATACCCAGAGTGACAAAACATGTTGTGATGCAGCTTGCATGGCGATCCCCATTTGGCGTCCTCGGGCTGATTTCAGGGGGAAGGTAAGTGCATTGGGGAGGCCGAGGATAGTATAAACTGGGAATCTCGGGATTTCAGTGTCAAATGTATTGTCTATGTCGTCTAAGACCACCCTCCAATAGTCCCTAACTTCTCTACACTGACAGAGGAGATGAGTCATGGTGCCCCGCTCCCCGCAACCCCTCCAGCAAAGCGCACTGCGATTTGGATTCCCTTTGTTGAGCCGGGCAGGGGTAATGTGCCAGTATAGGGCTAATTTCACCGCTGCCTACCTGCCTGCGGTGTTGCATGTGGTGTGGGATGCCCTATAATATATGTAGCTCCATTCCCGGTCTGTCAGGGTCCTCCCCAGCTCCGTTTCCCAGCGTTTCTGTCCCGCTGCTCGACCTGATGTGATTGGGGGTGTGAGCATCTTGTAAAGTTCCGAGATGAGGTGTTTATCCGATTCCTTCGTCACTAGCCATTTCTCGAAATCTGTCATTCGTCTGCTGACCAGGGGGGTGTAATCCAGTTGTGTGAGCCAGTGCCGGAGTTGAAAGTATTGGAAGAGGTGGGGGGAGATAACATCATATCCTTGAGACAGTTCGGAGCGGGAAAGAAAGCCCCGTAAATCGAAAAGGTGCCCTGCTGACCTGCAGCTCGTACCGCGCCACTGTGAGAAGGCATAGGGGCCGTTGCCCGGTGGAAACTCCGGGTTGTCGAGTAGGGGAGTGAGTGGGGAGGGAAAGGTAGTCAGGCCCCATTTAATGGCTACCGTGTCCCAGACCCGCAAGATGGTACGGGTGATGGGTGACTCCTGGAGATATCGCGATCTGTTGTGCCGGAGGAGGAATGGAATCTTCCAAAGGGATGTCTGGGCCATCGCTCTATCTTGAAACAACCACCGTTTTTCAGATTCCGGTCTATACCACTCCACCAGATAGCGGAGCTGGGAGGCCTGGAAATACTGCTGGAGCTTGGGGAACCCAAGACCACCCTCATCCATGCCCCGGTATGCCAATTGTTTGTGCAGGCGCGGGCGTTTCCCTGCCCAGATGAAGTGGTGAATGGCAGCCTGTAAATTTGCGATGGTGCCAGCCGGAGGTAACACTGGGATAGTTTGGAAGATGTACAGGATCTTGGACAGGGCCGACATCTTCATCACCGCAACTCGCCCCAGCAGGGAAAGCGGTTGTTTGGTCCATCGCGCGAGGTTAGTTCGAATCTGGGATGTGAGAGTCGCGTAGTTGAGGGCGACCGTCGAGTCCGTGGAGGAGGCGAGGGTAATACCCAAGTATGGAAGTTGTGCTGCCGTCTGTAAGCCTCCTCCATACTTCGGTGTGCCCATGAGAGAGCGGGTGTTCCTGCCCAAGGGCAGTATCAGTGATTTCCCCCTGTTTATTTTGAAGCCGGAGATGTCCCCGAAGGATTCTATTTCCCCCAAAAACGCAGGAATTGAGCAGTCCGGGCGGTCAAGGGCGGCTATGATGTAGTCGGCGTATAGGCCGATCATGTGAGGTTCCCCGCCAAAAGTAATGCCATGGATGTTGGGGTTGTCGCGGATCTTTTGCGCTAGCGGCTCTACATACAGAGCAAATAAAAGGGGCGAGAGGGGGCACCCTTGCCTCGTGCCCCGTTGGATTTTGAAGGGGCTCGAGCGTAGGCCGCCCAGGCGGACCCGTGCTCGGGGATGGTAATAGCAGCTTGCGATCCAGGATTGAAAGCGTTCCCCTAACCGAAAGCAGGCCAAAACCCGCTGTAAAAAGGACCAGTCCACCCGGTCAAACGCCTTTTCCGCGTCAATGGCCAGAAGAGCTGAGTCAGATTGTTGAAAGTGGGCCTTGTCGATCAGGTGGAGGATCCGTTTGTTGTTATCACTGCATTGGCGGCTCGGGACAAAGCCCGATTGGTCGGGTTCCAGGATCCCAGGCAGGCACGTCCCGAGTCGCGCAGCTAACACACCTGTAAAAAGCTTCAGGTCCAAATTAAGGAGGGAGATAGGGCGAAACGCCGAGCAGTGTGTGGAGTCTTTGCCAGGTTTAGGCAGCACCACGATTTCGGCTTCCAGCATATCCGGAGGGATGGAGCCCGGGCCATTGAAGGAGTTGAAAAGCCGAATGAGGAAAGGGGCTAGTAGTTGGCTGAAAGTTTTATAAAAGGCGGCTGAGAAGCTGTCCGGCCCCGGGGATTTGAGAGGGCGTAGGCGAGATATAGCTGCTATCACCTCACCCAGACGGATGGGGCTTCCAGGGCATCTGCATTCGCCGGGGACAGCGCGGTGATCTCCGCCGTTTCCAAGTAGCCATCGACATCTCTACCCGAAGCAGTGTCGGTGCGGTACAAAGAGGCGTAGAATTCCCGAAACGCCTCCGCTACCTGTGCCTGCCTGTCGATCTCCACGCCGTTCCCATTTTTGAGGCCTAAGATCTTCGAGCGTTGGGATTTGGCTTTCAGTGCGCTGGCGAGTAGGTGGCCGGTCTTGTTCCTCCGGATATAGTAATTATGGCGGAGGCAGAGAGCAGCGAACTCTGCCCTGTCCATATCTAGGCTGGCCAGTTGGGCCCTGGCAGCTTTTAATTGCCGCCACACCCGAGGGGCCCTGGTGCGGCTGTGAACCCTCTCGAGTTCTGAAACTTGGGTAGTGAGGTCCTCTCTCTTCGCTTTACGGTCCTTAGTCTCCGCCGCGTCTATCGCAATGAGTTTGCCGCGAGCCACCGATTTCAGGGCCCCCCACAGGGCTGAGGTAGACGTCTCGGGCGTGTCGTTAATGGCTAGGTAGTCGTTAATACATTTATGAAGTTGCTTAGCAACCTCTGGGCGTTGAAGGAGAGTTTCGCGTAGCCTCCACCTCCCAGGGGGATGGGTAGGTTTGGGAACCGTGAGCAGTAGCTCGACGGCATCATGGTCGGAAATAGCTGCCGGCACAATGCAAACATCTGTAAGGCTATTGGCTAAGTCAGAGGAGCCTAAGAAGTGATCGAGCCTGGCATAGGTGCGGTGCACGTGTGAATAAAAGGTGAAGTGGGATGCCCCAGGGTGTTTGGCCCTCCAGAAGTCCACCAGACCCCGTTCGTGTAGCCAAGCCTTGCATGCAGTTGAAAGGGTGCCTGTGTCCCCGTACCTAGGTCCAGATCTGTCCATGTCAGTGTCTATCACCAGATTGAGGTCCCCCCCTAAAAGCAGGAGAGAGTTAGTGGATTGAAGAGCCTCGGAAATGGCGCTTTTCAAAAAGGGTTCCTGTCCCGTATTCGGGGTATATAAGGAACCAATGGTCAGTTGCCGACCGCCTATCAAAAAGGTGTGGGCGAGGAGCCTGCCCTTGATTTCTCCCGTTTTATCCCCCACCCGCCCCTGAAACCGCCTAGACACCAGAATGGTCACCCCTGCTCTTTTCACTGGGAGAGAATAGAAGAACTGCTGGGGGAAGGCACGGGAGCGCATCCTGTGCCAATCTTTCGCAAGCAGATGGGTCTCCTGAAGTAAGCAAATCTCGGCCCCTGAATTCTCCAAGTACGAGAGCACTGCCCTCCGTTTAATGGAATTGTTTAAGCCCTTCACATTAAGGGTCAAGATCTTCAGAGCTGGGTTAGTCATTGCTGGGCAAGTGGAAAGAAAGCTCTACGCGCGGGTGGTAATGCCGCAGTGTGAGATGGAAGTGAAAGGCAATAGACCCATCTCGTTGAACCCCCCTTGGCACACTGGTTCCCTCCCTCAACCCCTCCCGCTGCCCCCAACCCCCCCTCTCTTCCTGCAAACAGTTCTTGAATATCCACCTTCCCCGCTCCCCCACCCATTCCCTGAACTCTACCCTCCCCAGCTCTCCCGCACCCACCCCCACCTTTCCCAACTCCCCCTTCATCCCTCCCCACCCGAACCACAACTGGAGATCCCAAAATACAAAGAATAGTCCCAGGCCTATCGGAACTAGTTCAGACCTGTGGTAGAAACGTCAGGAGGGTAGTGTGGCAGTGGCGGCCCCCCCGCCCGTGTGGGCTTAGAGCGATGAATGCAAACCCCATGTCGATGCTGGTTCAATGCACATTTGTCGCGTCCTTGGCTACTTCTTGTATGGCCGCCGCCTGTTCTAGAGCCATCGTCGTCCGGTCCGGTTTCAGTTCCATCTTGGGGGACCGGCGACGCCCCACTCGTTGCCATTCGCCTGCGGACTGCCGCCTGGCCTATCTCGTGTGTCCCGTGGAGATGCGGTGCCTCCTTTCTCATCCTCCCCCGATTACCATAAGCGCGTAGGTGTCTCTGAGGGAGCGAAGTTGGTGCAAGGTCCCCTTCCATTTGAAGACGAGTCGAAAGGGGTGGCCCCAGGAATAGGGGATCCCGTTGTCCCGAAGGAACGTCGTGGCCACACGAAATGCTTCCCGCTTTTGCAGGGTGATGGGGGAGAGATCTTGGTACAAGGCCACCGGATGACCCTGGAATTGGAGGGGTTGTTTCCGCCGGGCTTCTTGCAAGATCCTTTCCTTTAGAGGGAAATCAGGCAGAACGGCCAGGATGTCTGGTGGGGGGCAGGTGCACGCCGCGCCAGCCCAACTCTATGTGCTCTATCAATGCAGATCTCAAAGTCTGCAGTTTCTCCCAAAATGTCTCTAAACAGTCCCTGCAGGTATGTGGTCATGCTGTTCCCCTCCGTTTTAGGTGGCACTCCCTGGACGCGGATGTTGTTCCTTCTGGAGCGGTTCTCGATCTTCTGCGTGTGCTTGCAGGTCTACCTGCTGCTCCTGGAGGAGGATAACCTCCTGCTTGAGAAATTCCACCTCTTCGCTCCTTGCCTGGTCCGTGATGAGTTCTTTTGATGTTTGTCCCAACTTCACTTGCAGATGACAAACCAAACTAGGATGAGATAAGGTAATATTGGAGGACAACACCTTTGTTGCCCCATACCAGGGAACAGATTGATTCCTTGGTAACTATGTTGACTAGACCAGAGTTGTTGGAGGCCATAGATGGGCTAAACCCTACCAGATTTCCTGGCACAGACTAGCTCGGTCTGGCAGTCTAAGGAGGCTTTGTGGGTCTCCTGTTAGATAAGCTTAGAGAGGAATATGCAGCGGAGACCGAAGTGTAGTCTTTGCTATCTTCCAGTAGGAAGGTGTTTATTCTGCTTGTTCCGAAACCATATAAGGATCTGACAGACTGTATAGACTTTCAATCGCTATTGATGTTACGATACTGAGTAGGGTAGTGGCATCACAACTGTTGAGTTTGAAGCATCCTGACCAACTAGACTGTATCTCACAGGAGAACCGTGCTAAACTTGAAACGGTTCATGCACATTAAAACATTATGCTGAACAGACCTGTGGGACTTCAGTGTTCACATCTTAAGATTTGCAGAATGCCTTTGATACAGTTGGCTGGTATTTCCTGTTCATGGACCTGGAACTTGAGATTTGTCCCTCTTTTATAAGTTAGTTCTAACTTCTTTACGTACTTGCAGATACCCAGATTAAACTTGAGAGAAATGAATGTTCGAGCAAAACACACACTGCGGATGTCCGCTCACAAGATTTATATTTGCACTGGCATTTGAACCATTGTTCTTCTGTACTTTCTTCAGGTAATAATGACAATAATACAATGAGCGGTGTGTAGAAAACCCAATGGCATCATATGCGTCCTGTTTTAGGTCAGTACACATCCCATAAATAAGTCTGAGATTTAAAAACACAGCTGTGGCCGTGGAGGGTTTGCACTATGGCTGGAGTTTGCACTGCTTAGTCACCCAGCTGCAATATCTGGCTGATAACACAAAAATATCATACGTAGAGAAACCTCATCCTAATAGATCAGTGGAACAATAGGCCTTTGCCCTGGTCCTTCTCTGCCGAGGCCATACTAAACCAGCATGTCCGAAACCACGTTTAGACTCAAACTGTAGATGTAGATAAGACGTTAAACCCAGTTTGACCTGAATCTTGCAGACTGCACTGCAGTGTTACTTAAGTCTTAGAAACGGGTAGTTCTACTTATTCCCCCATTTCTACCAGCAGCTATCTGGCCTGGGAGGAGCCTTGGGCAGTCTCAACCTGTTGGTGGCCTGTGGCTTAGATGATGATTGTGGTGCCTCTCTTTCAAATAAACTGAATCCCAGTTTGTACATGTTATGGGGTTTTCACTGAGGTTATGGACCTTTAAATGTATCTGTCTAGACATAGGAATCTACAGAACTTTTCAAGAGAAAATCTTCTAAAGTATATGGCTATCAACTGTCGATTTTGTTTGTATGTGTATTTTTTTTGTTAATGAACCTATTGTCTCAGGGCATACTGTGTGGACAGTTGGATCTCCCTTCATTTTGAAGTTCATGAAATGCCATTCGGTTGTAAATGACGTTGATGCCCCGTCATGTACACACTCTCTTGGCAAGAGTGACTGTGTTAATTAATTCATAGAAGATTTCGGCTCTCCGTAATGGAATCATCACTGTGATCCATGCAGTGTCCTTGTTGGAGTTTGTTTATTTTTTTTTAAAATGTCTTTTTTTTTTTTAAGCGATTTCTATGTGTAAGAAAGCGGCTCTATATATACTGGACCAAAGTAAGGTAAAGTGTGTAGAGAGTCCCCAATCTCCAGAGGTATGACAGAGGTTAAAGTCAGATCTGACCTTACTCTCTAAAGTGGTAGCTTGGTCGAGCAGTAAGGCAGTATCCGAGGACAGTGTAAAGCATTTGTTGTACACACTCAGTCAGCAAAAGGTTTCACACACTCAAGCACTGAACTCTAGGCCAATTGTTTTTATATTAAAAGATATAGCTGATTTATTTTAGAACCAACAGGTATCAAACAGATCCTCCAGGATATAGCGGCATGCATTATCTTTTGTAAAAATGCTGCGATTTCTACAAAAGTGCCGATTTTGCGGGCACTTTTGTAAAAATCGCGGCATTTTTACAAAAGTGCCGATTTCGCAGCAAACCGCGAAATCCTGGAGGGTCTGATCAAAATATACTTTTCTCAATATGAGTGACTTTGGTAATTACTTTGCAGAGAGGCAATAGACTTGGTAAGTACAATAGATACTGGGGTTGCAATAGGCAACACAATTCTAAACCCAATTTAACATTGAGCTCAATGGGTTTTTTCTCTAAAAATGCAATTGATTACTTTCAGGATTACTATGCTAACCACAGGACTGGATCCTGGATTCAGTCCCGGGACCTAAGCTGTAAACAGTTAAGTAAAAGCGGTTTGGTTACAGTTATAATTTTTAAAGGATATAAAGGTATTTTCAAAGTTGACACTGAGAAACTTTTCAAAGAAAAACTAGCAATGTTATCCTATAGAAGGAAATTCAAGTCACAGGTAAAGTAGGTTCTCGTTATTTTTGTAATCCAGTACTGGGCTCCTAGGTCCAGCACTGGGACCTCTACCTAACACCGGTAAGTATTTACGGTTCAGTAGTTGGTACGATTTTTAAGGAATATTTGTAATTTGCAAAAACCGACACTTAGAAGAAATTTCAGAGAAAATCAGTCATTGGTTTCATTGGGAGAAAATACTGAACTAGAAAGTACAGCACTGGCTTCTCTCCTGATCCCAGGTGAGTATTTCGGAAATCGTTATTCGGCTGATTTTAGAAGACTATTTTAAAGTTTCAAAATTCGACACTTGGAAGAAATTTCAGTGAAAACCAGTCAATGTTAGCCTATGGAAGGAAAGTGAGTGATCAGCTTTCAGGTGAGGGTTCAGGTGACTGGCGAGGTTAAGGTTCTGGGCATAGACTAAGGGGTCTCCCAGGGTCGGAAAGGTACAGTTGTTACATCCTCAGCAGCACGGGGCAGCTGGGTGCAGAGAGAGTAGGCCCAATGCAATCCAATGGAGGGTAGGGGGCCTTTGGTTGGTGGCTGCAAGCAGGCAGGCCATGTGGCTGTGGAAGCTGAGCTGCTGGTCACTTACTCAGGGCAAGTGGGGAAGTAGAGTAGGGTAGTAGTGGCACTTCCAGCGGTACACGAGCGGCTGGGTGCAGGGTGCTTTTGAGCCGTTGGGCGCCCAGTGTTATCCAATGGAAAAGTTACAAAGTGAACAAAGGCTGCAGGCTTGGGGACGGAGATTCTTCAGGTGCGACTACCACTTCGAGAGGTAAGTACCCCAAAGGAGGGCACAGGGGGCCGTGGGGCGCCGGGTACAGGGGTGTCTTTGGGTGTCGGGAAATCTTACCCTCGGCTGGTCGCAGTTGGGGTGGGGTCCCTGGTTCTGAGACTACAGGCGTCGTCTAGGTTGTCGAAGAGGGTCTTTGGGCACTGGACTTCAGGTCCCAGTCGCTGGGGGGATGTCCTCATGGGCTTGGGTCACTCGGGCACATGCCGGGGTCGGCGGGTGCAGTGTGGGCTGGATTTGCGGTTCCTGGCTGGCACCAGGGGTATGGTTGTTGGAGCAGAGCCTCTGCTCAGGGGAGTCCCAGTCTTTGAGAGGGTTAAGGCAGGCAGGTCCTCCGGGTTGTCCAAGGTTGCTGTCCGCAGGAGTCGCCGGGATTTAGCAGAGGCAGATTCTAGGGTCGACAGGCCGGTAGGGCTGGGGCCAAGTCAGTTGGTGTCGTCCTGTTGTTAGCAGCTGCACAGCGGGTCGTCTTCTTCTTGATCTTCTTTCTTGTTTTCTTATCTGGACCTGAGGAAGGAAGGTTCAGGGTGCCCCTAAATACTGAATTTAGGGACATTCCAGGTAGGGCAAGGGCAGGGACCAATAGGTTCCTGTCCTGGGGTGGGTACTCCCCTCTAATCTGCTCCTCTCCTGTGGGAGGGGGGCAGGGGCCTAGCTGTGATTGGGCAGGGCTCCCCATCTTCAAGATGGCCGGAGCCCGGGGTCGTGATTCACCTCGCCTCTCCCACCTGAGCTGTGGGGTTGGCACAGGCTGGCACACCCCCCTTCCTGATGTAGGGTTTCCCGCCAGTCTTCCCTCCAGAGTGGGGGTCAGAACTGGGGGGGACCAGTTGCTGAGTACAGCAAGTGGTCTGGAGAAGCTCACAAAGGCGGCAGGCCATTGAAGCTTCCCCCTGCCCAACCTGGGGGAGGAGACCTAGCACCTCCCCCAGGATGTGCATTGTTGCTGGCCCAGGAGAGAGGGGGCTCTCCCCCAAGGGGTCCAGCAACATGTCTGCTGTGTGGCAGCCTAGGCAGCCTCTCAGAATTCGCACTGGGTACTGTAGGGGCACAGGGCTTGTGCACCTGTGCCCACACCACTGGCATAGGGCACCCAGCTAAAGGGTTGACTGAGGTATGCCAGGGCAGTGGGTCTTGCGGGCATAGAACACAGGGATGTGTGCCATGTCGACTCTTTGTTTAGTACTGTACTTAGACACTCAACCTCCTTGCCTGGCTACTGAGGCTGGCTCTACTTTTGCTGAGATTTTAGGTTGGGTTTTTTTTGTTTTTGTTTTAAAAAAAATTTGTCCTCATTTGCCTCTTCCAAAGAGAAAGAAAGAGATAGCCATTTCACTTACACCAGTGTAATAGAGGGGAAGCCCGCCCTTTTGTACATTTATGCAGGAAGCGGGGGGGAGAGAAAGGAGGAGCCTGCTTCAAACTCGTATCTGTCTATTAGCCTCTCCCTCTCGACATCCCTCCGGCAGACCAGCCGTACTGGGCAGTTAGGGCATAATCATTGGACATCAGCGTTTTTGTTGCTCACACCACTTAAAAACCTGGGACCAGAAATTATGCTTTTTAAAACCCTCATATCTAGACAGGCCACATACTTAACAGATGACAACCAATCCAGAAAACTGAGAGGGGAGACCGATATCTATTGTTTACAAATTTTCATGCGTGCCAGTAGCATAGAATAAAAAAAACAGCCTTGACTATTCTTCTGAATATCCTGTAAGCGATTCTTCATTGCCAAAAATGATAGAAAGAAAGCTTACCTTAATGTCAGACCCCAACATAGAGGACAGCGCCTTATTCACATCAGACCAGAAGAGCTGGGTCTCAGGGCAGTGTACAAACATATGCACATCATCCACTTTCAGACTGCCACACTTTGGGCATGCCACATCACCTCCTCTCCCGAACTTTGACAGCCTTTGCGGTGACCAGTACGCTCTGTGGAGGGAGAAAAAGTGATTTCTTCTAAGGTGCGTAGGTTTTACAATTTTAAAAAGCGTAGACATTGATACTTGCCACTTATTTTCCAGTGAAGACTCCGGCAAGCATCTTCCCCATAATTCCGTAGGTAGTGTGAAGTCTCCATCTTCCAGTTCGACCAGCAGCCAATAAATCGTCGCCAACTCTCTCTTATTAGGTGATTCATCCAGAAGTCTGTCCTCTAATTTATTTATAGCTCCAATCCCAACACAGGAGTCTTGGAACCAGCTCCGCATTTGAAGATATTTAAACCTGGATATTTGTCGACCGGATAAGATTGCACGCCTCCCAGCTAATTAATTGCGTGTCAACTGTAATATCGTTCCAACTCATTAGACCTGCTTCTTTCAAAGGTTTGGCTAAAGCATCTTTTGCCCACTCAGGTGATCCTGGTGAATCCCAGTTAGGGGCCATTGAGCTATAATATGATATTTTAAGCACTTTCATGACCCTGTACCAGGTTTCGGCAAGGCCCCTCAGAATCTTCAGCCTAACCTTCTTAAAATATTTGGGGTCTGCATACTTGAACATAAAGCCTTGGCAGCCTCCCAACTCCTTTGCTTTCATGGCTCCCAGCAGTCTCCCAATTTCAGATAGTGTAGGTGTAGTCAGTAACATTTTCCCATTCTTTTATAAATAGGCCCATAAATAAAAAAGCAGGTCTGGCAAAAGTTAAACCACCTTTCACCACCCTCCTTCTTAATTTTTTCCAAGCTATCCTTGGACCTTTGCTTGACCAAATAAAACTGATGATCTGGCCTTGTAGTTTCCTCAGCATATCACTCTCAAAGGGGAGTGGAATAGAGTCAAACAGAAATGTTAACTTTGGGAGGATCATCATTTTTATTAGGTTGACCCGTCCCAATAGAGTGAGTTGGAGATGTTCCCAAATTTTCAAAAGCCCACTAATCTCTTTCTTTGCCTTTTCAAAATTTATTTTTGAAAGTTTGGAAATATCCTGCGGGAAAATAACCCCTAGATATCTCATTACTTCCTTTTTAACGACTTCCCCTGGCTCCACATTCCAACACGATTTCAGTCTTGCTTTTATTTATATCACAACCTGATACTTTCCCGAAATTGGCTGTGATCATCATGATTCGATTTAAGGTATCTTTGAAGGTTGATTGAATAAATAAGAATATCATCAGCGTATAAGCAGAGTTTCCTGCTCCAGCCCTGAGATTGAAACGGTATGATCTCAAGGTCCTCCCTTAGTTTTCTGTCCAAGGGCTCTATGTATAAGTTAAACAAGAGTGGTGATAAAGGACACCCCTGCCTAGTGCCTTTACCAATAAGGACCGGGGCCGTCAAGGAGCCGTTAATCAATAATCTAGCTTTTGGTGCACTATATAATGCATTCAATGCTCTGCTAAAGTTCTGACCCAGGCCAGCAGCCTTTACCACCGCCTGCAAAAAGGCCCAGTTAACCTGGTCAAAAGCTTTAGTAGCGTACAAAGCTATGACAGCAAGTGGGAGCCTATAAGTAGAAGCAAGATCTATCGACCCTGTCAAAGAAAAGGTAAGCTCCTTTAAGGATCTTCCACGAATAAAACCTTTTTGGTCTGAATGAATCAGATCTGCAATGGGACCGTTCAGTCTATCAGCCAATACCATAGCAAAAATCTTATAGTCGCAATTTAATAAGGATATTGGCCGATATGATTCACAATTGGTCAGATTTATGCCGGGCTTCAGGATTAGGGAAATATTTGCCTCTGTCCATGAGGCAGGCATTTCTGCCTCATTAATAAAAAAAGTTGTTAAAAATTTCTAAGAGTATTGGTTTTAATATATTAGCCAGGGCTTTATAAACCTCAAGAAGCAAACCGTCTCGGCCTGGAGCCTTCCCTTTCTTTCCCTGTTTAAAACCAAGTCAGTTTCTTCCTCCCCAATTGCCTGGTTTAAACACCTGCATTTCTCATCTTCGAGGGACTTTCCTGAATTCAGACCTAGCCAAGCTTCAATTGCATCTTGAGAGGGGTTTTGATCTTCCTGATACACCTTACAGTAATAATTATGAAAAACTTGCTCGATCTCCTCATCGTCACAAATGAGAGCATCTGTGCTGTCACACTTGAGCTGGTCGATTCTATTTCTCCCCTGCTCTTTTCTCGCCTTCCAGGCCAGCAATTTGCTACAGCCTTCGCTGTATTCAAAATGGGCAAGCTTGCTTGCGTCCCAGTTCTTTCTCACCCTTTCATGCAAAATTGTTGCAAGGCTAGCTTTAACTTCCTGTAGTATTTGCAATGAGTTCTCCCTAGCTTCTTCCTCTATCACAGGATCCGACAAAATCCTTCTAAAAAATCAGGATTTGTTTCTCTAATTCTGACACCTCTTCATAGAAACCCCACTTTCTTCCAGCCGCTATGGTCTCTAATCTACCTCTAAGAAATGCTTTATAGGCATCCCAGATAATTCCATATGAGGATGACCCTTGATTAAAATGAAAAAACTCTTCCGTTTCTCTAGTCAGTCGCTATCACCTCATCATCCTGGAGAATAGTGCGATCAAGGCTCCATCTGGATTGAAAGGTTTTATCATATAGTTTTAAATACAGAATTACAGCCGAATGGTCAGACAAATGAACACCCACATGTTCGATCTTTTCAATCCATTTAGTCAGGATGCTGTCAGTAAGAAAGTAATCTATCCTTGACTGGTGCCTATACTTTTGATTAAAAAAGTGAAACCCTTTCTCTGTCCCGCCTTCTGCCTCCAGACATCACCGAGGCCCAGCTGACTCATAATTTGTTTGATAAACAGACATTTTCGGATTTACTCGGGCTCTACAACATGAAGTCCTATCCAATTCATAATCTAAGACCGCGTTAAAGTCCCCTGCCATGATGATTGGGTCTGTAGACTCTACCATTTTCTCTAGAACGCCCCCCAAGGGGGAAACATCATCCTGGTTGGGGCCATAGTATCCTACTAAAGTAAAGGCACAGCCTGAAATCTTTGCCTTAACCACTAGCCATCTTCCAGATACATCTGAACTATATGCTTCCAAAACCACTAGCGACCCTTTCCTGACTAGAATTGCAACGCCTTTTGTAATAGCCAATTGAGATGTACAAACAACTTGGGAGACCCAACTTTGGCGCTTAAAGAGATCTAAACACTCTTTCTCCGGTAAGGGTGTCTCCTGCAATATCAGTATCTCTGCTGGGTAGTCTTTTAAGTATTGTAGGATTCTATCCTTCCTCCCTCGCACCCTAAGACCATTCACGTTCCAAGAAAGAATTTTTATTACTTTTCTTCTCTTCTCATTGAAACCTAAAAAAAATTTTTTGCAGGACCATAAGGGAGAGAACGGGCAAAGCTTCTCAACGCTAAGACAGGAAAACAATTTTGAGGCATCTGAGTTATTTTTTCTTTCATTTTTTCCCACTGCTCCCCACCCTGTACTCCCCTGAAACCCCCCCCCCTCCCTGGAAAAACCCTCCCCAACTGCTACATGGCACAAGGCCATATGGACGATCTCCCTTTGGAACATGCGTGCATAAAAAAAAACAACCTCAAAAAAAAAAGACAAAGAAAAAGAGGAAAGAAATGTAACTGTAACTTTCCCTACGGTTTAAGTTCGCCTATTTCTGTAACTAAAAAGGGGCCTGGCAGTATTAGTGTATTAGTGTAACAACATGGATTTATCTGTATGAGTAGAGGAGCTCAGAAACCTGAGATCTTGGGGTTATTGGAGCCTTAACTTTTCTACTGAGTGGAAGATATGCATCTTATTGTTTAGCATGACCTTCAAATAAGCGGGGAATTTTAACTGAACTGAAGCACCCAGGCGTTTCAAGCTGTCGATCCTCTGCCCCATCTCCCACTGCCTGTTGGAGGTGGTAGCAAAGACATCGGATCTTATCTCATACCGGGCTCCCTCTACCTCGATAGATCTCATCCCCAAGGCTTTTGAAAGTACTTTTTATTTCAATGAATAAGTCAAGAAGTTTAATAGAATTTTCCTAGGTTTTGGCCTACTTGCATTAAGACGAAAAGGATCCCTGTGGACTCGCTGTAAGTCCTTGCTGTGTGGTACTACTACGACGCACTGCAGGCACTTACCACTTGTTCCGGTTGTCCTGGCTGCGGTGGGTCCGGTGCAGTGCCCCCGACCATTCCCGGTACTCGAGACCGGACTGGCCTGATTCTTCGTCCCGGCTCCTGGGCCGGGTGCTGCCTGCGGGCTTGCCCTTCGGGGCGCACTGGAGGTGATTGGAGGGCCGCTGTTCGTGTGAGCCAGAGGTTCCTGGCTGAGAGACTCCTGTGTGGCGGCAGCCTTGGATGGTGACGCTGCCCTTCATTATTGGGGTTCCTCGTGTGTTTAACTTCCTCCCCCTTTGTTCTCCGGTCCGGCCATTTTGTTCTTTGCCGCCCGGACTCGGAGATCGGGACTGGCGACATTGGGGGGCCGGCGAATCCCCTTCTTCTGGTGGCCCCCCTTCCTGTCCGGGGTGTTCTTCTGCCTGTCGGCGGGACTTCATCTGCTTGACTGCCGCCCCGGCGGAGGTTGTTGGCCGCACGGCCTGTTCGGGCTCTCAGGATGGCGACCAACCCCATTTGTTTGGGCCGGGCCCGGACGAGCACTGGGGGCCCGCCGCGAGGCCCGGGTGTCGGATACTGTGAAGGTTTTCCTGCACTTAAGGGGATCTTACGCATCTTGCTATCCTGGCGGCTCTCGGTGGCCGCGCCACTCCTGGCTCTAGAGATGGTTCCTCACTGCGGGCCTCCCGGGCCCCCACGACCGGATGAGGCATTGATATCGCGGGGTGTGGCTGGTACTCTCCTGGCGGACTCGGCCCCGGCTGCCGCCCCGGAGGTGCGTTACCTGCTGGCGTCTTCTCCTCCTGTGCTGCCTCCTCTGCCCTTGGCCCGGGAGCTGGATTTTGTTTTGCCGGACTTTCATTATTCTCCTGGTCCCTCTCAATCACCACTGCCCGATGACGTCTCCTGTGCCGGCCCGGATGGGTCGGTTTTTATGGATATATCCTTGGGACTGTGCCTGCATCGTTTGCTACATTCTGTGATTTTCCTGGATCTTCCGTGCTTTTCTTCCTGTGACTTTTTTGGACTGCCGTTGGACTCTCCTGCTGCCTGCCTTCTGTTCTTTCTGGCAGGGTCCTCGTTGGATCGGACCCTTATTGCTTTGGATAAAAAGGGTCAGGGCTGATGAACACTGACTCTTATATGCGGCAGCTCATGAACGGCTTGGATGATCTCTGTGTCCTGATATGGTTCGGTGTAACTGGTTAGTGCTCCTGGACTTTGGCCTGATACTCTTTGGCTTCCCGAGGACTTGGATCTTTAACCCGGGCGGGTGGATGGGTGCGTTTACTCCTGTCTTTGGCCCTCCCCCGTGTGTATGTTTGTATGTCTTTACTCCCCTTTTTCCTTCCCTTCCTTCCCCCCCCCCTTTTTTGTCTTTTAATTCCAACTTTTCTTGCTCCACTATATTTCGGGTTCTACTTTGGGCGACAGGCACGCTGCGGGGGGGGGTAGGCCGTAGCCTTCTGCAGGGGTGCAGGGTGGGCTTAAGGGTGGGTGGGGGGGGTCTGTTTGTGTCGGGGGGTCTTTTTCCCCCCTTATTTTCCCCTTTTTTGTTCTATGGCTCTTGTGTATTCACTTTTTCGGGACTCTGTCACCTCGTGTTTCCCCCGGGGGTTTTCTGTCCTTCTTCCGGTGTGTGGCTGATTGTGGTTCGCTGCCTATTCTGGTATCGTGTTTCTGTTACATCGCATGCCGGTCTTATTGTCCTGTTTTTCCCCCTGGGGGTGCATGGTCTGGCGGGTGTTCCTTTTGTTGTCTTTTTCTCCCTCTTTCCCTTCCTCCTTTATGGAGGTTCCCTCTCTCCGTTGGGGTACGTATTGCGTAGTCTTTGTGATGGGGCTTTTTGACCACGTCTTCTTTGTTCGGGTAGGGGCGGAGGTGAGTGAGCTCGATTGACTGTTGCCGCTGTCGCTATTTGATGGCCTGATTCTGTTTCTGTACTTTGCTAGATTTGATTATATGGTTTCATTTTCTTACGTTGTGTCTATAAAATGGCGGCTTGCCACGGTCCCTCCCTTGTACTCTCATATACGGCCCGTTATTCCTTTGGTTCCCTCCCCGTGCTAGAAAATTAACCTTTATTATCCTGCTCTTGCTGAACGCTCGATGGTTTTTATTGCTTCACAAGTGCTCCTGATGTTATATCCTGTGCAGATCTTCTTTTTGTATGCTGATTGTTTGACCATTCTGTTCTGGCCAGCCCGTGGGGTTGTGGGCCAGTATTTGTGAGCTTTCATTGTTCAATAAAGGTTTTAAAAAAAAAAAAAAAAAAAAAAAAAGGAATCTTCAGGTTATTTCGTCTTTGGTAGTTCTCCAACCTTTCCACTCTATCCAGACCCTCCTTTTCAGCTACTTTCAACTTATCAATC
Source organism: Lissotriton helveticus (assembly GCF_964261635.1). NCBI lineage: Eukaryota > Metazoa > Chordata > Amphibia > Caudata > Salamandridae > Lissotriton > Lissotriton helveticus. The sequence goes on from NC_136072.1 coordinate 1,046,878,051, forward strand.
TCCACACAGTTTGCCTGCACTGTTTCTCTGAGCTCAATAATCTCCTTCTCTAAGGTTGAAGTCCTCCCGCTAAGGTCATCAATCTTCTTCTCCATGATTTCGCACGCCCTTTTAATCTCAAGCTGGTTAGACTTCGATGTCGCAAATCTACTCCAAATTTCATCTGAAAGTGATGCTAGGAGTGCACCTACTGACAGTTCCACCTTAGCAGGGTAAGTCAGGGCCAGAATCTGTTCATTTTCCCCCTGGTCTGTAATTCTTAGCGCCCCCCTGCTTCATGTCCTATCTCCTGTGGGCAGACTGGGATATCATCAGCAGATGTTAACTGCTTCTCGGCCTCGTTTGCTACCCCGGCCATCTGTTCTTCACCCAGAATTAACGTTTTTGGCAACACTCTGAAATAGGTTTTGAGGGAGGGAGTAATTTTGGCTTTAAGTGCTTGCGGCTTCTTCTTTTGTATGTGCTCTTGTAAGTTTTTCTATGTTTTGTTTTATAGATGGGGGGGGTCGAATCTTTAACTTTCGTGAGAAGGGGCTCACCAACTGCTTCTGCTCCTACTTCTGCCCTTTTATCAACTTTGCCACCTTCCTCTCGCCCCTCACACTCCTCACCCTCTTCCTCCCCTCCTTCCTCCCTCGTCCTCCTACTATCAGGTTCCTGGGGTATCTCACTCTGGCCTCGGGCTTCGCCTTGTTCCCACCTGCCCCCCTTAACCTGCCTTTCTCTTGTGCTCCGCAAGGGGTACCTGATCTTTGCCTCCCCAATGTCACCAGCCAGCGCGCTTCCCAGTGCCCGCTGGCACTGGGAAGCACTACTACCAAGTATTAGTAGGACCATACTACTTGGTCTGGGACCAAGTAGTACGGTCCTTTCGATCTTTTCCCCTTCAGCACTCTTGATGCAGCCACCGCTGTCCGTAAGTTGCACAATATTCCAGGGGGCTTCACTGCAGGCACCTCGAAACGCGATCTTCGCCGCGACTCCTCTTCCCCCTGCGCAGCTCCATGGCCGCTCTGCGCCAAACCTGCTCCGGCGCCGTGACGAAAAAGAAAGAAGCGAAAACGCCACTCTGGACGCCAAACGTCTGCCGAGCCCCTGCCCCGCCTTCCTGCTTGCACCGGGCTGAATGCAGCAAGGCTGCAACATGGAGAAGAGAGGCTGGCTCGGCGAACCGGGCAGGCGGCGATTTAATGATTCTAATCTAAGGCACTTTAATCAGTCGGCGGACCCATACCGAGGTTTTCCAAAAGTATTCCAGGTACTTTAATCCTTATCGCATTTTTTTGCCGAAAAATGCACGGACGTTCCGCGAGCCGCCCGCGACCTGCTACTCACCGGCCGCCATGTTTTTCCTCCAGCAGGAAGCAGCTCCTTTCTGCGGAGGTGACTTTTGATCCCCTAATTGGGGTACTTCATCAGGACCAGTCAAGGGCTAAGCCTGTGCTCCCCTTGAGTGAAGCCCTCTTTAATATCCTGTTAGATTCTTGGCTAAACCTTTTTTCAAAGGCCTCTGTGGACCGGTCAATGGCCCATAGGCACCATCCTGCCCCTGGAAATCCGCTCTACCGCTCCCACCAACCTACTCCGTGCAGATTTGTGGTTCAGCCTGCTTCAGCCTCACCCAATATCTGCACCCGGTTGGATGTCCCTCCAGATAGGGAGTCTAAGCACTTAGATGCTCTTGGTCGTTATATCTTTTCTGCCACCAGTTCAGCCTTGCGGTCCCTCTCACAAATTGTGGAATTCGGTCACACGCCTCCTTCCTTCCTTCCATTCCAGAGATCACCCGGGCCACTCTTACTCAGTTGCTTCGGGATGGCCATCAGATGGCTCAATCGTTGATTTGATGCGGTATAGATACCACAGTTGGGTGAGTTATGGCTTTTTTAGTAGCTCTTTGCCACCGTGCCTGGCTACCACCGCAGGTTTTTCAGAGGCTGTTCAATCCATTTTAGTGGAAATGACCTTCGATGGTGACCATCTATTTGGCTCTCACGCTGACTGCGCCTTATGTTATTTTTGGTATAGTCGGAGCGGAGTGAAATGTTAAAGCCCTGCTCCCTATCTTGTCTACTGCCATTTTGTTCCCTGTATTAAGCTGTGCCGGAAACAATTCTCTTGTTTTTCCTTTATATGTTGACCATTTGGATCAGTGCCATTGGCCTTTGTCTCACTTTTCAGATGAGTGATACCCGGTGGGGTGCACCTCTATCCTCAGGTATTTATTATTGGTCTCTGCACTCTCAATGGCTAATTATGGTCCCTGTTGTTGGGGGCCTATTGTTTTATGGCCCTATTGGCTGCAACACCTGCTGATACAAGGTGTTCTTTTGTTTTTTTCTAACGGGTGCCGCTTGGGTATCCGAATTGTCGTGTGCAGCCACACTGTTGCTTTGTCCCCTTTGTACCTCGTCGGTACAGCCTAATCCAGTAGAGCAGGGGACGTAATATGGCAATATACTCTATCCTCTTAATATTTAGATCGTGAAACATCGGAGCAAGTGGTGTCGCCAGTGGTAGTCCTAAAATCCTTCTCATGAACTTATTCTCGCCGTATGTAAGTTGTTTAATATTACTAGTGCCCCACAGCTCAGATCCATATAAAGGGGCTACCTGCGTTTTATATGTATAATTCTCTAAGGGTGATGTGATCGGTTTTGTCATGGATGAGTTACATTTATTGGATATGCCTCCGGACCCTTGTGCGAGGACCATTGTGGAATGATTTGTTTGTGGTTTCCATGACGACTTTCAGTCAAGTGTTATGCCTAGATACACAAAGTTTGATACGTGTTCTAGTTTTTGTTTACCCACCCTGATGTTTCTCCTAAAGTTCTTATGGGGATTTACAGCCAAATATTTAGTTTTTTCAATGTTTTATTTCTAGACCTTTTTCCTTACAGTATGTGTTAAAATCGTCCAGTAGGATTTGAAGGGCCTTGGAAGTCTGCAAGATCAAGATGGTGTCATTTGCAAATAGTAATGCTGGAATAGGAGTTCCGCAAAGATCCAGAGAGTCGTTTTTAGATTTTTTTGAGGCAGTTAACCACATCATTGATATAGAGCGAGAATAGGGTTGGCGCAAGCACACATCCTTGTCTCACTCTATCAATGGGGATTGTTTCAGTAAGCTCTCCATTCATGCCCCAGTGGACTCTTGCGTAGTTGTCCTGGTGCAGCATTACCCTTACTATCTGGTCTAAAATATCTTCGGGTAAATGCAGGCTTTCTAGCGAGGCCCACAGTGGTCCTCTGGGTACTAGATCGAATGCTGCCCTTAGGTCTTCAAACACTTTGTAGATGTGACCCCCTCTGTATCTTAGTTTATTTTCGCAGGATGCACAGAAGTCTAAATACTTAGTCTACCGTGCTCGTGTGGGCTCTAAATCCAGCCTGGTATGGTGATAGAATATTGTTATCTGTCCTTCCATTTAACCTGTTCAGAAGCTGTCTCACATAGGTTTTCTGTAATGCATCGATTAAGCTAATGTCCTATAGTTCCCTGGTTTTTGCTTACTCCTTTTTTTATGAGTAGGGACTATTTATTCGCCCTTCCATGAAATTAGAATTGGTGCTCCCAAAGCTATAGCTTTGGTGACCAGATTATTGTAAAGAGCCCACGCCGCTTTTTTCGTGCTTTAACATTTATTTATTTATTTATTTCTGAATTTGTAGAGCGCATGGTTACACTTACAGTGTGTCCCCGCGCTGTCAGAAGAGCCATCTACTCCGTCAGTCAGACAGGACGGGTTAATCTTTAGGGAAGAGGAAAGTTTTGAGCTTTCTACGGAAGATGAGCTCCGATGTTTCCAGTCTTAAGCTCAGGGGGAGAGTGTTCCATTTCTGTGCCGCCAATGTACGAAAGGATCTTCCTCCCATTCTGGCTTTCTTATGTCTGGGGACAGCGAGGAGGCCTGCCCCTAACGAGCGGAGTTGTCGAGTGGGCGTATAGGGGCAGAGAAGGTTCCGCAGGAAGGCTGGGCCCTTGCCATGTACGATCCTGTGACCAATACAAAGGACCTTGAAATCAATTCTTTCATTGATCGGAAGCCAATGTAGGGTTTGTAGGGATTTTTTTGAAGGGGCTCTTCTGGGCAGCCGGAGGACCAGGCGAGCGGCAGCATTCTGAATTGTCTGCAGTCGCCGCCGGCTAGTGGCATTGGCTCCCAGATAAAGGACATTGCCGTAGTCCAGTCTTGACGTGACAAGGGCGTGGACCAGGGTCTTCCTAGATGATTCTGGGAGGAGGTCGATGGTTTTGCGGAGTTTCCGTAGAATCGAGAAGCACGTCCCGGCTACCCGTCTAGTATGGTAGTCGTAGTCCAGCTTTGAGTCCACCCATACTCCCAGATTCTTGACCTGGTCACTAGGGGTAGGAAGGGGCCCCAGGGTCTGCGGCCACCAAGCAGATGACCAGACTGAGGGGGGTTTTCCCACAATCAGCACCTCAGTCTTGTCACCATTAAGACGGAGGCAATTCTTCGCCATCCATCCCGCCATATCCTGGAGGCATGCTGAGAAGTTAGCGGCGACTTGTTCAGCAGGTTGGGTCAGAGCGACCACCAACTGTGTGTCGTCTGCGTATGTCACTACTTCTACCCCGTATCGTTCCGCAGTAGTAGCCACGGGGGTGACATATAAGTTAAAAAGGGTTGGACTGAGGCTTGAGCCCTGCGGCACTCCTTGACCAAGGTCGAAGGTGTCAGAGCGTGCTCCTCCTTGCTCTACCGAGAAGCTACGGTAGGTGAGAAAGGATTCCAGCCATGACCAGGCCAAGCCTGTCACCCCTCCTTTCTTCAGACACTGTAGCAACGTGTGATGTGCTACAGTGTCGAAGGCTGCACTGAGGTCCAGGAGCACCAGTGCTGCCACATGTCCTGCATCTACGTGTTTCCTCAGTGCCTCAGTCGAAAAAAGGAGGGCTGATTCCGTGGAGTGGCGTGCTCGGAATCCCGATTGGTTGGTATGCAGGAGGCCTCTGGACTCTATGTGCGCGGATAGTTGTTGGTTAACCAGCTTTTCCGCCAGTTTAGAGAAGAAGGGTAAAAGCGAAATGGGGCGTAAATTGCTGAGCTGAGACGCACTGATGTTGGGTTTTTTCTTCAGAGGCAGTACGACTGCCTGTTTCCACCGGTGAGGGACCTTGCCAGTGTTGAAAGAGGTAGATAGTATGTGGCCAACGTAAGGTGCCAGATGACTCATGGCGCTGGCCAGGAATTTAGCAGGGGCAGGGTCGTGCGGAGAGCCTGATTTAATGCCTTTAGCTATGGCTATCAGGAAGTCCTCTGACGGAACTTGGAATGCTGTGAGGCAATCTTCGATCTTTGCCTCCCACATTGCTTCTTCCTGAGAGGGAAGAAGGTTGGGACCAGTTCTTGCATCATCCGGGAAACTGTTGTAAATGTCGCGTAATTTTTTATGGAAAAATTCTGCGATGGCGTTACATGATTGTGCTGATGTGTCAGCGTGCTCTAAAGCGGGGGGAGGTGAAGTAATCTCTTTATAAATCCTGAAGAGTTCCTTGGATGAACAGTTAGCACTATCTATTCGATCCGCATAGAAGGTCGCTTTGGCTTTCCTAATTTGGAGGTGGTATTCCTTTATGCTAGCTCTGTATACAACTCTTGCCTCTGGTGAATAGTTCTTCCTCCAGACTCGTTCAAGTCTCTTACAGGCTGCCTTGGTTTCTCTAAGAGTTGTGCTGAACCAAGGTGCAGTTTTAGTTTGTCGCTCCGGGCCCTTATTGGCCCAAGGGGCAGTGATATCCAGGGCTTTAGTAATGTGTCCGTCCAGGGCTAAGCAAGCTCTGTCAACGTCCACTCCTAAGTCGGCGGGGGAACCGTTTAGCCGGAAGTGATGCTCAAAAGAGTCCATGGAGAACCGGGCCCATTTCCTTTGTCGTTTATTGGCGCAATGGTGAGTTTTTATATGATGAGTCATAACTGGGAAGTGGAAAGGGACTAGGAAGTGGTCTGTCCACAGCAAAGGAATGGGAGTATCCTGCTTCAAATCCTCTAAATTATTAAAAATGGGGTCAAGAAGGTGCCCCTGACGATGAGTCGGGAGGTGGGAGGCAGTTACTAATTGTAAGGTTAGCAGCTCTTGGCACAATTCTTGAGCAGCTGAGTTGTTCAGGTCTTCAATGTGGAGATTAAGATCCCCTAATACAAGGAACTTCCTGAATCTCAAAGCCAATGGAGTGACGTTCTGGATAAGACTTTCCGTAAAGTTTCTTCTACTACCTCCAGGGGGTCTATAGATCAGTAGTCCTTTAATGACCGTATTTTTGTCAATACCAATGGAGAAAGCTCCAGTTTCGCTATCAGTTATAGTAACAGGTTCAAGGGAGCATGTCATATTCATTCTATAGATTATGGCAATGCCACCTCCCCTTCCCTTAGGTCTATCCTGCCTGCAGATAGCATATCCAGGGGGCAGGGCCTCCCTGACTTCAGGGTCTGAATCTTCGTCCAGCCAAGTTTCAGTAAGGCATAGTAAGTCCCATTTGTTGTCAGTTATAAGGTCGAATACTTCGAGTTTATGTTTTTTGAGGGAGCGACAGTTAAGTAGAGCGCCACTGATTTTTCTACTGTGCTCTGGTTGGGCATTGCCGTTGGGCGCGCTAGCTTTGGGGTGTTTATTGAGGGTGAAGCCACAGTTGTCGCAGGAATTAGTAGGACTACCGAGATCAATACTGTGCTCACATACCTTCAGGTAGTTGGTGCGAAGGCTGAGGAGCTCGTCTTTGTCGTAGCGAATATCTGGTAGGTCAGGACCAGGGGGTCTGGCCCCGTGCCCCGGTCTGCCGCGGACGGGCGCAGACGGGCTTGCCTTAGGCGCGCCCGCTGCGCGCGTCCGCTGCGCGTTTGTGGAGGGCACATTTTCTAATGATGTGGAGGGGGGTGCGGCCAGCGTCAGTGGGCGTGGCTTGTGCTCGCTCTGATTCTGGCGCCAAGAACTTCGCCCGCCGCAGCCCTGAAATCGGCAGCGCGGGGAGTTCTAAACAGGTAAGGTGAGGGGGTGCTTTAGTTTCCAAAGTGCAACTAGTATTCAACTTTAAAAAACAACAGCATCAATTATTACATATACATTTTAAAAGTAAGTCTTTAAAATTCGGCAATACAATTGGTTAAAAAAGCTCTCCCGGCTATCTCGCCTCAGGAGTAGAGTTGTCTCTGTTAAGCGGCTTGATTTTCACTCGCTTTTGTAAGATTTGCAAGGGGGCGCGGCCAGCGTCAGTGGGCGTGGCTTGTGCTCGCTCTGATTCTGGCGCCAAGAACTTCGCCCGCCGCAGCCCTGAAATCGGCAGCGCGGGGAGTTCTAAACAGGTAAGGTGAGGGGGTGCTTTAGTTTCCAAAGTGCAACTAGTATTCAACTTTAAAAAACAACAGCATCAATTATTACATATAAATTTTAAAAGTAAGTCTTTAAAATTCGGCAATACAATTGGTTAAAAAAGCTCTCCCGGCTATCTCGCCTCAGGAGTAGAGTTGTCTGGCCCGACGTATTCGGAGAAATCCCCTTCCCGAAGCGGGAAATCAAAACCCTTGGAGTATGGCTCGAACCGGAGCTCACCATGAAGACGCAAGCGGCCAAAACTGCTGGCACCTGTTTTGGGCTCATGCGCACCACCCGTAAGATCCTCCCATTACTACCTCCTCCCTCTAGGAAACTTCTTATCCAGGGGCTAGTATTGTCCCGTCTTGACTACAGCAATATGGTCTACCTGGGCGCTCCAGAGGCCACCCTGACTAGACTACAGCGGACACAGAACGCTGCGGCCCGTCTGCTCACGAACCTTCCTTCGAGAGTGTCAGCAAAACCAGCCCTCAAGGCCTTGCACTGGCTCCCTGTTCGCCAAAGGGTGGAATTCAAAGCCATGTGTACAACACACAAACTTATCAACGGATCTGGCCCTACTATCCTCAGCAGCCTGGTCACCCCCTACAAAGCATCCGTATCCCTCCGTTCAGACAGTGAGCACCTGGCCAACGTCCCCAAATTCAAAAGGACCCGCACCGGAGGCCGACGATTCTCGGTGCAAGCGGCCGCGAGATGGAACTCCCTCCCACGCACCCTCAGACTGGAAGCCAGCTACCTGACCTTTCGCAAAAAACTGAAAACGCACCTATTCCCGAAATAACTGTTCCTCCTCCCTCCCTCTCCTTACAGGATAAACATTCTCCTTACAGCGCGGGGATGCCCTTGGGTCACCAGGCGCTATACAAATCGCTAAAAATAAAAGAATAAAAAAAAAACAGGTCTCTGGTAATTTGTCTAGTCTTAAGCTTTTCTCTGCTTAATAGTAGCCATTGCTTGCATTGTTTCTTTCTCACTAAAATGAATCATGCGTACTGTACTATTTGCAAAGCGATATTTATTAGTAGGAGGCTTCAGGCCTGAATATAGAATAGTAAAATGTTCAGTCCAGGTTGCAGAATCCAAATAGTGCTCGGTGGAAGCAACTTTATCCTTGCCTCCATGATCTAATATTCTCCAGAACTCTACTGTATTGGGGTTTGCTGCCTGGAGGAGATCCCTCCAATTCATTTCCTCCCAACTCCTTTTGCATTATGTAGTGTTTACCTATAGGTCTCTCTAGCGCCCCTTACCGACTGCGTGCTCCCATGCTTTAGCTTCTCCAATAAAAATTGCTTTGCCTTCTTGCAATCCAAGGTATACCCAGGGTTGCTTTTATATTCAGTTATTATTTTGTGTGTCTGTTTTACTCTGGTGGCTCCAGTTAGAAGGGGCTTTAGAATTATCACCAGGGATTTATTATTGGGATTGCATTTTGTTTTACATTGGGGCCTACTATCTCTGCAAATGTCTTGTAGATGTTGGTCATGGTTTCTACATGGGCTGTGATACGGTGCCATTTGACCACTCTACGGTTGTTCCCTATCAAAGGCTGTGTTGATGGTGGGTTTATTTTAGGAAAATGTTTTCCAATAATTTACCCTGTCATTTCAAGGAAGAGGGGGTAATGATCGCTATCCTCTCTTGTATCTATTTTAGAGCCTGTGACCTTATGCCAGCTATTTTTGCTTTGCATATTGTAATCTATCCTTGATTGGGCTCTGCCCCTTTTAAATGTGTATAGGGAAGGATTATTATCCTTATTATTATTTACCCTTCCTTTACATGCCCTTATATTATGTTCCAAGTTAATCTGCATTAGCTGGATTGCAACTACAGTGCATGGTACCGATGGCACTGCATCTAATTGGGGAAGACCCCTAACCATGTCCTACTCTTCTGTTATTGTTTCAATGCCATTTATTAACTCGTATGTACAGTTGAAGTCGCCAAATACAATTACTGCATCATGTGGCTTTACACAATCAAGGGCAATATTTAATGGGTCTACAATCTGGGAGTCTGTTATGTCTAGCTGCCCTTTTGTAAACTTTATTATCTAAACTCATGGTGAGAATATGAGATGAATCTATATTTTAAATACTAATTCCCATAGTCAGAATTATTTTAATCCAGAGAACCAGCCCGCTAAGAGCCTGCCACTCGGGGATGGGATTACATTTTTATATGCTTTGTATCACAATTTATAAGGCGGATCTACCAGCCATGTTTCCTGGAAGAGGCATAAATTAAATTGCTCGATGTTGGCATGCCAATCTGGATCCACAAGCTTGTATTTTAAACCTGCCACATTCCACGAAACCATAGCTATGGCTATATGCCCTGGACGCTCTACTCTGTGAGTTTTGGGCTGGCCTTCTAGCTCCGCTTCAGTCTCATTAGTTCCCATCTGTTCTTCGCTTCCTTTATTTCTTATTAAGCAGCCAACTATCTCTTCTAGGATCAGAGTTTTGCTTCCCTCATAATTCCCTCCCTGGTTTTGCAGCCATTCTACATTCAAATTTAACTGATCTGTTATCCTTTTTTTTTTTTTTATAAATTTGTTTATTGATTTTGAAACACATTAATGCCACAGTTATCCAGTATACATTTACATACCAGATGAGATACAGAGTTTGGTAACATATTAGGCATCTCCACGTTTATACTAGTCTATTGAAGTTCAGCAATATAACATTTCTAGTTTTGTTGTACATGTAACTAATTTACAGCCATCTTCTGGCATACCTGCAGAGACAATACTTCTAGGTGTAGAAAATTCTGTCCTCCCCCCATATAATCAATGCTATGTAAGAGTTTGTTAATCTAAGTGCAGTGCTTACTTGGTGGGCCAGGTGCATCAAACTGGTAAGGAGTAATTTATTTAGTTCATGAAGTTGGGGGAGCTAATGTGACCGATAAATGTATTATGTATTTGCTCTGGGCGGGACCAGGGTTTTGTAAGTGGAGCCAATAGGTGAATGGGGCCCTTATATCTTTTGGCCGGGAGTTAAGTGGCATGAGTTCCCAGAAGGTGGTTAACTGCTCTTTGCAATATGTAACATCCTTCAGCCAGGCTTTAATGACTGGTTCTGGCCTCCTACCCCAGTGTATATCTGCATGACGCTTAGCTAATAAGAGCATCATGGCGATAAGCCATCAATTGGCAGGTGGGATGTCCTTTACATAGACCGATAGTGCTACCATTGGAGAGCCAGCCAACCTTTGGCTGGTGATATCTTCGATGTATATGAAAACCTCCCTCCAGAATCCGGCAATATGCAGGCAGTTTAAGGCCACATGCAGGAAGGTTGCTGTACAAACTCACGAGGAGCCGATACAGGAGAGGTATGTGTAAGAGGACTTTATTTCAATCGCTCTCAGGAATACAACAAGTTTTACTTCAGGCGTGACAGTCTTTCCTTTCTTTCCTCATCCAGGAGATAACGTGTGGCGTCTAGGGTCCCTCTTCTGCCCCCGAGGTCAGGTGAGGACAGCCGTCATGTAGAAAAAAAACAATAAAAGAAAACGGGTGTCACGCTTGTGTTCTCTGTACACAAAATGGTAGGGAGTAGGGAGTGAGAGAGTAACACCGGGACAGTCACCGTCACCATGGGATAGTGAAGACGTGCAGCGGGGCCGTTTAGCACACTAGACCCGTCCCTCCTTGTTAAAGGGCCTAATGCCCGTATCCCCCTTTTTGAACCACCCTCAGATTCGGGCCCGTGCCTCGGGGAGCCACACTCCTCCAGGAGTGTGGCTGGCGTTCTTGTGGTACCGGATGGGGTCCGGCCCCCCTTCACGGAGGTCGGGTTGGTTCCTTGAGTCTGGCTCTGGTCTCGCCAATTCGGTCTTTCCCGCAAGCGTCGTGAAGGGGTCTTCTTCCTTCGGTTCGACTGCTGCTCCGCTGGACGCTATGCAGCTGTGGTTCCAAAAAGCAACACTCTTCTGGTTCTGGACTCCGCTTAAAATCTACACCTTTTCCTCATCTGGGTTTCCTATTGAGTCATGTGACTCAGTCACATGGACGGGAGAAGCTGCAGAATTAAAGGGACCGCTACAGTTTGATCTTTGTGCGTCCCACGGCGACTGTAAGTAAAAAACAGGAGAGACATAAGGGGGCATCTGATCACGGTTCTCTTCCTCCTCCTGTGTCTGGATGGGCACTTCGCGACAGTGGCTTTCGGTGTCTCGCAGTGCCAGCAGGTGTCATCTGGGCATATTCTCATTTGGTGTGATTGGACTGGTGTGCGGTACACGCAATGTAGAGTCTAAAATGGATTAATCTTAAGGGGTAGTTCGGGGAGAGCTGCTCAAGTCGACCACAGCAAAACGCCCATTGTGCGTCGTGATAGGGGAGTTCAGTTCAGCGGTCTAAGAGTTTTGAGAGCTAGGGGTAATAACCGGGGATGTGCGTTGCATGATGGTATAGATACGTGTTATTAGCTTATGGGTGGAAGAGTCTATGATTATATGCTCTAGAGTCGGTAGGGGTGCAGAGGAGAAAGTGTTGTGGATCGAGCGACAGGCAGCTCGCAGATGGCCGTATAGTAATGTGTCCTGGGTGGGGGGGGCATGGTTGAGGGGACTTCCCCATCTGTTGTGGAGTAACGAACTGGCTGTCTGGATGTAGGTCTGAAAATGTGCTGGTGTGGAGTTAGCGTGTTTGTTCCAGCGCACCGCTATCCATTAACAGGAGAATTTGGGGATTATTAGCTAGTGGAATGGACAGTGCATATAGCCGGCTAAGATTCACCCTTTTCCGCAGCCCCTCTCATGCCCAGCTGAAGGCCACCACCGTGTCAATCTCCTGTGTGGGGTTCTGATAGTCCTTGTATAGGGCCGTGGTTAGTGGGAGAGGAGCAGCTAGGTCCTTCACGATTGCAACATGGGGTTGGATTGGTGTTGGGTGCTGCCAGAAATGTAAAAATTGAGCTTGGGCGCAATATGCGTACACTGTAAGGTCCGGGGCTCCCAGTCCGCCTTGTGCCAGTGGAAGGGTGAGGATTTCACAGGATAGTCTGGGTTGTTTGCCCGTTCACACCAGATCAACCAAGAGATTTGAGGCATTTTAGGAAATGTAGGGTATGTGGCATTGGGATGTTAGCGGAGAGGTACAGTAGCTTGGGAAGGATTATAATTTTTGTAACAGCGATACATCCAGTCAGTGCCCAGGGCAGTCTGTTCCATATGCGCAGTCTTTTCTCTATCCAAGTCATTACTCTACCATAGTTTGCGCTCCAGACCTCCTGTCTGTCTTTGCTTATCCAAATGCCCAGGTAACATACTGGTCCATCTGCCCATGCTATAGGGTACTCTTAGTCAAATGTTTGTGTACCCTCGTTGATCGGGAATAGAGTGGACTTGGCCCAGTTTATTTGTATTCCGGACAAGCCCCCAAAGCATAGCATCTCTCACATCTCTGGTGCAAGATTCACCTCAGGGTCGCAGATATAAAGTGTGACATCATCTGTGTACATGGAGGCTATTAGTCCCCTCACGATGAAGCCTATTTCTCTGTTGAGCTGATGCAAGCGCCTCACCAGAGGCTCCCTCGCCATGGCAAACAGGAGGGGTGGATAGCAGACAGCCCTGCCTGGTGCTTCAGGATATGGGAAGGGGTCTGAAATTAGATCATTTACTCGCACTCTAGCAGTTGGAGCCAGATAAAATAGTTGCATGTGCCGTTTAAAGGTGGGGCTTATCGCTAGCCGGGGTTGGAGCGTAAAGAGGAATTCCCACTCCAGTGAGTCAAATGCTTTTGTGGCATCTAATATAGCAGCTACCACTCGGACATGTGGAGCGAGGTGATGCATTAGTGCAAAAATAGTCAGTAGATTATGCGATGTAGAGTGACCAGGTATAAATCCTGATTGGTCCGGTCAGACGATAAGTGGGAGTAGCAGCTGTAGCCTACTCACCAATAGTTTAGCGAAAATGTTATCACCAGTATTTATTAATGACAATGGGCGATAAGAATCGCATAGTGTGAGAGGTATGCCCGGCTTTAGCAAAGTTATAATGGCGGCTTCCCGCATTGATGGCGGAAATTCCCCATGCTTCAGCGCCTCTTGAAATACTACCAGAAGGCGAGGGGCCAGTAATGTGGCATATCCTTTATAAAAGGCCGTAATGAGCCCGTCTAGCCCTGGGGCCTTATGGCTTTGTATTACCGGAATAATCTCCTCAGTAGTGAATGGCTCATCTAGATAAGCACTGTGTGCATGGTACAACCATAGCAGCTGGAGCGTGTCCAGGCATCCCAGCAATTCAGACTCTGCAGGGAATGTCTAAGAGGTGTATTGCTGGGCTTAGAAAGCTGTCATGGTGTCTAATAGGGATGTCTGTGAATGAACTAGAGTGATATCTGCGGTCTGTAGCTCAGTGATGTTTGAGGAAATGCTGGGAGGTCTGAGTAAATTGGCTATTGTTTCCCTAGGGTGATCACCCTCTCCATATCACCGGGCTCGTGCATGACGGTGCAAGAATCTTACCTCTCTGTCAGCCTCCTCTTCGAATTCAGAGAGTTTTTCTCAAATATTAGCCAACAATGTGGTATCCTGAGATTGGAAGTACTAGCATTACTGAGCTTGGATGTCTCCCTTCGGATTGTCAAGAGGGCGTCATATAGCTCTCAGCTCACCAAATTGTGTTATGTTATGTTATGTTATTAGTTTTTATATCGCGCACAGCTGCCCCAGCGAAGGGGCGTCCTGGCGCTTGAACAGGTACTGATCATAACACAGAACAAGAGAAGAGGATCCTAGTCTCGTACAGAAAACAAGAAGGTTTTAATCATACGTCTAAAGACAGTAAGACTATTCAACGCACGAATGTGCACCGGTAGAGCATTCCACAAACCAGCGCGAGTACTCGGTAAGATCGACCACCCATCCTACTGAGTTTAAAACGGGGGCAGAGCGCCAGATGAAGAGCCTCCGATCTCAAAGACCTCGATGGTATATACGGAGTTAGCAAGTTCGCAAGTGCCGGCGGCGAAGAAAGCTTCAGAATTTTAAAGGCCAGGCATAGCGACTTAAACTTAATTCTTTGCCTAACCGGCAGCCAGTGTAGAGCGGAAATCGTACTGGACACGGAGCAGTATTTGGGAAGGCCAACAATGGCCCGTGCCGCAGCATTCTGCACCCTTTGAAGTCTAGATGCTTCAGCCTGATTAATCCCCAGAAGCAGCACACTGCCGTAGTCCAGCCGAGATAGAACCGTGGCTTGGACCACGAGCTGCCGGGTAGAAGAGTCGAAAAACTTAAGGACAGGTCTGAGGCCCCGCAAGATACCATAGCAGGTGGCTGCAACCTTCTTCATATGACTCGAGAAGGATAAGGCCGAATCCATCCAAACTCCTAGATTCTTTACCTCGGAGACAGGAACGGGAGTGACGCCCAATTCCGGCGGCCACCACTGATCACCCCAGAGCTCTGCATGTTTCCCCAACACCATAACTTCAGTTTTTTTGGCGTTCAGTTGTAAGCAATTGGATCTTAGCCAATTTGCTACGGCCAGAAGTCCTGCTCGGAATCTGGGGGCATCCACCTCAGGGTCACTACTCAGAGTCACCGCCAGCTGCGTATCGTCCGCATATGAGGTCATTGTCAAACCCCATTGTTTGACGATCACAGCTAGCGGTCTCACATACAAGTTGAACAATGTTGGGCTCAACGAGGAACCCTGAGGGACCCCCATATCCAGTGAATGAAAGACGGACTGGCCAGGTGGTATAGCCACTTTGAAGGACCGACCGGAGAGGAACGAGCAGAACCACTGAAGAGCAGTCCCCGCAATACCAGCCTCCTCAAGGCGCAGAGTCAGAATACGGTGGGACACCGTGTCGAACGCGGCGCTCAGATCTAATAAAAGGAGCGCCGCCGTTCGCCCAGCATTGAGTACCCCACGTAAATGCTCGGTCATGTAGAGCAACGCGGTCTCGGTACTGTGTCCCGACCGGAAACCATTCTGACTCGGATCTAGGATGTTATTGCGAGCAAGATGGTCAGATAGGATGGAATTGACATGTGCCTCAGTAATTTTGGCTATCCAGGGCAGAAGGGATATGGGGCGGTAGTTCTCAGGCAAAGCCGGGTCCAAAGTAACCTTCTTTAAGACAGGTGTAACTACCGCCTGCTTCCACGAGGAAGGGACCGTTCCAGAAGCTAACGACAGATTGATTAGGGAAAGCATCGGGGCCCGACACGAGAGGGGAAGAGTCCTGATTTGATCAGGCTTCAGCGGCTCTAACGGAGACCCAGATTTGATCCTGAGACCCAGTATGTCAAAGGCCTCCATGGACAATTCCGGTAAGGAAAACAAAGTCTCCGCCTCTGGCGAGTTGAAACTCCCTAACTCTGGGTCAGGCAGTGGGCAGTTGAATCCTCGATAAATAGTCTGCACTTTTTCTAAAAAGAAGGATGCCAAACCTTCACAGTGAGCGTCAGTGCAGATTGCAGTCGAGGTGGCCCTTTTGTTCAAAAGGTCTTTGATGACCTTAAAAATTAGTTTAGAGGGATTGGTGCTGGTTTGGAATTCCTGGGCATAGAATGTGGCCCAGGTTCTGCAAATTGTCCTGTGGTAGTTCTTGAGTTTGGCAAAATAAATGGACTTCAGATTAGGATCATAAGTCTTCTTCCATTCCCTCTCAGCTTTCCGGCAGATTTTTTTTAGCTCGGCAAGCGAGTCATTATACCATGGGCTTGGTACTTTAGTATGGCATTTTGACCAGCGCATTGGTATAAGGGAGTCGAGGGCGTCCGAAATCCATTTACAAAACAATTCGTAACCCTGTTCCACATTCTGAGTAAAGCCCAGGGGCTCTTTCTCCAGCATCCCGAAAAACTCCTCCAATTTCAACTTATGCCACTGTCTTTTAAGAACCAATCTTTCCGCCAATCTTTGTGGCAATGAATGCGCTGCGAAACACCACCTTGAAGGCTTTCCTTAGCGTACTGGGTGATTTAGCTGAAGCTGTGTTAAATTCAAAATATTCAAGTATATATTAGTGCATTCAGAGCTGAAATTCACTATCTAGTAGTGCCAAGGGCGGGAGATGCGGGGAGGTCTGCGGGATCTGTAGCGTGTTCATGACCGGCGCGTGATCAGAGAGTGTGCATGGTAAGTGTATAGCTGCTATGGCCCAGGTATGGACATTACGGGATGTCAGCCAGAAGTCCAATCTGGACCAAGCGCTGTGTTATGTCTTGTAGGTGCCTTCTTTTGTGGTAGGGTGCAGTTGTCTCCAGATATCAATTAAAGGGTAATCTTGCACTTGAGCTCAGAGCGTTGCCGATGCTTGAGGATGATGGCTACGGGAGGTACCCACCCTATCCATATGTTCCTTCATAATCACATCGAAGTCCCTGCCCCAAAGTATCGTGTGGTTGCCTAGAGATTGGATCTTTGCCCACAAATGAATAAAAAATTCCCGGTCGTCGGTGTTGGGACTGTAAATGTTTTCTATAGTAAACTGTCGTCCGTGCAGCGTTTCCCCTAGTAAGATAAATCTACCCTGTGGGTTTGAGATGACCTGGGTGGTTTTTCATCGAATTACGCTTCGGATTAGTATTGCTACTCATCTGGCAGTAGGCAGATGCATAGATGTCTACTCTTCATTCCTGAACCCCCCCCCCCAGCGTGCATGCAACCTGGGTGTAGAAATGCCTTTTGGGTGAGCCTTCTATAGGAGGCCCACATCAACTTTGTCAAGCTAGATATGAATGAACAAGGAGTGGTATTCTATAGTTGTTGAGTCCGTGAATATTCCATGTAATGCTAGTCGTGGTCGCCACATTACGCGTCCAGGGAAATCATGATGTGCTGACTAATAGTAAGTGGGATATGGAGCTGTGCTAATGAGACCATATAGACTGGTTCGCATGCGGTGAGTGCATGAGACACTTCATTGCTGCTTGTGGTATGTGTGTTATTTGATACATTGTTGGTCACAGCATGAAACATTACAACAAACATCAACAATTGTGTCCCATCCCTCCCACACCAACCCCCTCCACCCCCATTAGGCTGTTTTGAAAACTCACCCATTTAAATCCCAACAAGGATTAGAATCTGAGCGCTCCAGGGCTACGAGGGAATTATCCCCAGGGGACAAGGGGCTGCTGGCGTACAGCCCTGCCGGCTATGCCTGAATGGTCGGGCCTGTTGTTTATGAAGGCACTTACTGACACAATATATATAACATAGTGGGTATAGAGTGCTGGCTGTATTAAGGTTGTGCCCCTGCATTCATTTACCTTGGACGGTTATCTGAGTGGCAGTAGTCCTCGGTCAATGTGCATGAGATTATAAGTATGCATCTTGTCAACATTACTGTCTTATCGCCTTGGTAGTATGCTTAGTCATTGTCACTCAGGTTGGTCCAGGGGGCCTCTAATTTGTTTTGCGGACTTGAGCGCAGACTTGGCATCCGTGAAAAAATGTGGTTTTCCTTCATGGGTGGCAAGCAGCTTGGCCAGATAGAGGAGATTATAAGTTACCCCAGCTTGCTGGAGTATACGCTTTGCCGAGACAAACTCCCTCTGTGCTATCTGGACCAGCGGGTTGAAGTCCGGGTAGAAGGAGACCTTACTTCCTTACTACTAGATTGTTCAGCGTTTGCGAGCCTGCTTCAGGGTTGAGTTGTGGTAGTTCAACATGTGAGCCTCAATGGGACGCGGTGTAGCTCCCACTGGAGGTTTGGGGCCCAAGGAGCGATTGGCTAGTTTTACTAGAATCACAGCAGAGAGTCCCTTATCAAAAAGGTCACCTAGTAAAGTTTCCACAAAACCTTCCATTGTAGTTACGTGGGTGGTATCAGGAATTCCTGTAATCTAGATATTATTGGGTCTTGTCCTGGCTTCCAAATCTTCATTTTTTGCCTTGATGACATGAATTATTTTGTCCATCTGTGGTAGCTGTTCCTTTGATCTTGTTTGGAGGTCTTCTGTGTCAGATACTCTATTTTCGAGAACGTCAGTTCGGGTTTCGTGTTTTATCTACGCGTTGTTTGACGTGATCCAGGTTTCGAGGTGAGGATGCCTAGTTTAGAGTCTATGGCTAGCAGGCTGGCTTTGACATCTTTCAGTATGGTGTATATGTCATCATCTTGCAGGGGGTTTTCTTCCATATTCGCTGCCATGGAGTCAGCCATTGAGCTGCTATCTGGCTGACGAGTGAGCCTTCTGTCAAATGTCAGCTGCTTGTTTTTGTTGCGCTTTCCCATGTTGGTGTGGTTGAAGTGAAGTTCAGTCTCGAGGCAGGGACTCGCCACACTCATGCAGGCACTGCGCCCACGACAATGGGAGAAGAGCTGGTCTGAGGGAGTAACAGAAACGCCATCACCCAGGGGCTTACAGGAATTATTTACTTCAAGCCTATTGAGGTTTACAGGGTTCACGCATGGTCCTCGGGTCTCGTGCCTTAATGGTTACTCCTGTAGAGGTAGGGTGTTTTCCCCTGGCAATTAGCTGATCTGTAGTGCTTTGGTGGGGCACGGGTAGTGGGCACTTGGTGTTACTTACAGTTGTAGCACAGCAAGGTGTCCTTTGTACCTCTGTCCACGCCCAAGTTGGTTAAAGTGGTTACAAAGAGGGGCGTCCGATCCAATGAGTTGCTTTACTTTTTGGGCATGCGGCTGGTTTTTATAGTGACTTACGGCTGCCTCCAACATTTAATCTTCCTTGCATTGGGCTAGGTTCTCCGGTCCGAATACAGGTCGCGTCCGGCCGAGACACCAGCCACGCGGTGCATGCTCTTTGCCTGTGCAGTCATGTATGGTCCGATCAGGGGATGGACAGGCACACTGGGGATGATATGGTGATCCAGTTTATTAGGTAGTTTGGGATTCCCTCACCACTTCTCATTGCCAATTGTTTCACAGCCCAGATCCGGCTGCAGCAGGGGTGCGAAATCAGCCATCTGGGTATGCCTGAGACCCAGTGTCTGGCGGAGGCCTCCATGGATCAGAACGCACCTACATCAGCTCCATTCCTCACAGCGGCGCCGCCGGCTCAGGCCGAGTCGCGAAAGCGGCGTGGGTCCCTCTGCGGGCATGTGGTATGGTCGGGACGGGGAGCAAGCCGCAGACACGATGCAATAGGCCCGCGCTGCGAGACCCTACAGAGCATCGCCTGGATCGCCAATCCCGGCCACTGACCAGCACTGATGACTCCTCCCGGCAGCGCGGGCCCCATTCTCCTCCCGGAAGGGCGCCCACAGCTCACCTCTTGGGCCCCAGCAGCGTCGGCATGTAAGCCCAGCAGAGAGAGTCTGCTGCCCAGGCTCACTCTGGTCCGACAGCACACTCGGCTACACCTGCACAGCAGCGCTGCAGGCCTGATCTGCCCGGCCCAAGATCAGCGGAAGGGGTTCTTCTTGGGCCTTGGGACTGAAGCCAGCTGATGTCTGCAGAACTATTGCATGTAAGGTGCGCTCTTAGGCGATGTATATGCCATCATTGCAGCAGATTGAGATAGGAGTTTGAGCTCGGCCGGCAGAACCCTCTTAGTGAACGGCCTTCTTGCTGCACAGCTACGCCCCCCCTCTAACTGATCTGTTATACTTAGTCAGTCTGCAGTTTAAAGGTCCGACATGTCTTGGATCTGCGGTTCTTTATTAGTTGAGGGGTGTCTAATTCTTTTTTTTTGTGTTGGGACATGGGATGGTCGGTGCAATTTAAACTGCATCGTCTGCTCAGCTGCTGTGCCCATTTTTAGGTTAATCGCAATTAACCCCTCCACTATTTCGTTGTTAGTGACAGACAACCGGATAGTATATGGGCTCCCATTTTCCTCCTGTAAATGCTCTGCCCTTGTTGTATCTGAAGGCACAATCAACAGACAATGTCGTTTGTGCCTTATACAATAAATAACTTTATTTTTTAGTGCCTCCTCATCCTCCCAATTTCTTTTACTGAGCTTTGGCACATTAAATATATTCTATGATCTCTGACTCTCTCTTGGGTATTTAGTGCAGTATGTGATTTTTGAACACCTTCCCATTATGTCCTTGTTCGCATCATGTGCATGTTCATTTCTTGGTGCTTACTGTGGATTCCTGAGTGGGATCTGCATGATAAGTGTTAAGACTGCATTAACGAAGTTTCTATTCCTTCTAGATTCCTTGGTTTTCCCACTATATTTCCCAAAGTACCTAACCTATACTCATCCCTCCTACGCCATAGGGGTGACTGCGTTCCTTCAAGTTTCCCTACAATCTCATTTTGATGGGGTTTATCCTAATTCACTATCCATAAAACTTCTATCTTCTGTGGAGAGATGTGGGAGTTGTATATCTCGGAGTAACAGATGGGAGTCAGCCTCCGAGTAAGGAGAGACCGAAGTGTAAACAGCCTGGAAGTGTTTAGCAAATTTGTCTACAATACTCTGTGGGTCCGTAAGTTTTCCCCCCTCCTCCGTCAGAAGCTCAGGGACCAGACGACTGGCCCAGTCCTTCTTATCCAACCATGCGATGAGTTTTCCTGCCTTGTCTCCCAAATCGTAAAGCCTACGCTGCTCTCTGCCAAGAGCTTTCGCCCTATCCGTGACCAGTGCGTTGTAGTCCTGTTTTAGACGCAACTGATGAAGTTTACATTGCGTCACCTCTAGTTCCAAATCCCTTTCCAAACCCTCGATTTGTCTCCAACTCAACCACCTCCCTCTGCCTCTCCTTCTTAGCGCCAGCTATCAATGATAAAGCCTGACCCCTGATGACAGTTTTAAAAGCCTCCCATAAGGACAATGAGGAAGAGACCGAGCCCACGTTTGTGACAAAATATTCTTCTAATTGGGCAAGGAGGTCCTTTAGAATCTTAAGGCTTCCGTAGATACCATGGGCTTGTGATGCTTGCTTGGGCAGCCAAACATATTGTTTCATTATATATTTTTTAACTTTAACACTGAGCGTAGCGCCCGCGTTTCAAGGACTCCGCACTCAGAGTTAAAAAAAAGAAAAGAAACCGAGTGTGGTGTCCTTGAAGCGGCGCCGCGCTCCGTTTTAAACTTGACCATTTGCAATGCAATTGGACCTATTGCATCGCAAATGCTGGTTTTCTTCTGGCTTGTCGAAAACCCGGAACAGTTTTCTTACTATAATCGGGAGGCTCGGATTTCCCTGAGGCATTTCCCAGGTTAGCAGTGGTGCCTCCGGTAACACGCGCTCCAGCGGTGCCTTTCCATCAGCTGAGCCACATACTTTTGCCCCTTTCATGGCCTTTGGTGGCATTGTGGTCACTGGAGAAGACTTTCCGGTCCGAACGCGCTGAGCACCAGCTGAGAACCAGGTAGACCCCAGGTATGGCGGAATCTTGGAAACGTACGAATATAGGCATAGACGTCATGCACAGTCCAAATCATGCCTGTATGAAACTTGCCAAACTCACTGCCAGGTGCACAATTCCACAAGGGCTTACACCATACCAGGGTGGGGGGGGTTTACCGTACCGTGAGGGAGGGAGAGCGCTTACACAGCGTACTGGTTAGTCGCCATCTTGCCCCTCTGCTTCTATGCTCCTTATTTATTTTATTTATTTATTTATTTGTAGGTTTGTATAGCGCTTGAATCACTCCGGCAGGAGTATCTCCGCGCTTTTTGACCGGAAAATCAGCAGCAAGATGTGGAGATGAAATTAAACTTCATTTTTGAAAAGAATGGTTTTTAAAAGTTTACGGAATGTTAGGTGCTCTGTGCATTGTCTTAAAGCCAGAGGTAATTTGTTCCACAGCTTAGGACCAGTGGTAGACAAAGCTCTACCTCCGTGTCTGACCTTTTTGACATGAGGGACCACGAGGAGGAGATTGTTACTTGATCTAAGAGATCTTGTTGGAACATAAGGAACAAATTTCCGCTCTAGATAGATCGGTCCCTGTCCATTCAAGCACTTATGGATCAGGCAGCATATTTTAAACTTTGCCCTTTGTCGGATTGGAAGCCAATGTAGTTGTTTTAGGAGAGGCTTGGAAGCAGTTCTGGGAGGGGCATTCAGAACAAGGCGAGCTGCCGTGTTCTGGATGACTTGTAGCTTATCCAGCACTCCTTCATTGGCCGATAGTAACAAACCGTTACAGTAATCAATCCGACTAAGGATCAGTGCTTGAACAAGGGTTTTCCTTACTGAGTCAGGTAGAAGTGGAAAGACCTTGCGAAGGAGACCAATAGTGTGGAAGCATATCCCTGAAATATAGCTGGTATGTTGTTTTAAAAACAGGTCGTGATCAAACCGGATTCCTAAATCCTTCACAACCTGTTTCGGTTCAGGGACTGCTCCAAGTTCTGACGGCCACCATTCTGGAGTCCATAGTATTTTAGCTTCCCCAAATAACATGATCTCCGTTTTAGTGACATTACATTGGAGATAGTTGGTAGCCATCCATTTTGCCACTTCTTTCATGCCTGACGAGAAAGAGTTTCTAACCTCCGTGGAAAGAGTTTTAAAGGGGAACAGGAGCTGCGTATCATCTGCGTATGATACGGGGGGTAAAACCGTATCTACGCAGTACTCCTGCCAGGGGTGCCACATAGATATTAAAAAGAGTGGGGCTCAAACATGAGCCCTGTGGCACCCCCTTAGAAATCTCTATTTCCACAGAGCGATATGCACCCATGGTGACTCTCTGGGTGCGATCAGCTAGGAAACTCTTTAGCCAGTCAAGGGCTTTGTTCTTAATGCCAGCGTTCGACAACCGTTGCGTCAAGATGGTATGAGACACGGTGTCGAACGCTGCCGATAGATCTAATAGAACCAAGATGACTGAGAAGCCCTTGTCCAGGTAGGCGTGGAGATCATCAGTAACAGATAATAAGTTGGATTCTGTACTGTATTTGGGGCGGAATCCTGATTGGGATTCATCCAAGGCCTTTACTAGTTCAATGTGTCCAGATAGGTGGCGATTAACATGCTTTTCTATAACTTTCCCCAAGAATGGTAGCAGGGAAATAGGCCTTAGATTCGTCAGGTCAGACCACGGTAAGGCGGTGTTTTTCCTTATGGGTCTGACAAGAGCTCGTTTCCATTCCTTGGGGACAGAGCCTGAGATAAGTGAAAGATTTACTAATTCAGTGATCATAGGGCATAGTTGTTCGACCAGTGTGGGCATTAATCTAGCAGGAATTACATCCTCTGGACTCCCGCTTTTAATCTGTTTTAAAAGGTTAGACGTTTCTTGAAACGAAATGGCAGGGAAAATGTCCAGTGAGTGTGCGTCAGATATACATCTTGTGAGATCAAGGGAAGGTGCTATATTAGTCAGTGAGGCCTGATTTGTCCCTATTATTTTATCATACATTTTGTCAATTTTATTAGTAAAAAAGTAAGAAATTTCATCACATAATTGTTGAGATGACATGTCAGGGGCTTCACATGCTAGGGGTTTGGCAAATGTTTGTAATATTTGGAAAAGAACTCTAGGGGAGTTTCCAGCCTCTTGTATTTGAGATGTAATGTGTGCTTTCCGTGCACAGCGTATTTCTTTATGATAAAAAGATAATGCACTCCAGTATTTCTTCTTGTCCTCTAAAAGATGAGAGGTTCTCCATCTTTTTTCTAATTTCCTAGCTCCTTGTTTAAGAGTTCTTAAATGATCGGAGAACCAAACTTCTTGTTTTTTAGCTGGCCTAGATTTAAAAAGCTTTAGTGGGGCAATTTTGTCTATAACTTTCCTAGTTTCGCCCTCGAATTTTTTGAGAGCAGTTTCAATATCATCCGAGGGTCGTAGGACAGGAGGATTAAAATTATCTCTAAAAGTAGAATGAGTGACTTTATGCCACTGTCTACGGATGCAAGGTAGGGTGCTGGGGTGAGAGAGGTTGGGTGCCTGAAAGGGGGTAATAAATTCCACAATGAAATGGTCAGTCCAGCTCACCTGAGTGGCAGGCGGGCATAGTACAGGCTGGATATTAGAGAAGATTAGATCTAAAGTATGACCTGCCTGATGGGTAGGTCCACTATTTCTCAATATCTTGACTCTGTCATAGCTAATATATATGAAACAATATGTTTGGCTGCCCAAGCAAGCATCACAAGCACAAGGGCAACTTTAATTTGGCATCCCTAAACAAGCAAGCCAGGGGACGTTTTGGAGGAAGTGCCACAGACTCTAGACGCAGCAGCAGAATCGCTCGACAGTCTGCTTTTGTCAGAAATCAATCATTCCAATGTGAATGTTTTTTACAGATGATACTTGGAGGAATCATTAAATAATTTCCATGCTAGAGCTTTGGCCCACATCAGCCAGTCTGAGAGAATTTAAAAATACCATGAATTAGAACAGTCAAAAGTTGTCAGCGCTTGAGGACAAAACCGCTTAGGCAAGGCAAAGTTCTCATGCCTGCCTTATAAAAAATAATTATAGCCAGCTTAAAACACAACGTACCCTGCAACATGCTATTCCAAATTAAAAAAAAATATTTATGGTTTGTTGTTACCCATCAACATTGGATTTCATTCCACAATGGTTAAAAACCTCTGAATGCACCACATGCAGATTATGTAGAGTAGTGAAAGTATGTATTACATACATAGTCTGCATCTGCCCCATTATTGGTCATTTGCAATTTAATAGGTCTCGCATTTATGCAAGTTTAAGCTATTGGCATTGTAAATAACAAACCTTTTATTTATGTTTTAGAAACAAAAACAAAAATAAAAGGCATTTTTTGCAATGTCAATAGCGCAAACTCGCGTAAATGCGAGACCTACTGCATTGCAAATAGTTGTTTATATCAGTCTATAGACGCTCTTGTTATGCTGCCTTCTTGGAGGGGAGGCATTTTTTCCTCCTGTGCCGGGCCATGCCTTTACATATTCATTGCTAATGGTTAATAACCCTTCTCCTCTGTGGTCATACATTTTGAGGATCAAGAAAGTTCACTTCTTTTGAGGCGTTTCCTGTGGCTGTGGCTGGTTTTGGCTGTTCTTATTGTTATTGTTTGCCATAGTTTTTTATGGTGTTGGTTCCGGCTTTCTACAACGTTTGCTCTTGGCATGGAGCTTGGCTCTGTGGTATTGACTAGTGTCCTTCGCCTTTCTCCCGCTACTACTGGTCCGGCAGACTATCTTAGCTCTCTATCTCTCGCTCTATCTCTCTATCTCTCGCTCTATCTCTCTATCTTTCTCTCGGTGAGACAGGCTAGTCCTGTTGAGGTTTCATACTAGGCCAGTTCTCTGACCCTCCTCCGTGGATGGTGTTTCCTGGCAGTTACTATAGGTGGCTCCGTGTTTTAGTGCGTACAGTGGTCACAGAAGGAACGGACGTTGGTGGAGAGCTTATATAAACACTGTCCACGTTACTTTCTTAGACAACGTTGTTTTTTTTTTGTTTGAATATATTTTATTGGTTTTTCGGCATTTATAATCAGTACATAAGTATGCGGTGAGCAAAAGGAAATAACACACTTATTTTACATGGTAACATAGCGACAATATAGTACAATGATAGCACATAACAAGATAATCATTATGCATCACAATCCGTTCAGTAGAATAGGCGGAACAATATGGTTAGTGATTGGGGCCGCAATGAGTGTGATGTCGCTCTGTACGGATATTGATATGATCTGGGGTTTTGAGAGATGAGATTTGGTGGGAGGCGGCATGCTCTAGCAGTTACGCGCCTTCCCCGAGTCCCTCCCGACAGTCAGTGTGTGATGTCACCCAATGTATTGTGGTATCAGGAGTGCTGAGTGCCAGTTGGTTATCGTCAACCAATGCAATATATACAGCTTTATAACAGACGTGTCGATGGGTAAACTACCATGTCGTCTTAACGAAACCATTAGGGGAGATACGAACTGGGACAAAACAGGGAGAAGAAAAAACTTCTCCAACATTATGAAGCGATGAGGGGGAAGATCAAAAATAAAATTAATGGTATGAGGAGAATAGGATGAAGTGAAAGGCCTGGTGTGTCATGAAGAGTGTCAATGTGTGGCTGCGGAGGTAAGTGTCCGAGTCCATGAGTAAGGTAATGGGCGATAGGTGTCCCGTGGGGTGCGGGTTCCGTCCAGGGGAGGGGGAGGGAAGAGTGGCCCAGCAGTGTCTGGCAGGCACCAGGGTGTCGGCGCTGGGAGCATGTGGGTTTTAGGCGGTTGCCGCACCGTGGCTCCACAACATTGCCTCTCTACATAGGCATATGTTGCTTCTAGCACGTCATCTAAAGAGAGGTGGTATCAAAGTGGGCATGGGGCTTTCCATTACATCCGTCAGTCAGGGCCGGCTCAGAAAGGGTCACTGCTAGGTGATTCCCTGGTCCAAGCTCGCCTGTTGGAAAGATTTCAGGGTATCATCCCAGAGTTGCGCAATGGGGAACTTCCTCAGGCCCGCCGTCTCCTCCCGGTGTAATGTGGCGCTTTCCGCTCTCGCCCAATTAGCAAAGGAAGCGTACCAGTATTTAGCATGTGGGGGTTTGCTCTTTTTCCTACGCTTGGTGAGCAGGTGCTTGGCCGTGATGAGTCCCAAATCCCAGAACCTAGCTGGCACCCTGTTCAGTTTAGTCCTCTTGTATAACCCCATGATGCAGGCCTTCCATGTGGGCGGCAGGTCGTCGCCAGCGCTCAGTGTCAGTAGGGTAGTTACCGTGTTCAAGTATGTTTGGATAGTGGGGCACGGCCAGAGCATGTGCAAGAGTTCCCCTCCAACCAGGAAGCATCTGGGACACCCAGCAGTAGTGATCAAGAAGTATTTGTTGATCTTATCTGGCGACAGGTATGCGTGATGCAAGACATACAATTGTATAATTTTGAAGCGAGAGTTGCGTGGGATATTAACAGGGCTGGCTAGCACCATCGTCCATTCCTTGTCCGTCCATTCCCTTCCCCTGGACATCGCCCATTTGTCTCGTAGTGGTTGGGTGGAGTGTTGTGTATGCATCAGGAGGGCTTGTGCTAGCCAATGGATTACGTGGGAGCCATTGCTCATGACATGGAGGTATTGCACGAAATGGTGTATTTGCAGCTCCTCGGAAATGTCTCCCCAGGGGTCCGCAAATGTTCGTAATATTGATGCGTGGAGGAGATATTGTCCGGCCGGTAGGCCTGTGTCTCTAACCAGCTCCTCAAAAGGGAGCAGGGCTCCATCCACATAGAGATCTCTCAGCGTTTCCACTCCGGCTTCCGCCCATCTCTCCAGCACAGCCGCTGTTACCACTCCGCCCTCTGGGGGTGCCTAGTAGGGTGAGCGCCGGGGCGTAGGGTTTTACCTCTCGAGTCAGTTTCAGGCTACGCAGGAAGCACCTGCGAGCCACCGCCACGTGTAGCTGCAACGGGCAGGGGACCTTGGTCAGGGGTTGAAACAATGTGCAGATTTGCGTGTGGGTCCAACCGGCGGCATACGTGGCAGTATCGCCTAAGTTCTTCCCAGCCAGCCAGCCCGACACCCACTGTAGCTGCGCTGCTAGATAATAAAGTTCCAGGTTGGGGACCGCAAGGCCCCCAGCCTCAGTGGGCCCATAAAGTTTTGTCAGTGCCACACGGGGCCTCCCAGCGTTCCAGATGAGGTTCCGGAGCAAGGTGTCTAATTCATGAAACACTCGGGTTGGGGCGTATATTGGAATATTGGCATAATGGTATAATAGCCTTGGTAGGACTATCATCTTCGACAGTGCTATACGGCTAGGCACGTTCAGAGGTAGGGTCTTCCAGAAGGCCATCTGCGCGTTCAGCGAGGAGATGGCTCGCATCAAGTTCCCCTCCAGTATGTCAGATGGAGTCCTGTAAATGTGGATCCCAAGATATTTAAACGTAGTGGGGTACCAGGCGAGTCTCCCACCATTGATACGGATGTCACATTCCTGTGTATCTGGACTGAAGGAGTACGCTCCTGATTTAGCCCAGTTGACTTTTAGTCGCGACACGGCTTCAAAGGTCCGAAATATATCAGATAGGGATTGCGGTACCTGGGTCAGGTCTCTGACGTATAAAAGCAGGTCATCTGCATATAACGAGACCACATGCACGCCGTCCGCCAGCGGGATCCCCCACTCCTCTCCCTGCGCTCTCAATAACGCTGCAAGAGGCTCTATGGCCATGGAAAAGAGCAGCGGTGACAGGGGGCAGCCCTGCCTAGTCCCTCTTCTCACCCTGATTGCGTCAGAGAGCAGCTTGCCCGTACCCACACGCACAGTGGGTTTTTGATATAGCAAGCCAACCATGTTGATGTAATCATCCCCCAGGCTAAATTTCTCTAGCATTGCCCTGAGGTAGGGCCATTCCACAGAGTCAAATGCCTTTTCGAGGTCCAGCACGAGGTACCCGATCTCGGCCATTGGTGGGTGGCCTATTCCTGCACTCTGAACAGTCTGCGGATGTTATAAGAGGTGCTGCGTGTGGGTACGAAAACATTCTGGTCATGGTGAATGAGAGTTGAGACCAGGGGGGCCAGCCGTTGAGCTAGGGTGGAAGCAAGTATTTTGTAATCAGTATTTAGCAGGGCCAGCGGTCGGTAGGAGCCCATACGTGTGCCATCCCTGCCAGGTTTTAGGATGGAGATGAGGTTGGCTTCGTTCGGCGTGGGGGGGGGAGAGGAGTCTTCGGCGGCAGCCGTGTACATTTTTAGTAACTCGAGGATCAGGATATCAGAGCAGGCTTTGAAAAATTCGGCAGGTAGCCCGTCCGGGCCAGGGGACTTGCCATTAGATAGAGCAAAAATGGCAGTGCGCAGCTCCTCCGGTGTAAGGGGCGCCCCAAGGTCTCCTTGCTGTGCGGCGGTCAATTGCGGTACCTGTATTTCTGAGAGATAGTCTGTGATGGCCACAGCGGGGACTCGCAGTTGGGAGCGATACAAGGCTTGGTAGTGGCATGTGAAAGCCATGTGTATTTTGCTCTGTGCGTACACCACCCCTTCCTCAGCAGTGCATATTGCAGACACCGGCGCTGTGCGATCCTCCCGCTTAACAAGCCAGACCAGCAATTTCCCAGGTTTGTCACTGAGTTGATGCATGCGCTGCATAATTGATGTGACAGCCGTTCCAGCAACCGCGCATGCTCCGCGCGAGCCGTAAGTAGTGGTCCATCAGCACCTCCTATCACTTCCTGTTCTCGTTGGAGCAGGTCAGCTTCTACCTCTTTCAAGTCCCTGTCCAATCGCTTCTGCATGTGTCCCTGTGTGCCCAGGCAGTGTCCCCTGATCACGACTTTGAAGGCGTCCCACTCAATCTGTGGGGAGGACGCCGTGCCGGAGTTGACCTCAAAGTATTGCGCTGTACGTGCAAGCAGGAAATCCCGGAAAGAGGCATCTAGGAGCAAGGCGGGTTGTAACGGCCAAGTAGGGATGGGCGGGTGCGGGCGCTCCCATGCTATGTCCAGGACGTGTGGGTAATGCTCGGAGTGGGTGCGACCCATATAGTGTGTGTCTATGATAAGAGGTAGAAGTTCTGTGGATATCATGTATCTATCAAACCGTACATGTAGGGTGTGTGCTCCTGAATAATAGGAATACACCTTAGAGGTAGGATTGCGAGCGCGCCAAGCCTCTTGTAGGTCCCATTGAGTTGCCCAGCTGGTGAGTGCTTTCATGGCTCCATGTGCTGGTGTGCCGGCCTGAGGTGGGGAGGAGCGGTCTAGCGCCGCGTCTAGAATGCAATTATAATCGCCCCCAGTATCCAAGTGACGCCGTGCCAGGGTGCCAGCTGCGCTGATAGTCGTGTGAAAAAGCTCCCCATGTCTGTGTTGGGGGAGTACAAGGAAACCAGAACTACGGGCTGCCCATCCAGCCGGCCATGGACAATCACAAATCTGCCCTCCGGGTCAGTGTGGGAGTGTGTTACTGTCAAAGGAGTCCCAGGCCTCACCCACAACAGTGCCCCGCGGGCATAGGAGGAGTATTCTGTGGCGTAGAGCTGTCCGCCCCATCTGCGGTGTAGTGTTTGTGCTTCCGCCTTGTTCAAATGTGTCTCCTGTAGGAGTGCGATGTGGACCTGGTGGCGCTTGAGGTAGGAGTAGATCTGATACCTGCGTGATGGCGTGTGCTGATATTCCAAGTACATATTTTTATCGCAGTAATTTCGTTACATTAGGTGACCCCTACACTCTTCCCCCCCCACCGTAGTAGCCCTCCCCCGGACCCCCCACACAACCCCACAGTCCACCTTCAGAGACATCCCTATTGACACCAGGACAAAATCCTCAAAAGCATAGAAGGAGCTGAAGTTAAAAAACATAACAGACCAGAAAGGGCCAAACCAATAAGGAATACCAAAAGGTCGGTTGCCGAACATGCCACCGTCCAAACTCTCAATCGAGATAAGTAACCTTTCAATTCTAGGGGGTGTTATATACTAGGCACAGTTACAGTGTTATAACAATATGGTCATCTAAAGAGACTACGTCCCTCCCCAGGCCTCATGAAGTAGGCTTTGCTCAGCAGAAGTCATACTGGGCTATCGTGTCTTAGCTCGCTATTCATGTGTCCTAGCGAGGCGAGCCACCATGTATTAAGTCAGGCAGGGCCGTAGAACATGGGCGTGGCCGAGTATCAATAGTCAAGGCCCGACAGACCGGGGCAGCAAGGGGGCATCGGTAGTGCGGCGCTGTGCCAGTGTTTGAGCTGCAAGGGTGGTACTCACTGTGTCTTGCCACCGCTGTCTCCTGGTGGGGCGGGGCCCCGCTTCAAGCGCCGCGAGGTCGCAGTCTCGCAGAGATGTGCGCTGGCGTCTTGATCAAGATGTTGCTGCCCAGGCATTCGAGATCCGTTGAGATCCGACAAGTCTCTTAAATTGATCCACTGTCTGCGGTGTGACGTCCGGTTGGTCCATGGACATCTGAGAGTCCAGTAGTCCATAGATAGCTTCATCGTCGCTTGGGAATGTCCGGGGGCTGGCGTCCTGGGCTCGGTTTGACGTTGGGGAGCTGCTATTTTCCGTGACTCTGCGGAGAGCGTCCTGTTGCTCCAGAAGAACTAGTTCTACGGATGGGAAGTGGTCCATCACTCCTTGTGACTGGTGGGCCATTGGCAACTTGTGTCTGCGGCGTCACCGCGATCCGTGTGTGCGTGTCACTGTGGCGGATCCTTGTGCCCGTCTGGGCGCCGTGTCTACTCCGTTGTCCAGCCAAGCCTCGGTTTCCTCAGGGCTGGTGAAGAAGTGTGTTTTGTCCTGTGCCACCACTCTCAGCTTGGCAGGGAAGAGGAGGGAGTATTTGAGGCCCACGCTGCGGAGTCTCTGCTTTACAGCAAGGAAGGAGTGTCTCTGGCGTTGCACTTGGATCGTGTAATCGGGGAAAAAACATTATTTTGGCGTTGTCGATCCGGACATCTCCGAGCTTTCTGGTTTCACGCAGGATTGAGTCACGGTAATTCAGAAACCGGGGAAGCAGTGGTCTAGGGTTGGAACCCGTGGGGAACGGCCTCGTCGGCACCCGGTGTGCACGCTCCACCACGAAGTGCGGCGACAATGAGCCCTCCGGCAGCAGGGCCCTCAGCCAGTTTTCCACGTGTTGTGTAGGGTCCTTCCCCTCCCATCTTTCCGGCACCCCTACAATTCTGACGTTGTTTCTCCGTGCCCGTCCTTCCGCATCTTCAGCTTGGTCTTCTAAAAACTCAACTCTATTCAGGAGGTCTTTTACCTGTTTATCTGTCTGACTGACTCGGGGCTCAAGATCTGCCATCGCTCCTTCCAGAGACGTAGTGCGGTCAGCCAGTTTCTTATGGTCAGCTCTCAGATGGGTGAGGCCAATCGCAACACTGTCTATTTTAGTGTCCAGAGAGGTGCGGGTCAGCTGGAGCGATTCTTCCAGCCGCTCCATGGCTGCGAGCACAGTTTCCAGCTTAGACGTCACGTGATCGGCGTCCATCGGTTTCGGTAGCTTATCTGTATCTTCCCTTTTAGTGGAGCCCCTCCAGTGCCAGTGCGCGTCTTCACACCTCCAGACATGGGCGAAGGGGCCTGTGGCGTCCGTGAGTATCTTCAGTAGCAGGGCGCGTCGCAGTTTGCGGCTCCAGTGGGCGTAGTAGCCCCAGGGGGTCACTAGATCAGGCAATGTTCTTGTCGTGGCCACAGTGGTTTCACCTCAGCGTCAGGCAGCAGCGGCCACTGTGACCCAAGGTATCAGGTGGTTTCTGCTGTCGTCCAGGAGTGCCTATCTGCTAGAGATAACTTCTGGGCGTGGTGATAGTTTATACACATAACCGGTGCGGAGGCGGCAGTTCTCATCAGCGTGGCTCCGTGTTGTGGTATGCAGTTGCTGATCACCCCCCACTGCAGGAATCGCAGCAAAGGTGGCTGCCGGTGTAGGGTCCCCAGCCCCGCGGGTCTCAGAGGTCCTCCAGCAAGTGCGAGGGTGGTGGGGGGTGTGGAGGGGAGTCGAGAGCAGTTCGTCCCAGCATTCCGATCCAGTGGTAGGCCGTGGTGTTTAAATGCTCTCTTCGCTTGGTTGTCGCCGGAAGGGTTAGCGCTGTGATCCACTCCCCCCAGTGTGGAGCCCCGTCCCGACCAACAGCGTGGGGCCATGTTTTTCAGGGGGTCGTACCTCTTGTAGCTGCCGCCCTCCGTAGGCGTCCGGCCGGACCCCGCCCCCCAGGCACCTCCCGGGCGTCGGTCTGCAGGAGGTCTGGAGTATCTGGGTGTTGGTGTGCCCCAGTAGTGTCCTGGGCCCTCGAGGTGTGGAAGCGCGCGCCCCGTCCCGGCCTCAAGTTCTCAAGAGGCCTCCGGTGCCATACGGTGTAGGCCTCGCTTCCAGGTCCAGCTCCCTGGCAAAGTTTCCGGCCACTCGTGTCCCTGCCTGACAACCAGGCAGTGTGTGGCAGCTCTGGGAGGCGGTAATAAGTGTCCGGAGTGGCCAGGCGTGTCCCCAC
Organism: Lissotriton helveticus; assembly: GCF_964261635.1. Taxonomy (NCBI): domain Eukaryota; kingdom Metazoa; phylum Chordata; class Amphibia; order Caudata; family Salamandridae; genus Lissotriton; species Lissotriton helveticus. The sequence goes on from NC_136072.1 coordinate 1,046,911,193, forward strand.
AGCGTCAGAGTGGGCAAGAGGGCAGGGGACATCGGCCGAGCGTCACACCCCCAGGCCTCAGTAAGGTGCGCGTCGAGGGGTGCGCCCTGCCACCGGCACCACTCGGGCGTCGTCGCGGGTCAATTCCGCCGTCATGAAGACCCAGCCCAGTCGGCAGCGTTGTCGCACCCCTCGGGGGGGTGGGGGGGTCGCGTCACCTCTGGTTGTGGTACCTGCCGGGCGTCCGGCAGGGTCCCTCGTCCCGGGCCTCACTGGAGCTCCACGCGACTGGAGGCGCGGGGTTCGTCAGCACCGGTATAGTTAAGCCCCCAGCAGAGTCCCGGGGGGGGGGGGGGCTGGCGCATCTGTCCAGGCTTCGCTGCGGGCGTCCAGGAGGTCTCCGGCGTTACCGTTTGCAGGCCGCGTCTCCAGGCCTAGTGTCAAGGCAAAGACCTCTGCCTCGCGTAGTCACGCCCGCCGGCCAGGCGGCGCGCGATGCGGCAGGGAACTCTCGGACGGTGCCGGAGCGGCCGCGGTTGGGCTATCGGCACCAAAGTCGGCTGCCACAGTGCTCCGCCTGCGTTCACAGCCGGCTGCGGAGAAATATTGCGGAGTATTGGCCTAGGGAAGGGGAGCTCAGATCGGAGCTCTACCCATGTGTGTCCCCCACCATTGCGTGCCTAGCCACGCCCCCCTTCTTAGACAACGTTGTTATGGAGTCGCTTAACGCCCCCTATCGACGCGCAGAGATACTGCTGTAGAAAGTTTTCTGGATCCAGCCTGGTGCCTGGGGATAATTCTAAGGTAAGGAATCTGCAGCTAGATCATATCTCTACCACATAAGGTTTTATCAAAGGTAAGTAACTTATCCTTTATTCCTCATTAATGCCTCGTGTGTGCATATGACACTCAAAATGGTAAAACTGACCAGTACCGCCGGTGGGTGTTTCAAAACAGCATGCACAACCTCATACAGTGACCAGAGCTGTTAAAGTGAAAATCATCCATTCAGAACCTGGGACCATACAGAATAGTAAATCTGTCCCAATGAGTTCAAAATTGAACATCAGACGTACACAAATCCTATCAATGTTGATTGTTCTCTGCCTTGTGGGGACTTAAATTGGATTTGAATTGTTAGATGATTAGTAAAATGGTTGAAGTCCTACATGAACAAAAATCTATGTCCTATACTGATGTAAAGTTCAACAGTATGTCTTTGTAGGTTTAGTTAACATGTTTGTATCGGAGGATATCTGAAGCATCAGAATGTTTAACAATAAACATTGAAAGGTTTATATATAATAGGCCTAGTGAATGCAGAAAGCAGTGATCCGGAAATGAAGGATTTAAAGCTCACCATGTTCTTGTTGGGTGGATGGTGGGTGGAAGAAGAAGGTGTTTTTCCTGGGGTTTATTGTGTTCTATCATTTTTTTTTTTTCCTTCAGATGGAGAAAAGCTGCAGCTGACAAACAGTGATGATAACCTGTGCAGAATCTGCATGGATGCAGTCATTGATTGCGTCCTTCTGGAATGTGGGCATATGGTCACCTGCACCAAATGCGGAAAGCGAATGAGTGAATGCCCCATCTGCAGGCAGTATGTTGTACGCGCTGTGCATGTGTTTAAGTCATAGGAAAAAAAGACCAAAAAGCAAAGCGGACCTGTTTTCCCACAGCTTGTGACTTGAATTTGAAGTATTTTAAGAAAGACGAGGATTGGATCACTATTAGAACCACATGGATTGTATGATAGAGCTTTTAATTTCAATAGACAATGTAAAGCGTGGCATATCTATCGATAGAACATATTTTTCCATATCGTTGGGGAAACCTAGTCTCTATCAATTTGCATTAAAGGGCCTCAAACTGTAGAATACATTGTTAATGTGTATACTGTTTTGGAAAAGAAAAGCCTTGCAAGAAAATGTACAGTATAACACGCTTTCAAAGTCAATCTGTTTACAGGCAGGTTTAAGTTGCAGTGTCTCCACTGATGCAGGATTATGTTCTGTTAAAGAGAAGCATGACGGAAGCTGGTATCTGGCGTCCCCAATGAGCTCTTGCCATGCATCTTGTTCAATATTTTGTCTTTACATTGTTCTCCTATGTTAATTTGTGTAATTTGTTTTGCTCCTATTTGAGTAAATGTTATTTGTTCAAAATCTAAATTCATTTGTTCCTCTCACAATGCCTCAAGATATGCCCATATTCAGAAAAGAATCAGTCCCATATGTGGCGGTAAAATATGGAGTGGATCGCCAATTATTTCTTTAATAACAGTTTGCCTTAATATTTTAGAAAAGCAAAATGGGATTCATTAAAATGATTTCCTTTCACAGTGTATATGAATTGTGTTCTACATTTCAAACCTAAGCTTACCTGCAAGTGGAAAGCACTATGACGTTCCATTGACTAATGCATACATGGGTGCACCTCTACTCTATCCTCTTGGTCTTGAGGCACTTGGAATTCTGACCATAGTATTATTAGAGCTAATATTCATGCCAGCATGCTGTTTTCCTTTAATCAGACTAGTACTCTTTACCTGTTTTTGTCCCACCTTGCCACAAAATTTACTTTATTTTAATCCTGCATAGTGCCTAGTTGTCTTTCAGTTAACTGGGCTGGGCACGTAAGCTAGGAAAGCCCACCTTGGCACAGGTAGTCTACAGAATGAAATTTCCAAACACCTCTGCGAAGTTATTCTTAAGATTCTAAGAGCACGTTGTGCTTACTTTATAATTCAACACAGGCCCATATTTACTTATGGTTTAAGCTTAGAGCACTGCTACATTAGGATGGAAGGTCTCACAAGTTAAGGTGAATAATTGGTTGGGATAGAATATTGTACTAGCATTTGTGTTACTCACTTGAAGACTGTGTACAAGCCCTCTTCGAAATCACCATCTCGGTGCAAACAATCTTATCTATAACTAATAATTGGCATCTAATTAGTATATACGGAGAATAGATTTTGGTGCTTGAAATGTTTTTATTGTAAGTGGAGAATAAATTGAATTCAGTTTGGCATCCTCTAATAAAGCCAGTTAGATTGAGTCTGATGCATGAGGATCTCAAGGGTCTTTGGGTACACTGGCTTCTACGACTGGATGCCTGACTAAATTGGAGAACCCCCAAAGAACTACTGTAGCCTTTCCTCTTGGATTGTAAGCATCACAATAGATCTGCTAAAGAAAATTATTGGAGTATGAGGAAAGGCGCATGAATACTTTTACAATTGCATTGCCTGTATTTTTGACATTATTTTATGGTCTAGGGTTCATAAATTCTGTCAAATATTATATCCCAACATATTTAGCATTATTACCATGCTGAACAGTTCACGTACAGCTTTCTTACTAAGAATGTCCATTTGGCCCACAGCACTTCGTATCATAGGTCGATTGCTGCGGGAAAGAAGAAAAGTTCAGAAAGACACGGGTCATGAAACCCCTTCTAAAATGCGATAATCTGAAGATCTCAATAACCAAAATTTATTAAGCTCTGATTGTTCTATGCAGCAGCTAATGAGCATGTTTCTCCTTAAAAAAGATATGTATTTACGAAAAGAACTGTTGATTTTTATCACAGCATGTTGCTCTCTTCTGAAAAATATACTATTTTCTTTTGTTGCAAGATATGATTTTGGTAATGTTTCTGAAAAAAAACTGCTTTTGCTTCAGTTTACCTAAGCAGGGACCACATACTCTGAATGACTTGTAAATGATGGTAGAAATGGGTCCAGTTTTACAAGTCATGGATGCTTCTAATTATTGAAGCTTTGAAAATGTTCATTAAAATGTAACACATTGTTAGTGTACCAATGTTAACATATCAGAAAAATGTGAATAATTAACAGTATTGATCTATTAAAAGAATTACGTGTGTGTGTGTGTAAGGTTTATGTGTATGTATATCTATATACGGTTGGATTATGGATAGATATGTAATCTTGTTAAATTTGGAAAAGGGCTTTAAATATTAAAGAATGTGCGCGTCTCATCATCTGTAGCTAAGTGTGTCTTCCATTCAGTTTGCACTTTCTTTCAAATTCTATTGCATTTTTTACTGTGGAGTCTTGCTTTGTAACAAAATGATAAACAGCAGATATTGTTTTTCTTTTGAGGATCTTTAAACCAGAGTAGTCTGACTGAGGCTGCCTCTCTGGTCTATTGGACTTCTTCACAATACTGGCATTGAATAGAATCAGAAGAGTTTTTCTTTCTGAAATATATCCATGCTTCATTTTCAGAATGATATCGCTGACAGCCTGGTTCCTATTTAAAGTAATTAGTTCTTTCAAATTAAAATGATTTAATTACAGTAATAACTCTTTTAAAGCGTTAGCTAAATATTGCTAAAGCAAGTTAAGCACCCCTTTCCCTTTCTTTGGAAACTTTACTTTATTCAGACTTCATTACAGTCCATTAGAATTGCCACCTGCTTACATTTTACCTTTTTCCTTGTAATGTTGCTAGGACTAGTTTAGGCTTGTCCAGTTGTTTGGTCCACCTGGCGTCATGCACTTTTCCTGCAGTCGGTATTCGGGTGTAGCAGACAATGGTGCGCATTTGCCTCATTATGAAGCTCATTGCAGTTTCCACTTTCAGGAAGCAAATCGGCTGCACTGCTCAGCCACCGTCTTTGTCCTCAGGCAGTCTCTGCTGCTGCAACATTTGCGTTGTTGCTTGCTTTCATCTGCTCTTGCAATGCCGACTGGGCTCCTACAGAGGCTACCTTTCAGATGAAAGGAGCTGCACCACTTGAGTTACTCTGTTTGTTGTCTTTTAAAAAACAAACACAAAGTTTTGTACTTTTTGCAATAAACTTCCTCAAGCAAGCAACCGAAATTCTGAGCCTTAAAACAAGTATCCATATTTTCTGAATTGCAGACGAGGGCCAAACTAAAAATTCTTATAAACTTCAGTCCCAGAAAGCTTGTGTATTGACATTGGCATGTCCCTGGCTAATATTTCCAGTGGTAAGTTTTCTACTTGGCTTGTAGGAACTACCATCTCTCTGATGTCAGTACTTCTTTTCCCATCACTCAAAGACCAAGTGACCACCAAAGAGTACTCATTAGTGAGGCAGGGCTTATTTCTATTAAGAGCAAAATGAGAACCTTCATTTGCCTGGCAGGGTCACTATTCCTGTCAGGTTTTACTGTTTAACAGTAATTGTGAAACTTATTTTGGTCTTTGTCAAGTGTGTAGCAAACAGGGGAACTGCTTCACTAATAGCCACCAGCATCTAAAACTGCATTGTTTGCCACCACGGCTGGCAGTAGTCAATAAGTCTAAAGGGTGTACAGACCTGGATGAATGGCCCTAATTTAGGGCTGGCCTTGGATTAATTTTGGGACACCACAGTGAGGGGATGTGGTGGCACTACTGCTGCACCATCTGGAAACTCTTCCACTTTGAATCCCTCTCTGTATGTCATTTTCATTTGCACCGGATTTACCAAAAATAATTACGACCGAATCCATGGAAATAAGAACAGGATTAAGGATGCTTTCATTACATTGTCGTGGCTTCTGCTGTCTGATTTTTCCCTTTTGTTATCCAACAGGATAAACACTCCACAACCCCATCTTCTATGCCATTAAGTCTTTGAAAAATGGCAATCTCAACAGTTAGTAGTTCTTAAATCACAATATTTTGATGACTTGAGAGCACATATTCAAGAATGGACTTTGCGTTGCTAGAAGTTTGAACAGCAAATGGTATGTTTCCCCCAAAAAGGTTGTGGAAGACTGCATTATCAAAGCATTCTGTCTTTACTAGTAAAAAGAGTCATCGGCATGTTTCTCAATTAAATCGTAAAAGAGAAGAGCACTCATGTTTTGCATGTTGGGCTTTAAGACTAAGCTTTTTTTCTTCATGTAGTTTGCGTTCCCATGACACAAGCTGGACTTCAGGTCCCAGAAAATGAAGAGCTGTTCCCCTCCTTACATGGAACAACTTGAGATCTCCATAAGGGGAACAGGCTGTCCCTGCTTCAAATTCTGGATGATTCATTCTTGCTTCTATGTTTACTGGCCGACAATGAGTGCATATTCGCAATGTATTGAAAGAACAACATATTTTGGCAGTGTCGTACATTGAAGCAGAACACATGTTAAATAAATGTGCAGGCCGTTGTGTAAATCCGTCTCTTAAATAGTTTTGTGATTGCTTCCATTGATGTTGCTCAGAGGGGTGGGGGACGAAGGGTTTTTGGTATTGACCAATAACGTTTTCAAGATCACTGACCTAAATGAGAGTCCCATAATTAGCTCCTTATTGTTTTCACTGGTTCATCAACGGAAATTGTATTTTGGGCCCATTCTGCCTACATTAGTTGCTACATTTCTAACTGTGTTGGGTCCCATTATATTCTTTTTTTTGTTTTAACATTTGCACAATGACAGAAATCGTAACTGTTACAAAATCCGAAGTTGTAATGCTCTTTCCATCTTCTAATTTGTAAAAATACAAAGTGGATGAAGTTTTCAGATGTTTTGCTTGTCAACTAGGCCAATTATTTAATGAGATAATCATATATTTAGCGAGAAATTGCACTACTATTGGACTAAAGTTAATTCAGAAACCAGAAGTAGCATTATTACAGATAAACATATTTTCACAAGACATTTTTTAATATCAGTGAGTGTAGTACAATATTCCAATTGACTATTGAGTCTGTCCGTTCACACGTGTAGCCCCAGTGTAGCACTGACATATCTTCTTTTGTGCAGGGCTTGGTGTGGTGGTGAGTATGGTGAGAATGTAGAAGGCTCTAATGCTTTTCTTTCTATTTAAATTGACGATCAGCCAGTTTTGCTTTAGTATCGCTTTAAATTATCTTCCATACAAGGAAAGTCAAACTCTTAGCAAGCAGCAGCCTTTTATAAGTGACCGATTATGTTATGGACAAGAACTCATTTACTTAAGTTTTTTAAAATAGCGGTTGAAACTAAGTCAACACATATTTTCATTAACTATTTTTCAGAAGGGAGCACACTGCTACAAATGACTGTTTTCTAATCAATTGTTTTTCAAGAAGTGTGAAAGCATGATGTTTTTTATTCGAAAAACATTATGTATGAGTGGAACATTATTAATGAGGATTGTACAATTTTCTGTTGACAATGCTAATTTAAAGCTCAATAAAGGTTTGTAATCGTTATCCATTTGTTGATTTTTGTATTTTCCGTAATTATCTGTGTATGGAGAGCAGACGTATTGGGAAGACTTAAGTTTACAAGTCTGATAAAGCCCCATTTGGCGAAATTCCACAGGTGGGTAGAATGCTGAGGTAAAAATATTTTTGACAACAAAATCGTCAAGTGAATGTTTTTGGTGTAGCTAACCCTGATTATTGTCCTCCTTTTGTGCCAGAATGGTGAACCTTTAACTGCTAGTGTCTCTTAAGAAGACTGTGGTGAAGCCATGGCAGCAAGTGTTATTTCTGTGGTTAGATTTACTCTAAAGCAGGAAAGAGTCTTCCCAAGACCTCCAAACCAGGAGTAAAACTAAAAATAGCCTTCCTCTTTGTATTTTGGAAACAATATCTAAAACCTTTTTCAATAAAACATTGATACATTTGAGAAATCTATTTTCACCCTAATGTTCCCTTCAAGAATCAAGGAGTATGGAAATTAAGAAACAGATCGCAGAAATGTGTTACAAAAGGGTACCATTAATACACCCACCATCACTTTCACACTGCATAGTAATGCGTCTTTTATCTAATCAAAACCTCTTGGACCAAACTTTTCTATGTCACATTCTTCTCCAGCTACAAGGCAGAAATTAAATATCTAAAGTTGTGTTGTTTTATTTACCTACCTAAATAGATCATACTTGTGCAAGTCTATGCACTCTCTCCTCCACTTCCACTTTGTAATATGATTTTCAGGTTTTTTTCCACAAGAAATCTATTCAAAGTCTACAGGCAGCAAAATGCTAGGTTAGTGATTTACTAAAGTTCAACAATAGTGAATGTTAAGTTGTTTACCACCAAAAAGCAGGTGAGAATTCCTAAGAGTGAGTGCTCATCATTTCTTTTGCACTGATTTTCCTTTTTTCTTACCGTTCTTGTTTTGCAGTTTAACACCTAGACCAATCTTGGTTCAGATTAGAATTTTTTTCTTCTCGACATTTAAAATTTAGGAGATGCAACCTGTTGCAATGCAGCTTGGTAACATTCTTCAGAGTCTACAGTTGTATGTTGCTTCTCCCTCGCATAAATTGCTTTACAATAGTCCGTAATAGAATCCTAAAAGTGTAGTGAACACTGCCTAGCCTTCTTAATTTTGCCAATAACATTTTTTTAATACAGCCAGACTTTTTTTTAAACCTATCCCATAGCGAAAAAGGAATACTGAGTAATCTGTATACATCTGATACAAGATTGCTCAACTTTGAGATTTGAACAATCGAATTTCTGTTGTTGTGTTCATCTGCCTGATATGATTTCTCGCACGCATAGCCTGTGCCTTCACTGCAGGTAAATGTTATCAAGTTTCAATTGAGTTTTGGATTTCTTGGACGCTAAAACTGGATACAGAAGTCTGTCTAGTGCAGCTTTGTCCATTACTCTTCTGTAAACATTGAACTTCCATATGCAATATAAAAGGTTCGTTTGTATGAAGCAAATATTATATACTTGATCAAGTCCGAAGTATGATCATAATTATAAATAAAACTAAACCCAAAAGCATAATTGAAAAAATAAAGAATTAACGTTGTCTTTTTATTTTTTGACCAAGTATTGTTCAAGTTTTCTTACGCTTTATGGTTATAGTTACACTTATGTACGAAGTTGAGTCATAGCTATTGAAAAATAAAACTTTATTTGCACCTTGTATTTGCAAAACCTGAATAAAATTAATAATATCACTCGTTTAAAAAGCAACCTCTTCTTTCTGTTTTATGGTAACAGACCTGCAAACAAACATGTATAACAGATTAACAAATATATACTTAATTCCAAATATGTCTTCATACACAAAATCGAAAAATTTTCAAATTTTTGTATGTTTGGTCAGTAGTATTGGTTGCATGTTTTCACATAAATCAAGTATAACATGTTTGTTTCACCTTAAGTGCAAAATATGTTCTTTATTGAATTTGAAACGGGCACACGTTCCTAAGAGACTTCATGGTGCTGAGATACAAGCCAAAAAACATAGATGGGCTGGCACAAATAAAGATCAACCTAACTAAAGAAGGATTGTTTTCTAGGCCTGGTGGAAGTCAAAACATTCTTATGGACATTTCCAACCACAGATTTTTCACTTCAAAATACTCCCCAGACTCCAGACTGGATCCATAACTTTTTCTTAGCAGTGCTCCTGCACACCAGTGGGTGGCGGCATGGTCCTGTGTGTTGCCTCCACCATCCTGTAAGTGATAGAGTGGTGCACCACTCTAATGCGTTGTTATGTTATGTTATGTTAAAGTTATTTTTAAAGCGCACTTACACCCGACGGTTTCATGGCGCTGTGAGCGGGGGGAGGCAGAACCAGCAGTGAAGGTTAAAGAACAGATAGTGCGTTACTCGTAGGCCTGGCAGAACAACAAAGTTTTCAAGCGGGATCTAAAGTGGGATTAGGAAGTAGTTGATCTAAGTTCATGGGGGAGTGAGTTCCAACAGGAGGGAGCAAGAAAAGAGAATCTGAGACCTCCGTGTTTCTTGCGGGTAAAAGTGGGAGTTGTGAGAAGAGGCAGGTGGGAGGAGCGAAGATTACGAGAAGGAAGATAGCGGTGAAGCAAGGAAGAAGTAAAGGCTGGACCAAGGCCAGCCAGTGCTTTAAAGGTGATAGAGCCTAGTTTAAATTCACAGCGTTTGGCTACTGGGAGCCAATGAAGACTTTCAAGCAGGGGACGGACATGATGGTATCTAGGTTGATGGAAAATGAGTTTGGCAGCCTGGTTCTGCACCACCTGCAAGCGGCGGAGCTGGTAAGCAGGGATGCCAACGTAGAGTGAGATGGCATAATCGATGCGGGAGATGACCAGGGCCAGAAGAGCCAGTGTCAAGGCCTCCGTAGTTAAAAATCTGGAGATCCTACGAATTCTGCGAAGGTGAAAAAAGCAGGAAGATACCACTGCGCTAATCTGGGACTTCATGGATAGGTCTTTACAAATTAGGACCCCCAGGCTTTTTGCAGAATCGACAGGGCAGGGAGGAGAGCTTAGGCGGGGGGACAAAAGTTAGCGTTCCACAGGTTGGGAGTACCTCCGGTCAAGATCAGCTCAGTCTTGTCTGGTTGAGTTTTAAATGATTGGCCACCATCCAGTTGCTGATGAGGCACATGGTGGACTGGAAATTATTGATTGAGTAATCTGATGAATCGATATCAAAGACCAGCTGGATGTCGTCTGCGTAGTTAAAAGCAGTGACCTTGCTTCCGCGCAGGGACCGAAAGAGGGGAGTCAGGTACAAGTTAAAAAGAAGGGGGGAAAGGGAGGATCCCTGGGGGACACCACAAGTCAACTTAACTTTTTCCGCAGAGAAGTTGGAGCGGCGGACAGCCTGGTGTCGGTTACTAAGGAAGGAGGAAATCCACCTGAGGGCCAGCCCCTGGATGCCGGCGTCGCCGACACGGTCGATCAAGGTGTTGTGGTCGACCGTGTCGAAGGCAGCCGACAAATCCAGGAGCACTTAGGCCTGGCTGGTTTTAAGGTCCGCTCCCCTCCTAAGTTCATCTATAACTGAGAGAATGACTAACTCAGTAGAATGAGCTGGCCTGAAGCCTGCTTGTTGTGGGTCAAGGAACTGGGAATGTTCGATGAATGAGCTAAGGAAGTTAGTGACATGGGCCTCAAACACCTTACTAAGGTAAGGGAGCAACGAGATGGGGCAAAAGCTGCTCATTAAGGAAGGGTCAGCATTAGGTTTCTTCAGAATGGGTACGACTTCAGCTATCTTAAAGGAGTCAGGGACTGAGCCTAATCTGAGAGAGTTATTGAGGAGTGCCAGAGGGGGTTTGGGACAGGTGGCGAAAACTTCTTGTAGAATGTGAGGAGGACAACAATCTGGGGGAGCCTGAGCCAACCTTTTTTAATAGAGCAAACACTCGTCCTCGGATATCAGGGGTATTTGGTTCACTACATGGTAATTTTTAATAGTAGGTACAGGGATAGTGAGTGGTATGGGGGAAGGGATGCTGCTTTTGATTTTAGCGATCTTATCCGTGAAGTATGAGTTGAGTGAATCACAGAGAGTTTGAGAGGGGAGGGGCTTTATAGTAACTCTGTCTGGATGTGAAAGCTCCTCAACTATGGAGAATATATCTTTGGTCTTAGTAGCAGAGTCTGTGATCTTCAGGGAGAAATATGAAGTTTTAGCCTGGAGAATAGTTTGTTTATAGTCTTTAAGCAGCGCCACAAATAGAGTTTTTTTTACCAGGGGCATAGTCTCGTCTCCAGCTACGTTCAGCCTGCCTGAGTGTAAGTTTCTTATTTTTTAATTCATCCGAGAACCATCTCTTAGCGTCATGGAGGTTTTTTAGAGTGATTCGCCTAAAAGGTGCAACAATGTCACTGGCTGATTCGAGCCAGTGTTTAATACGAATGGCCTGACTGTCTAAGGAGTCCTGTTCGACGGGAGATGAGGCACTAAGTAAGGTGCAAAACTCATTAAGGTTGGCCCTGCTCCAGTTTCTAGCCGTAAGATTCCCAATGAGGACCTGTTTTGTATAGGGAACACAGGCCAGGAAGAATGTAATGATGTAGTTATCTGACCATGGGCACGGACAGATAAGGGGTTGACTGATTTCCTGGTTGGAAGTCCAAACTTGGTCTAGGACGCGTCCCTTAACATGCGTAGCGGACTGTATGTGTTGAATGCAGTTCATGCCAGATCGAAGGTCAGTGAAGTCAGAGGAGCTGGAGCTCTCCCTTACATCTGTAGGCCAGTAGTTAAAGTCGCCGATGATCAATATTTTTGAGTTATTGATTATTAATTGGGATAGCATATCGCCAAACAGTGAGGGGAAACCAGGCATGTGTTGAGGGGGATGGTAGACGAGGACACAGATGAGAGGGGACAGGGAGGATTCAAGTTTTAAGATGAGGCTGTCAACTGAGGGTATGCCAGCAATGTTTAAGGCAGTGAACCTGAGTGAATGTTGGATGATGGCTGCGATCCCGCTTCCCGGAGGGTCTGTTGGCTTGGAGAATGTAGTAGCCAGGGGGCACTGCAGGAAGAATATCTGGGGTCCACTCCGCAGTGAGCCATGGTTCCGTAACGAAGAGTATGTCAGGTTTTTCTGAGTCCAATAGCTGGAAACTTTCTAACTGGTGTTTAACCAGAGAGCGGGTGTTTAAGTAACTGAATGTCAGGGTGGTATTAGTTTTTCCTCTGGGCGGAGGGGATAAAAGACCACGTGGGTCAGGAGGATTAGGGGAAGGGTGAACTGCTACAGAGGGAACTGTGAGTTCAGGGAATGTGGTCCTAGGGCTGAAAACCCCCAATGAATCAAGAAGGGCTTGAGTGCTGGGGCTAAGAGGCCAATTATCATGGAAATGAATCAGTGCTGAGGCCGTATGGGAGATGAAATGGGCAGAGTTCCCTGCCCCTTGCCCCGGTCGGCCGCGGACGGCCGCAGACGGGCTTGCCTTTGGCGCGCCCGCTGCACGCATCCGCTGCGCGTCCGGAGTGGCATGAGCAATATATAGCCTAGCCCCTCCTCCAGCTAGACCGCAGCCTATGGTCCTGCCGGGCTCAGGGACTGACCTAAAATGGCGCCCTGCCCTCCACACAAACGGCAATACAGCCGCGATGGACCGGGGCAGGGGGAGCACACCTCTCAACATGTAAGAGAGGGGATTGAGAGTTAGTGAAGAAGCAGCAATTTAAAAATGGTAAAACTATTGATTTTAAAAGCGCAAATGATACACTAGGAGCGAGCAAGTAGCGATCAGGTGAGAGCAGAAGAGTGCACAGTAATCTAAATCATTACATCCAAAGTGCCTCGCAGTCTTCCCCCCAGCGCTCAAGCAGAATCGTAGGAGCTGCCACCACCTACTACTGCCGCAGCGCGACTTACCCTTTCAGCCAAGATATAGCCTAGCCCCTCCTCCAGCTAGACCGCAGCCCATGGTCGTGCCGGGCTCAGGGACTGACCTAAGATGGCGCCCTGCCCTCCACACAAACTGCAATACAGCCGCGATGCACCGGGGCAGGGGGAGCACACCTCGCAACAGGTAAGAGAGGGGATAGAGAGTTAGTGAAGAAGCAGCGATTTATAAATGGTAAAACAATTGATTTTAAAAGCGCATATGATACACTAGGAGCGAGCAAGTAGCGATCAGGTGAGAGCAGAAGAGTGCACAGTAATCTAAATCATTACATTCAAAGTGCCTCGCAGTTGCGTTGTTGGCCATTACTTTCTTTCTGATGTGGATGCGGAGCTATACTCTCGATTTTGTTGGCCTTTTGATTTCCTTAAAAGACAAATTCCTGTGTGTTAGGAAACAATGCACCCACGCAAAGCTATAGGGATCGCACCATGCCACGACTGCAGAAAGCAAATGTGATCCATGGACCCATAGGAGGTGTGTCTGAATTCTGGCCACAACTCTAATTTGTGCAATAAATGTACCCTGATGCACCTGAAGGAGATCCTGGACTTGAAAGAGAAGCTTGTATGTCACCGAACTCATGAAGAAATCACTGCCTTTGCGTAAGTCCCACTCCAGGTTGCGGATGCGCACTCCTACTTTTAAGGCCGTTCCTACAAGAGGTCAATGTTGCACTCAAAGTCCTCTGGTAAGTCAAAAACAAAGTCCAATCACAAGCATAAAATAAGGAAGCAGGGCTCAACCACATCCCACCACTCTAAATCTAAGGCAAAGGCAGGAGGGTGTTGTGTGAGTCATTCAAATTCAAGTCTTCGTTGTGGAGCCAATTACTCAATTGATGCTAGTGGGCTCTTAGTTTCCTGGGCCATTGGCAACACCGCAGTACATTGAAACCTGCAAGGAGGCAATGCTTTTGGTGTGCTTCCGGTTCCTTCTAGCTTGCCTTTGAGCCCCAAGGAACAACAGGTGCCTCCAGTTGAGCTACCACTGGTGGTTCCGTCCTCTGCACTGTCTTACCCTTTGAGACATACTTCGAGCACTATACTGACACTAATAAAGACTTCCACTCTGAGACCTAGGCCTGCGCTGGTCCCCCTCTGTCGATGTTGGTATAGATGCCCCCATTGTTGGAAGAGGATCTAGTACTGATACTGATATCAAACTCAGAACTAACTTAAGCTCGATCTCAATCAGTGTTGCGCTACGAGATTACTTCAGCTCAGCCAGCTGCCATGCACCATCCCTCTGAACCAATACCTCTACAAGGTTCTACATGCCCGTAGAGGCTCAGTTTTTTATTTGGCTCTTATTCAGAACAAGAGACACCCCAAGATTAGATGATGGTGACAAGGATTGCTTTATATCACTTTGCTACATAGATTATGCCTTTTACATGGATTTGCAAGAGGTCCATGGGTTTGAATTCTCTCCTGAGTCTGGGTTTGACTGGCCAGTTGAGCTGCCAGTGGTAGAAAGTGCATTATTTGCAGTGGTTCGTGTGGAGGGCAGCTGAGGTTCTGGATTTGCACCTTCCTTCAGTCTAGACCAAAGCAACCGTCAAGACCAACATTTTGCCCAATTGGCCAGCTAATTCTAAGTCCTTGCTCCCTTTTAATGAGGCCCTTGGTCCAAACCCTGTTCTTGACGGTGGGCAGGCATCACTAAATGGCCCCTGCGATCCTGATTTTATGGCAACACCAGAGGCTTACATTATTGCATTCTCCTTTACTGCCGCCACACAACAGCAGCGCCTTTAAGAATAAAAATAGAAAACATACTATTCCAATACTATAAAACCATGGACCTCTCTCTCCCCTTCCTTCTTTTTTGCTGCTGCATGATCAGATAAGTAAACTTTGGCAGCTATCTGTATGAATGTATTATGTCTTGATTTTATATTGTAAATTTGAATTTTGAGTATTTGAGTTAAGTTCTGGTTCAAGAGAGGAGTATGACTGCTGTGGATCTAGTTTGGAGTGAGGTGTTTTAAATTTTCTTCACTTTTGAATTTTTGCAATTCAAGGAATTCGGACACGAAGGGCTTCCTAGCTGAGAGCGAGTATTTGGATGAATGATGAGTTGCATGATTTATTTATTTTTTCATACTATAGGCGTGCTGATTAACTTGCCGATATGTGCTGATTTCGAAAATCATGGCGATTACAATTGCAGATGCATCTTTTAATACGAGTCATGGCGCGCGTATGGGTTTCCGTGCTGTTTAGAAGAGGTCTTACCGATGGTGGAATGAAACTAATGCCGGTTCACTTTTTGGGAGCATTGTTGTGCCCGGGTGGGTCTGCGTGCAGTCTCATTCATTGATTTGAGAGGGAGGGGGGTTGAGCACGTGATAAAACACAACTCGTTAGGGTTGCTCTTGGAGTAATTGGGAATTCTGTGTTTGGAGCGCGCATGGCAGAGACTCTAGGGAGACGGTTTCCGGGTCTTTAGTTTTGGAAATAGTTGTAGGACTTTAGCCCTCATGTAAGTGTGGCAGCTGTTTAAGTTAATTGGTTGACCTGCATTGGATCAGGTTGATTATTTCGGTTGACCGATTGGGCTCAGAAGTTTGTTTTTTAACAGGCTTCAGTTTATCAATTTGTTGCCTATTGCTGAGGTATCTATTTTTGGATCGGCAGGGTGGTTAGTTTTGTTATTGCAGAATTTCTTGGGTTTTCTGGTGGAATCATTTATAAGATGACTGAACCCAGTAATTTGGAAAGTCTTGAGAATAGTTCTGTGGAGGAAGGAATAATGGTCATGTTGACTAAAGATTCAAGTGATTTAAAAAATAAGATGGAAAGGAAACTGGATGATTTATTACAGAGTAAGGGTATGTTGGTACAGGGTGAAAGGTTTTATTCAGTTGGGGAAGGATCGGCAGTAGGGAAAAGTGGTAAAGTAAGTAGGAAGAGGAAACACCTGGTAGAAGTACAGTCCGTAGCCAAAACTTTTAGGAAAGCAAGCTCTGATAAAAGCTTTGGTAGACACAGGTGGGTACCATTATAAGGGTCCAGAGATGTCTGGGAAGCCGACTTTTGAAAGACGTAAGCATTCCTCTGCATTCTGTGATGAGTCCTCTGGGAGTGCAGAAATGGAAATAAGTTGCTCCTAGGATTTTGATTCAGAGGAAGAGTTAAGAGGGAGCACTAAGAGGTATACAGATTTGACAGAGAACGAAGAAGAGCAGGAGGCTCTGACGGAGTTAAACATCCTTTGTCGCCAGAATGGACTCCGATAGCTCATGTGGCGGAATAACGTGGAAAATTGGTTGAGAGAGCAGATTCCGAAGGACACCAGACTTGTTTTGCGGTCTGAGTGTCCAAGGCTGAGTCTGGCTAATAGGATCATGGTGACACTAGAATTGGATGCAAAAATAATAGACTTTATAGGCAAAGGGAGTAGGGATCCTAGGAAAGTTCTAGATAGGGGCCTAAAAAGTGTGTCCAGACCGTTAGTTGGAATTGACGGGGTCCTATAACCAAAAACGTTGAAATGACCGAAGAGGCTTACATTGGTAATAAGACTTTGGATATTTGGATATTGAAGAGTTGAGGAAGTGTTGGAAAATGCAAACACTGCCTTTTCGGCTCAACGCAGAAAGATTATTCTTTTAAAAATTGATCCAAAGTTGGTGGAGATAGCGAATGACCAAGGTGGTCAATAAGAAAATGGTTTGTTGTTTGGGGACAATTTCGTTAAGGAAATGTCTAAATACGTGGGCACATTTAGCATTTAGAGAGATTAAAAGAGTTTTGGATAAATGTGTTTTTGGAGGGGCCAGGAGGATAACATATTACTAGGGCTTCATTTAGACCCAGTACTTTTCAGACCGCATATCAGTCAGGCGGCTTCTACCCTCCAAGACAGAGGAACAGAGGAAGAGTTGGACTTGGTGATAGACATTCCAGAATCTCAGGTAAGACAAGACCCTTTTGTTAAGTTGGGCGGCAGTCTTACTCAATTGTTTGGGAATTGGTTGAGGGTAACAAGGGATCCATGGGTTTTGCAAACAGTTCTGGGATATCACATACATTTGATAAAGGACCTATGTTAAAGCCATCTTCCAGAGATGTTGCAGTTCAATGTAGAACTCAAAGCATTTGTGGACAAGGAGGTTCAGGATTTGGTTGGGAAAGGATGTAAAAGAGTACCTAGTAGGTTTTGTCAGCAAAATTTTTCTTGTAGAGAAGAAAAAAAAG
Source organism: Lissotriton helveticus (assembly GCF_964261635.1). Lineage (NCBI taxonomy): Eukaryota > Metazoa > Chordata > Amphibia > Caudata > Salamandridae > Lissotriton > Lissotriton helveticus. Next base: position 1,046,928,453 of record NC_136072.1, read on the forward strand.
TGAAGGAGGTCAGTGGTAAACTTGAGAAGTCTGAACGATTGGGTGGAGTATCACCATTTCAACATGGAGGGTATTCATTTAGTGAGAGATGTGTTACAAATAGGAGATTTGTTGACCCGTTTGGATTTAAAGGACAAACATTTCACGATTCCAGTGTGGGAGCCCCATCAACGGTTTCTACAGTTCAGATGGGGAGGAAAGATGTGGAAGTTTGTTTGTCTTCCTTTCGGTCTGTCGTCTGCCCCATCGTGAATTATGAAGCTTCTTCGACCTGTGGTGGCGTATTGACGAGAGAGAGAGATCAGATTGATTATTTATTTTGATGACATTTTGCAACGGTCTCCTTGCGGGGGCAAAAAAGACCACCTTGTCAAAGCTTCAAAGCGTTCTTCACACGGCCGCTCGACTGGTCCTAAAACTGCCCCGAAAATCATCTATTTCAGCAGCTCTAAGATCTCTACACTGGCTCCCCCTACATAAAAGAATACTTTTTAAAATATTGATTGTCGCCTTTCGAGCCTTTAACAGATCCGGTCCAAAATATCTCACCAGACACTTTCCCCACTACAACCCTAGTCGATCCCTCCGTTCGTCCCAGGACAACCTCATCCTCCCCGTTAGATACAACTTGAAGACCAAAGGTGGAAAAACCTTAAACTTCCTGGCAATCAAAGCCTGGAACAACTTGCCCAAAAACCTGAGACAACAAACTCACGAGAAACCTTTCAGAAAACTTCTAAAGACTTGGATCTTTAACCTTTCCGATGACTACACTAAAGCAGCCATCTAAACTCATTCTGCTACCAGGACCGGTCTATCAGGAATTTCAGCGCCAAGATGCTCCCTCCGGAGCGAACGCTGCGCTTTAGAAATACCCCCACAAATATCACAAAAATTTTATTGATGGATCAGTTCAGGTTGAAATTGTTGGATCACACAAATATGGCGGTAAGATTATTAGACGATTTACGATTTGTGGTGAAAAGGAGAAGTCTGGTCTTGTTACAGGACAGGAGACACAGTTTGCGGGATTTATGGTGACTACAGTGGATGGTCAATTAAAATTACCAAAGGAGAAGTTGAAAAGAATAAGGAAAGCAATACACATGGTCCTGGTTGCAGAGAAAGTGTCTTTGAGAGAGCTGGCAAGAGTTATACAGCTGTAAGATAAGTGAAAAAGTCGAGGGGTCCTCGTTCAAAGGATCTTGCAGATCTGGCCATGGTTTTTGGGGATTATTGTCTTCATCAAAAGATTTCAGTGCAGGCAGAACACATTCCAGGGTTGAAGAATGTGGAGACAGAAGGGTGTTCGGGGAATTCGAGCAATTGGATGTTGGACAGGCAGGTATTTCTGGAGTTAATGATTCTCAGGGGTCTTTGGGAGGTAGACTTATTTGCAAAGCAGCTGAATGATCAGTTTCCAAAGTTTTTCAGTTGGCATCCAGACCCATAGGCAATGTGGTTGCATGCATTTTATCAGAATTGGAGGGGGCTAAGGCCGTATGCGTTTCCTCCATGTTCCATGATTACTCAGTTGACAAGTCTTCTACGCAAACAAGGAGACTTTGGTTTTGGTGACACCTCTCTGGAGGTCACAGGCTTGGTACCCAGTTCTTCTGGAATTATCAGAGGATCTTGCGATTTTTGCTTCCAGTGTTTCAGGATATTCTGTTGAATCTGTGGGGAGAGACACACAAATTGGTAATATGAGGGAAGTTGAGAATGGTGGCATAAAAAATTTCAGGGGTGAATGGGAGGTGCCTGGATTTTCACAGGCAGCTCCAAATCCTAAGGACTCCTGGGCTCCAGGTACAAGAAAATGTATAGACTGGCATGGCAAAAATAGGTTTGCTGGTGCATGGAGAGGAAATGTGATCCTGTTTCAGTGGAAGTAGTGGAAGTTGTGAATTACTTGTCAGGATTATTTGAGAGAGGTCTATCATATAGAACGCTTAATGTTTATAGGTCAGCTATTGCGGCAGGAAATGTTCTGCTGAATGGGAATACGGTTGGACAAGATGACTTGGTTAGGAGATTGTTGAGGAGTATTAGGATTTCAAGACCATAAGACTAGGTATAATTCCATGTCATGTCATGTCATGTCATGTCATGTCAAATATTCTTGTAGAGCGCACTTCTCACCAGAAGGTCTCAAGGCGCTTGCAGCAAAAAAACAGACAGCAGCTCTCGACCAGCAAACTGTTTACTTAGGAAAGAGCCAGGTTTTGAGGTTTTTACTAAAGCATTTATGATCCACAATGGATAAAAGGTGTGATGGCAATTTGTTCCATAGCATGGGGGGCAAGGTAAGAAAAAGAGCGACAACCATTACGGGACGTCCGTGCACACGGCTGAACCAAATATGATTTGGTTCCTGGAACTTAACGATCTCCTTGGTATGTACCATTGGAGTTTTTTTGCTAGATAGTTAGGGCCAGTGTCGTACATTATCTTATGAGTAAGACTTAGGATTTTAAAATGGCTTCTTTATTGCACTGGGAGCCAGTTAAGATTTTTGAGGTTAGGGATGGAGGGAGATCTAGAGGGAAGGTCAAGAACCAATCTGCCCGCGGTATTCTGAAGGGTCTGAAGCTTGGAAAGCAAATCTTCATTAAGTGCTGTGAACAGGGCATTGCCGTAATCAAGACGGCTAATGACTAAACCCTGCACCAAAGGTTTCCTTGCTTCAATGGGTAGCCACTTAAAGATTTTACGGAGATTGCGCATGATCCCATAGCAGACACCTAAAACCTGGTTGACATGAGTTTTCATGAACAAAGACCGGTCGATTGTGATTCCTAGGTTGCATACTGCTGACTTAGGAGAGGGACATGAACCTAATTCCAACGGCCACCAATCTTGCAACCAGAATTCCTCTGCTTTGCCAAATAAGATAATTTCAGTTTTGCTGCCATTTAGTTGTAGCTTATTTCTACTCATCCAGTTATTTATATCGATCATACAACTCTTGAAACGGGAGCGTGTGCCAACGTAGTCAGAGCCACAAGTGACAAGCAGTTGGGTATCGTCGGCATAAGACATGGTTTCAAAACCGTATGACCCTTGCGGGACCCCAACAGTGACTGGACGACCTCATGAGACTAATGAGTCAACATGAACGGTGGTAAAACGGTCTGTCAGATAGCTCTCAAACTAGTCCAGATCCTTCCCTCTGATACCTACCTCCCACAGTCGATGTTTCAGAATACTAGTTACATCCATAGGGAATGTAACTAGTGTTTTACATTTTCTAGAAAATGTAGGGAATAATAATAGTTTGGGTTTAAAAGTGTTGTCACAAAAGGTGACAATATTGGTGTGGTTGGTTTCTTTCAGGAGGGTATCAGATGTGAGGGCTTTGGACATGTCAAGCAGGGTTTTTTCTCCGGAAGGGAGCTTTGTTTTCATTTATGTAGAAGGACTAAAAACTAATTCATTTTCAATTTTTTACCCTTACTTTGATGACATGGGAACTTGTGCGTTGTTCAAGGTTTGAAAGAGTATGAGAGGAGGACAGCATTTTTGAGACCGAATGGAGAGAACTGGTTACTTATTTCTTTTAAGAGACCTTCTAAAGCAGTGTCTTCTCCTTCACTGGCTCTTTGAGTGAAAGAGGTGCTGATGTACTCAGGTGTGGACGTAAACGTGTTTGGAGAACATTCTGTGAGGGGCTTCTGCTTCCAAGGCATTGTTGCTTGGGGGTGCTTTATAGGACATTTTGAAGTGTACAGATTGGTCGAATGATGCATTATTCAGAAGTTTTCTTTTAAGCCGGTAGAGTGTGGCTTCTTGTCTTGTGGAGAAGCTTTGAACATGCAATAATGTTGGCCTCCGGTCTTGCCATAAAATGTGATTGTCATCAGCCTTGGATGTTGTTAGAGAGGCTAATATTATCCCACCCTGGATCCCAACCCAGATTTAATAATGTTATCTTTGTTATAGCTCGAGCTCAACAATAAGGGTAGAGGATGACTAATGGAAGGAGATGTTTGTGGGGAATCTTTCGTTTTGCAGAGGATTTGTGGAACTTTGAATTCGAAGTTTTTATTTTGACTGATTATAGGGTAATATATTATTGTTTGTTAACTGCAGATCGCATAAAGAATTCTCTACGTTTTGTATTCTTATTCTTAAAGGAGTCACTGTTGTGTTGCAGTGTTAAAGGAAAATGGAATAATATTCGCCTCTGTGTTTAGTAAAATCCAGATTTTCTGAACACCAAGGCGATGAAAATCTACATTTTCCTACAAAACCTCCTCCTCTAGACAGATTTGTTTTCACGCCTCAACCATTAAAGTGAATCACAATTCTTTCCTAGTGATTCCCGATAGGAACTCCAAGAGGATTTAGGCTTTTGACAAGCATGTTTTTCTCCACACACCTGCATTACAGTCAGCAAATGCTGTTTGCTTACTGAGCTGGAATTCACATGCCCTGTGGTACAAGGCCAGTGAGCTCTTGGATAGCAGTACATTGATAGGCATGGATGTGTTCCACTGGATTTACTAGCGATGTACAGATCTCACTCATGGCTATGACTTTTTATTGGCAACAGCTTTTTGGTGAGAAATCAGATTGCGCATTGGTAAGGAAGCCAAAATGCACCACTTGGGTCTATTGACCCCTGCCAAGAAGTGTGCACACAAATTCTAAACGTTCAGAGGGTATTCCAGAGGTCTGGCATGTAAGCTGATACAGTCTCCCCAGCTGGTACAGTAGTTACTCTAATCCTTACGAGGCTGTGGACATAGGTCTGGCAGGCAGTGATTGGGCAATTAGGGGCATCAATCCAGCCATTTTTCTTCTTCCCCTGCTGCAGCAGCTACCAAACCATTTTAGTTTGCCATTAGTGGTGCATGCCCATCCAGTGCAGATCAATAATTTTCTCTCAGGGTGGCCATCAATCACTTCCAACAGAAAGGTGTTACAAATCGTTTGACATGGTTATGCCCAGCATTTTCTTTTTGGCCCCCATATATTCACCCCTCATCGTATCGGAGCAAACTCCAGAAGAGCAACTTTCTCGATTTGCTGCAAGAATTGTAATTGTTGGGTGCTATTGAGAGGGTACTGGACTCTGAAAGAGGAGAGGATTGTTACTCACTATTTATTTGTGCTGAAGGAGAACAGGGGATCTCAGGTCTGTTTTGGATCTTCGACCTCTAAATACCTTCCTTTGGAAGGAAATTTCTAAATATATTGGCCCAGAGCTTATCTGCTCTCGACCTGGATGGTGTACTTGAACCTGCATGATTCTGCCGCAGCACGGGTGAGCGCAGCACTTCAGTGCTCATGACGGCTCCACTCCGTCATGAGTCACGGACGGCGTGTGCTCATGACGGCGTGGTTCCGTCATGACCCTGCCCGCTCATTAATTTGCCTGCACAGGCGGGGAATTAGTGCTGCTGCACCCAACAGCAACCCCGCCGGCGCTGGAGCAAAGTTACCAAGGACCAGCTGACCACCACCCTCGCCCAGAACCCACCGACCGACCAAGAAGCCGCCGCCTGCAACCTCAGACAGCGCCAACACGCTTGCCCCGCTCAAGAAACCATCCAACAGCCGTGCCAGCAAGAAAGCCACCTGGTTCACCGAAGAGCTCCAGACCTCCAAACGAACATGCCAGAAACTGGAGAAGAAATGGCTCCACGAACGAACACCGGACAGCCACACAGCCCACAAAGACGCCACGCGCAGACATCACCAACTCATCAGACTAGCCAAGAGAACGTCCTTCAAAACCCACCTGGACAACATCGCACGCGACAGCAAAGAGCTCTTCAGCATTGTGAAGGAATTCTCCAACCCCAGCGCCAACGCCAACGACATCCCGCCCTCTCAAGAACTGTGCGATTCGCTGGCAACCTTCTTCCACCGCAAGATCGCTGACATCCACGACAGCTTCAACACCTCGGCCAACCCTGCAACTCCAGACTCCGCCCCCCCTGCGAACACCACCCGCATCAACCGCCTGACCTCCTGGACCAACGTCAGCGACGACGAAACACGCAAAACCATGAACTCCATCCACTCAGGATCACCGACAGACCCCTGCCCACACCACATTTTCAACAAAGCCGATGCAGCCATTGCACCCCAACTACGGAAAGTAATCAACATCTCCCTCGAGACGGCCACATTCCCAGAATGCAGGAAGCACGCCGAGATCAACGCCCTTCTCAAGAAACCCAAGGCGGACCCTAAGGACCTCAAGAACTTCAGGCCCATCTCCCTGCTCCCGTTCCTGGCGAAGGTCATCAAGAAAATCGTCAACACGCAACTGACTCGCTACCTTGAGGACAACAACATCCTAGAGCCTTCCCAGTCCGGATTCCGAAGAAACCACAGCACAGAGACAGCCCTCATCACTGCCACAGACGACATCAGGATCCAACTCGACAACGGTGAAACCTCGCCCTCATCCTCCTGGACCTGTCAGCCGCCTTCGACATGGTCTGCCACAGCACACTAAAGACACTCCTCCAAGAAGCCAGAATCCAAGAGAGGGCCCTGGACTGAACCACATCCTTCCTCTCCGCCAGGACCCAGAGCGTCTGGCTCCCCCCCCCCCTTCCGCTCCGAAGGATACTCCCTCAGCCAGACGCTGTTCAACGTCTACATGGCCCCCCTCGCCCACGTCACCTGCCAACACAACCTCAACATCATCTCCTATGTCGACGATACCCAGCTGATCCTCTCCCTCACCAAGGACCCACACACCGCTAAAACCAACCTCCATGAAGGAATGAAGGCCGTCGCCGAATGGATGAAGAACAGCCGACTGAAGCTGAACTCGGACAAGACGGAGGTCCTCATCCTCTGACCCACCCCCTCATCCTGGGACGACTCGTGGTGGCCGACCACGCTAGGAACAGCACCTATTCCCACCGACCACGCACGCAACCTAGGAATCATACTCTACTCCACGAAGCAGGTCAACGCCGTCTCCTCCTCCTGCTAAAACACCCTCTGCATGCTCCGCAGGATCTACAAGTGGATCCCCACCGAAACAAGAACAGTAACCCATGCCGTTGTCAGCAGCAGGTTGGACTACGGCAATGCACTCTACGCAGGAGTACCGGCCAAACACCTACAACGACTGCAACGCATCCAAATCCCCTCCGCCCGACGGATCCTCAACATCCCTCGCCTCAGCCACATCTCACCCCACCTGAGGAACCTACACTGGCTCCCCGTCGAGAAGAGGATCACCTTCAAGCTACTCACCCACGCACACAAAGCACTACACAACACCGGACCAGCCTACCTCAACAACCAACTCAGCTTCTACACCCCTGCCCGCCAGCTCCGTTCTGCCGGCCTCGCCCTCGCTGCTGTACTCCGCATCCATCGAACAACCTCCGGCGGCAGATCCTTCTCCTTCCTCGCCGCCAAGACCTGGAACACCCTCCCTTCCCACCTAAGGCAGACCCAAGACCTGCTCACCTTCAGAAGACTCCTCAAGACCTGGCTCTTCGACCAGTAGCTGCACCCCTCCCCTCAGCGCCTTGAGACCCTCATGGATATGTAGTGCGCTTTATAAGTAATCTGATTGACTGATTGATTGATTGATTGGGAGGAGCGGCAGCGGCATGACGGAACCACGCCGTCATGAGCACACACCGCCCGTGACTCATGACAACGTGGTTCCGTCATAAGCACCCAAGGGGTTAATGTAGGCTGGGAGCATTTTCAGTTTGCAATGTTTTCCTTCTGCCTCAACTGCACCCCTGATTATTCACAAAAGTGATGGCAGTGGTCTTCAGTGGTCCCTGGCCACCTTCAGTGGTCAGAAATACCAGTTTTTCCCCACCTCGATGACTGGCTATTGAAAGTGGGCTTGCCGCAGTCCGTTGTAAACCAATTCCAGTTGACGGTGAACCTCCTGACATTGTTGGGGTTCACTATCAACGAGCCAAAGTTACACCTGACTCTTGCAGAGGCTTCCATTCATTGGAGCTATCCTGATACACTGCAGTTCTGGGTCTACGACGTTCAGCCTATGATCCAGATGTTTCAACCTCAATCCTAGATTGTGATGAGAACAGCACTGAGCTTCTTGGCCTCTTAGCCTCCTGCATCCTCCTTGCTGGCTATGCCTGGTAAAATATGCGGGGTCTTCAATGGAATCTGAAGTTCTATTAGTCCCAGCTTCAAAGAAATCTGGAAGATGTCATCCAGATCTTAGAGGTGGCTCATGATCTATAGTGGTGGCTGCTCGAAAGAAAGCAGCACTAGGCCCCCTCACCCTTCCTCACCAGGAGCTGACAGAAGTGTCCCTGTTGGGCTGAGGGTGTTATCTGGGAGAGGCGGAGATAAGAGGACTCTATTCTCCTGTATGAGCTGGGCTCCACATCAGTCAGTTGGAGCTTGAATTAGAGTTTTTCTGGCTCTGAAGACATTCCTGCCATTCATCAGGAGGCGGCAGTTCAGATTTTCAAGGGCAACACCACTGTCATGTGATATTTAATCAAGCAGAGCAGAGTGGTGTCCTGTGCTCTGGAGTTGGTAAAGTGCCTGGATATTTTCCTGATCAAGAATCAGCTGTCAGGGTTCCAGAATGCTGGAGCAAGAGAGCTGAGTAGGTGGTGCCAGGCAGATCAGAAGTGGTCTCCACCTCCATAGACGTTGCATGGTATCTTCCAACAGTGGGGAGGACCCTGGCTAGAACTTTTCACTACAGTCAAGAATGTGCAATGTCAAAACACTTGTTAGTGTTTTTTGCAAGAACACCCAAGAGATGCATTTCGAATGGAATGGAACAAGCGACTCATGTTTGCCTTCCTGCCCCTGTCTATTCTACCCAGAGTTCTGAAAAATATTAAGAACGATCCTACCCAAGTCATCCTAGTGGCTCAAGAATGGGCCAGGAGAGTGTTATCCAGTGCTTCTGGGTATGAGCATCTGTTCTCAGGTTACCACTTAGGGAGGATCTTCTGTCGCATCAGCAGGACGTGATCCTCACCCCAAGCTACACCTACCTATGTGGAGATTAAGCCATGGCATCTGACCACATTTGATCTGCCACCTTAGGTTGTGGGTGTCATCCTTGCGGACAGGTGCCCTTCCATGATATGGATTTTTGCTGGGTACTGAATCAAATTTGTGGTCTGGTGTGGGGCTTGTAATACTGATCCTTTACTTTTTTACATTTTATCTTTGGCCAAGCAAGGCCTTGCAGTGGGCACTGTAAAAGTTTATTTGTTGGCCTTCTCGGTCTTTCTATGTTTATCGGACCAACCAGCCTAGTTTAAACCATATGCTAATATAATATTTAGTAAACCTTTGCCACATATTCCCTCCCAAGCCGTTTCTGATGCCACAGTGGGACCTTAACTTTGTCTGGACAGTTCTCATATGTACACCCTTTGAGCCTGTGTATAAGTTGCTTGCTACGTCTTTTGATTTTGAAGACTGTTTTCCTCAACTCAATTAGCTCAGCTCATCGCATAAGAGAACTCCAGGAACCTTCAGTGCAACCACCAAACACCACCTTTTTTTTTTTACCAGCTAAGGTGGAGCGGAGGACTCTGTCCCAATTCTTGTCGAAAGTTGTAACTTCCTTTCATGTTGGGCAATCCACCACTCGCCAGCGTTCATCACTCCCCTCATCCCTTGAAAGAGGAGAGGTTCCATTGGCTGGAACCTAAAAGGGCTTTATCTTTTACACGGATCGCACCAAGGAAGATGCTGTGTCGATGATCAGCTTTTTGTGGAGTTCTCCTGTGCAAAAGTGGATCCTGTGGAGGTTGATAGTCCTCTGCATGACAGTCTGCTACACCATGTTCATGAAGCTGCCCACGGAAGGTCTGAGAGCCCATTCCACCAGGAGTAAGGCTGCTACCACTGCATTGGCTCACGGAGTTCTGGTCCTTGACATCTACCAGTCTGCAATGTGGGCATCGGTGCATACGTTCCCGAAGCACTACTGTCTTGACAACCAGGTCAAGTAACAACAACATTTTACCTGCTCGGTCCTGCAGGAGGCTTTGGTCTGAGTCCACTGCCCAGACCCTTCACTTAGGGGGGTGGGGGGTACTGTTTTGGTATCTATCCTAAGGCAAGGAATCTACAGTTGAAAAGTATCCATCAATAAAACAAGTTACTTACCTTCCAGAACGCTCTTTCTGGTGGATGCTCGGTTTATCCACAGATTCCTCACTGCCCTCCCATCTCCCCAATCTGTGATGTGGCCTCTTTTCAACATCAAAAAAGGCCCCAAGTTAGAATATAGCACACTGATAAAAATTATTGTTCACACTCCCGGTCTGAGGGAAAAAAGAAAATGGCGTCTGTACACAAGGGTGTCACTTATATGCGGCTCAGGTCCAACATTTACAGGAGAGTAGGGAGCCCACACAAAGCTGCTTGGATCCACCAACAGGCAGGTGGGAGCACGGCTAAACAACGTTTCTGCATCCAGTTTGGTGCCTGGAGAATATTCTAAGGTGAGGAATCTTTGGTTAGATACTATCTACCCGAAAGACCTTTACCAAAGGTAACGGATCCACCAACCCCCCCCCCCCTCCTCCACCCCCAACCTCTCTGTAGTGCATCTTTTTCCACAGTCCTGGAGCCAAACACCTGAAGAAACACCATCTGGCACGTTCTCTCTTAGTGTGTGTAACACAAATTAAATGCAGATTTCCCACATGCAAAGACTGGGGTCGTAAATTTAAGAATTCAGATTTTTCAAGTCCTTAAGAGACTTTGAGAGTCATACAGATAGATAAAAAAAAACACCCTTTGCTCCACAGCCAGCCAAGCAGTTCCAATGTGCTGAATTAAGTTTTATGCTCTCTAGAGTAATGACAGAAATGTAGGTAGCTCTAATGCAGGCTGTTTCAATTTTTTTTTAAAGCAAATATGTAGTATATACGGGAGAGGCATGTTTGTCTCTTGCGAAGAATCGGAGAGATTGGCTCAAAAGCTTCCTCAACCGGTAGCTGACTTTAGGTCTTAGCACCTTGGTATCCATGCTATATTTGCCACTGTACCGTTCCCACGCTTGAAATGGGCCACTATCGATGTTAAAGCCCAGCTGGGTGTGATGGAGAGGTTGGATTTTGTGGCGTGGTGTGTAGGCACTACATGTTTCTTGATACTAATGTTACTTTTCAGTGGAAAAGTGAGGGAACGTTTGAGAGCATGTTCCAGTGGGTTACGTCACTCCTGTACTCTGCGGATTCTGCTCCGTCTTTGGGACTGAGGATGTCACATTCTCCAGGCAGCCCTTCGATCTCAATGGCCTATTCGTGTGTAAGGCTGCTGAGCTCGGTGTACTCAACCTGCAGGTAAGGACCGCGGTCTCCTTTCTCATACTTCTGGTTATTTGTGTGTTCCTTGCTACGCAGCAGTGGAGAGGACAACAAGAGCTCTACTTAACAAGCTGTCGAGGACAGGCTTGACATGGAGGACTGTGCTATCCTTAAGAATGTCTTTCTACTCCCTCTGTTTATCTTAATTTTCACCGGACCTGCTCGAGTCTTATGTCTATTCCAAGCACCATCGTATGCCTGGTGAAGTATCATCAATGCAACCCCCACTAATCATGAACTTATCGTTGTCTATCAAACCGATCCCTGATTCTAGGCTTGCAAACTCAGCAGAATGATATCCGGGTTAAGGTTCCATGTAGGAGCTGGATAAAACTGTCCTCTTTTTGGCCTTTTCCAATTTGTCCAAACAGATATTGTATACCTGGTTGATCCGGTACATGGGCAGCCCCTGATAGGAAGGAGCCACTTTTGACTATCCATATATACTGGTCTATATAGGAGAGTGTATGGTTGGATGTTGCTGCCAGATTTGTAATAACCACTTATGAAACCCCAAACATATTAATAAGGGAAGGTGTAATACGACTATAGGAAGCCCTTGCAGATCCTGTGGCTGGAGTAATGTGTGCATGAAAAACAAGACCTGCCTGGGCTTCCACCACAGGAACCTCGGTTATGTACTAGGTTTCACTTGTAACAACACTTCACACAGCCAGGAGTGGTGTTCGACTTCTGCCATTGTCGTACTAGTGTCTCCAAGGATTGATATACATTTCAGGGGGCACCTTCTTCGATGTGTGCTAGAACTGCACCACGGCACTCCCAGCCTGTATTTTTCACCCCAGCATCACAAACCGTTTAAATGGCACATTCAACCATGGTTAGGGAAGGGCACAAGTTAAATGTATTATATGATTTATTAATTAATATCTTCATAATAACATGTTACGTACGAAAGGCATTCGCTATAAAAAATATAATCAGTATGATAATATGTACGCACTAAAATCAATCAATCATGATTTATAAGGCATGGCAAATCACCTGTGAGTGTCTCAAGGCACTGGGGTTGCTAGCTGCTTTGCGAAAAAAGTAGTGAAAACGAGACAAAAGCAGGAGAAAACGCTCAAAAAAAGGGGCAGAGGAAGGCGAAAGAAAAAAAAGAGGCAAAAGCAGGAGAAAGTACTCAGAAAAAGGGGGAGAGAAAGAAGTAATAAAACGAGGCTAAAGCAGAAGAAAGCATCCAGAAAAACATGGGAGAGGAAGGACAGAGCAGGAAACACAAGGCAAAAGCAGTAGAAAGCACTCAGAACAAGCATTTACAATGCAATGGTTTCGCCTTTGGAAAAGTTAGAGCTATTGGAATTGCTCATGACATTTCTTTTTTTTTTTTTTACTTATAAATAAATGGCATTGTTATTTACATTGCCAACAGCTCTCTCAGCTCTCTCAGCCCACACAGCTCTCACAGCCCACACAGCTCTCACAGCCCACACAGCTCTCACAGCCCACACAGCTCTCACAGCCCACACAGCTCTCACAGCCCACACAGCCCTCACAGCCCACACAGCTCTCACAGCCCACACAGCTCTCACAGCCCTCACAGCTCTCACAGCCCTCACAGCCCTCACAGCCCACACAGCTCTCACAGCCCACACAGCTCTCACAGCCCACACAGCTCTCACAGCCCACACAGCTCTCACAGCCCACACAGCTCTCATAGCCCACACTATGCTGCTGTCTCTAAGAGAAGCACTTCCCAAATTCAAAACAGATCTCAGTTTCAGAGATTAATTCCCCAAATGCAACTACAGACATGTGCTTTCCCAAGGAAATATACTGCAAAAATAAAACAAGCATTTACAAGTGGTGCCGGAGACACGGACAGCGGGAGGGGGGGGCAGGAACGGGCACACGGACAGCGGGAGGGGGGGCGGGAACAGGTACAGGCACAATCAAAAGGCAGAAGGCAAGAAAAAACAAAACAAAGTTGTATCTGTTATTTTGGTGCAGGCTAGAACCCACTTGCATGAGCTAGCTGCACAAAGGCGGAGTCTCATTTCAGGCCTGGAGGGACTCCCTGCACACAGAGGGAGACTGAGGACAGGCCTGGAGGAACTCACTGCACACAGAGGGAGACTGAGGACAAGCATGGGGGGGGGACTCACTGCACACAGAGGGAGACTGAGGACAAGCCTGGAGGTTTAGAAAAGGTTAGAAACTGCGCAGAGTATCTCTCTCGGACTTCTGTGTAACTGGAGCTTCGCAAAAAATGGGCAACATAGGAAAGCAAACATTAGCAAAGCCAATCCATCTAGCGTTAGGTTCCAGGCTTTGGGTTTGGTTAATAGTTGTTCTGTATTGCCATCGATTGCATAAAACGCCGCCGTGGAAGTTGCCAGGCCTTCACTAATATTTTAAAAAAATATAAACACGCATTTTTTCTCTAAACAAACACAGTGTCAAAGTGGCCCCTGAGGGGGTACTACTTTGTGTGTGGAGGTGTTCATTTTGACAGGGTTTGCTTTTGCCCTCGCTCAGGATGCAGTAAGCCAATGGCTGAAGTGGGCTGGGCCAGGTGGTTCAAAGCAGCGAGCAGAAGAGAAGTGTGAATGGCACAACAGCAGACCAATGGGTGAAGAGGGCTGCCTGAACGCCCTATAAGTAAGAGCGAAATATATGATATTACTAGAACGAGAAGATCTTGGTTCACACCACACCTGAAAAACAAACAATAGATGAGGCTTCCTCAAATATGGTAGTCAAATCGTCGCAATGTATCCTCTTCCGACGACCTGCAACTACTACAATTGATGTGCCCTACAGAGACGTGTCAGCAATGACCCTTGCATTGCAAACGAAACCCTGCTAGCTGCACGAATAATGCATGCGCTCAGCGTACTCTAAATGCGGAGTACACTCTTGTACTCCCTCGCTGCACTGTACACCCCCTACGGCACTCCTCAATTGCACTTTACTACATCACCGGAGCACAAGAGGTGCCTGCTGCGTTCGAAAATCACGCACCCGTGCTGCACTTTACATACTGCACCCTCAAACATTATTTGTTGCACTTTAAATGGACCGACTGTCCCTCTGGGTGAGGACCTGGCTCCCTTCTCACAGCACTTTACTCGAATACACCCTTCTGCATGTAAGGGCACCTATGTCAGCTGCGCGTTATTCAGTAACTAACACCGCTGCACTTCGGATGAACACGTTAGCACACATTACGCGGTACGCTTATAGTGTGAAGCCGAAGTGCAGGGAATCCCTTTCCTTCCACTGCACTTTAAAGGACATTTTTTAAACTAAAGTCTCCTAAACGTTCCCGTGGCATTTCGAGATAACACCCATATGCACTTTGCTATTTATTAATAGGTTGCCGAATGTATTTAAGGATTAACCGCCCCAACTTTTTTATCAGCTCTACTTTCACTTATTTATTTCCCCTTTTCATTTTTTTTTAGGGGGGGGGGGGGTAGCCTAACGGCCAAAACTGTTGACTTTGAATCTGAAGAACCATGTTGGAGTCTCAGCGTTGGCACAGCGTCCTGTGATTCTGGGCAAAACACTCACTCTCCCTGTAGCTACAAAAAATGAATGTGTCCTTGACTGTGTAATGTAGCTGGTGCTCATGTAAAGCGCTCCGATACCTTCAGGTCGAGTTCATGCTTTATAAACCTGCAAAAAAAAACAGTTCTTGCAGCGAGACTTTGGACACCACTTGTCTGCTATGCAGGGAATACAAGCTTCAGGTCACACTCAACATCCAGACCCCTCTCCACATTACATTTTACATTGCACTTTCAATGACTATCCCCGCCCAATGCACTTTACAGCGGTAGTTACGGGTGGCACTTTGAAGGGATATACCCGGGACCTCCACAGAGCTTTGCACTGGTGGTTACAGGCGGCACTGAATGGACATCGCCGCACAACCCTCCAACCCCAAAGACACAGCACTTCACTCCAGTAGTTATGGCGGCACTTTAAATATTGCTGCTGTTAAAGCTTTGACTCCGCCCTTCAGACCTGAACTTTGACGTCACACTCCACTCCACAGCACTCGGGGTCGTGCTCACTTTACACCTGCAGTGAGGCCAGCCGCACCCTGTTTAGTGGGCACTTTTCCCTATATGGCAATTTCATGTGTTTCATGACAACCACTGTACACCACACCGTGACCTCGGGATAGCTGGGCCTCCAGGCTGTGTCCCTCCCATGCAAGAACCGAAAGCCCCCCCTGGGCCTGCTGCTGCCTGACAGGAAGACACAGATCCACCCGACATGCTCTAGTCTAACAGCTACCTGAAACCTCAGGGTGTCGCCGCAAGAAAATACTGTGCACGCTGCTTTGCTGCATTATGCAAAAGTAAAACCCATTATGCACCAAGTACAGGTACATAGGTTTACTAGTATATTGTTTTATGCGTTACAAAGCCACATTACCTTTTAGGAGAATATGGCACACAGTGTATAAAATATAAAATGGGTAGATGATGTGCATGCGTGCTCGGCCCCGATCATCTATTTTATAAGTCTAACCCATGTACGTAATGCAAGGGGGGGGGGGGGGGGGAGTGTTGGAGGTACAGTGTGAATTCTGTTTTTAAAGCCACACAGCATATTGTCAACATTACCACAAAGATACAAATACAATGTCACGAATAATGTGTACGTGAATAAAGGGGCATTAAAATCTATATATCAGCGTGCATTAAAACATGTTTTCGGGCACACGGACAGCGGGGGGGGGGCGGGAACGGACAGCGGGAGGCGGGGGCGGGAAGGCACCGATCATGTATTTTATAAGTCTAACCCATGTACGTAATGCAAAGGGGGGGGTGGAGTGTTGGAGGTACAGTGTGAATTCTGTTTTTAAAGCCACACAGCATATTGTCAACATTACCACAAAGATACACGGTCGGCCGCGGAATGGCCAAAACAAACCTGGACGCCCAAAAAAAATAAACCCCGCCCACGGACGCGATGACGATGCGAAAAGGGTGGAGAGGGAAAGAATCGTCGGGAACGCCCACCAATCGCCTCGGGAAATGACGGACAGTTCTCTCTTCCAATGGCTAGCCTCCATTTATGGAGCTGGCCAATGGAAGAGAGAGGCTGAACTAAAGCACACAGTGTAACTCAAAAGATTTCGACCTGTGCCGAAAAGCTGCGCGGCGCAGATTTTCGCCAGGTCGAAACCTAAAAACTAGTAGGCCATAAAAAATTAGGCAAAAGCAGTCAGAAAAACAGAGGGGGGGGGAATAAGTAAAAAAAAACAGAGGAAAAAGCAGTAGAAAGCACTCAGAACAAGCATTGAAAATGCATTAGGTCTCGCCTTTGATTAAGTTAAAGCCATTTGCTTTGCTTATGGTACTGTATAGCAAAGCAAATGGCTTTATCTTAATAAAAGGCAAGACCTATTGCATTTTTAATGCTTGAACCTGCACTGCTCCTCTGAAGAAACAAAAGTTACAGGCAGAAAAAAATACAGAGAGCAGCTCCATGTTTAAGGATGAACTCGATTTACCAACTGGCACCACAACATGTTTGTATAACAGACATGCCACAAAGTTACCGTCCCGTTTATTTTAAGCACAGGATTGCCTGCTGCAACCAGCCCACAACGTAGGCCACAAAACGATATACTAAAATGTATTTTAAGGTCTTGCTATGATTGTTCTGCTAATACGATCGTCAGCACACTAACAAAACCATACTTGCACAGAAAGAGCTCTTGCGATCCACTCACGCCTTATCACCAGGGCTGCGCGCTGAGTCCACACCACGCTTATCTGATGCCCCCTCTCCGGATAAAAAGAGCGTTTGTTCTTAGTGGGGCACCATGGAAAGGGGTTAAGTTAACTGTAACTCCCAAACTCCCACGCCCTGCATTGACCACGCCACTTTGAGAGACCTCCCAGTTTTTTCATCCCACTTAAAGCGCTCCACGTACTTCACCTGGGCTCAGCACGACCCTCATCCTTCTATAGTCAGCTGTACATCTTCCGACCACCGCCTTCAGACGCTATGCCCACCCCTCAAACAAGTTAGTACTGCCAGATTGCATGCACTCTAGCCTCAGATGGTTGTACCCCTATCACATCGGAAGTTGCCCTGGCCCCTTGTCAAATGACCACTTAATAATAATAATAATCCACATTTGTAAAGCGCACAATCACCCGTAAGGGTCTCTAGGCGCTGGGGGCCGTCGGGAAGATTAAGCAAGCTTTTGCCCAGAGTCACATGGTGCTGGGCTAACCTGCGGCCGGAGCCGGGGATTGAACCCTGATCCCCAGATTCCAGCGTCAGTCGCCCTGGCCGCGGCGCCACACCTCTCCACACCTCTCACCACTGCACCATGACATTACCCCACATCAGCCTGGTGCATAGCATATGTACACGATCTCCCATGCTGGTGTGTCGATTGCATCCCCCTTCTGCATTATACACATCATTATACACATCATTTAGGCTGCACACCCAGCTAAACTAGACTGCACTGTATTCTTAGATACATCAATTGCCCCAAAATCATGTGACGTTCTAGTGCCGTTTGTCCTGCACTTTCAACATACACATTGACTGCACCCCATCTTGAGCAAGTTGTTGTATCCTTTGCCTCTACTTTTTGTCCACTTCCCTGGAGGAGGATGCCTATACCTCTAGGGTAGGTGAACCACTTGGCTTTTAACACCAGAGCACCTGCTCACCGGTCGTCACGGGCTCAACTCTCGTAGTATTCCAGCTCGGCCGTGGTCTCGTCGTCCTCCACTGTCACATCAGCACGTGAGCCGGGTAGGGAGCTGAGACTACGACTCTCTCTGGCACAGTCCCCCGGGAATGCATTGACAAGAGCTGCCGCCCAGCGCAGCAGCCAAAAGGTGAGCAGAGTGTGTGTGTGTACGGCTCGAGGCCTGTGTTGCCGGGAAGATCGCGTGAGGTGCTGGTGCAGTAAGTTTAACACAAGATGGCGTCGGAAGCCATACTACTTTAGTGTGTAGACTGCATCCCGGGGATGGCGGCCCGCAGCCATTAATAATCCTTACCTCGAGACCACCCATGTAATTCACCGGACCTCGCTCGGCAGCCCATGGTCACAAAGCATGGAAGCACCTACTAGCTCCCCGAATTCAGGCACGCGCCCGCCGCCATCAGCCCGTCACCGGCGGCGGGAGTTTGAAATGCAAACACTGTCGAAGTAGATGTTCCACGGCAGCATAGCAAACGCTGCAAACTATGTTTGCATGAATACAAATAATCCCCACTTTAAGGGAGCATGCCTGGCGTGGTGCGCCGAGTGTAGGCTCCGCAAAGCGCGTTCAATGCAATTTACAGCAATCTCAAAAATGCAATTTTAGAATCCGCACGGGTAAAGCAGGTAGGACTAAGCAACAGCACGGTCACCTATTTAAACAAGTGCTCCACCATGACGCAGAGTTTTCTTTCTGCCGTTCCACTTGGACGGGCTCGGCCGGACTTCCTGCTGGCGTAAAAGGTTTATTATCTTCTTTATGGGGCCATCTGTTTCGCCCCATAAAGAAGATAAGAAACCTTTTACGCCAGCAGTAAGTCGGGCAGCCAGTCCAAGTGGGACGGCTCTAAAAGAGAAACGAGTATGTCACTGTAACCTCTTTTCCAATGGCTGGCCACCGTTAAGCATGAGCGGTGACGCCAGCCAATGGAAAAGAGGGGCGGGGCTTAAACCCCGCTAGTGAAAGGTACTCAAAAACATAAAATCTCGCCAGCGAGACTGCTCATGTGCGCAGCCTATGCTAGCCGAGCCCTAAAAACGAGGAGGAAGCAGGGCGGTGCAGCAGCATGGCAGAGCTAGGCCTGTGGACATGCAAGGTATGTACAGTATGTCACACAAAGGAGATTCATTTAATAAACCTTAAATATAATAAACCTACCATGGAGCAGTATCCCGACCATTCCAAACGTTAATCTAAAAACATTTCAAGGAAAGTACCATGTGTAATGCGGTCAACCCAATGGCTAGTAATTCAACGCAATTAGTGGCATTATTACTTTTTCCTATCATCGTTAAACTCACATATAATTCAAACAAGTACAAATGCACTTTATGGCAAGTGCACCGTGCGATACGAGAACCCCAGTGGCCAGCGTTTCATAGCAGTTAATGCATTTGTTAACATTTTTATGTCATGGTTGTTAAGACACACAACTCTAACGCAGCTGTCAAGGTAGAGTCCTTTCATTACACTTGATCAATGTAGAACTTTGGTCGTCAGTATTGTCGAGTTGGGAGAGCAGATCCTGGATGTAAACAGAAATGGGAAGTCATTAGGACAGCGTCATAAACTGCCCAATCTAATGTACATAAAATAAGTCCTGTGAAAAGGAGTGGTGGTCAGTATGATAAACCTTTCATGGGGCAGTGTCCATCCTCCTGCGATTTGTAAGCTCTTGGGCCCCCAAGATATGCCTGATATGATTCTGGTCTTGTCCTATCGCCAAATGCTTTCCTTGTTTCTTTAGTATGCCCTTCATATGTTGGAGTACCATGGCCTGATTCTTTTTTTTTTTTTTTAGATTTAATGGGACCAGATTGAGGGGGATATTCACAGGGACATATCTCCGATTTATCTCCACCTAAACGCATCAAAAGTGGAGACAGATTTAACACCCCATTCACAAGCTGGTGCAAACTGCAGACATCGCCAGTATTCAAGCGATAACTGCCCCAAAATTTACCTCCACGGTGGACACCACCAACTAACCCTAATGAGATGCAGAGTAGGCGTTCCTGTACAAAAACACACAAAAAAACCACAACACCACTTTCACAACAAACTGCTAGAACCATGATGTGAGCCAAAACCACGTGATAAGCCGCGGTAGCAGCAGGTATTTAACACCTGCCGCCTCCAGGTGTAAAGCTGGACGACTACCTGCAGTAGACAACGGAACCCCACACACAGTCACACCTGAAGAACAAACGACACCATGGAGCTACTCATCATGCAGCTCGAAGCCACAACACCCACCGCAACTACCCCCAGGACCACCAACCCCCTCAGGACCCGGACATGCCCATCCACCGGACCACCACAGAGGCAGCGCATAGTAAGACAGCGGACCTACCGAAAATGCACCAGTCTCACAGACCTAACGCCTGAGGAAGTCATTGCCCACTGCAGGCTCAAAAGGACAACAATCATCCGCATCATGACCCACATCGCCCACAGGTTGATGGTCCCAACACAGCGGAGAACCAACATCCCTTTGCAGACAAAGCTGCTGGCTGTGCTGCACCTGTTGGCCTCTGGTACCTTCCAACCAACACCTGCCAGAGTCGGAGGGGTCTCACAGCCAGCCCTATCAAAGATCATCACACCTGTCCTGGATGCCATCCTCCGCTTCATACCCCAGTACCTCCACCTACCCCTCACTGCGCAGAAACAGCAGGAGACCAATCAAGGCTTCTACGCCATAGCTGGATTCCCGTCCGTGTTGGGGGCACACATGTCACACTTTTGCTCCCCTGCGGATACTGCACACCACTACCATCAATGTTGCAGGCAATAGTGGACCACCGGGGACTCTTCACCAATGTCGTTGCAAACTACCCCGGCAGTGTGCACGATTCATTCATCAACCAGTGCTTCCAGGATGGCACATATGGTACTGGACTGCTCGTTGGTAAGTGCCAAATCAACACACCACACACTTCAAAGCCACCATCACACAACTGTGGGAACACACACGTGGCCAAACCACATACATGTCAATCAACATGCCCACCTACCAGACATGACAACACTACTCCATGGTTATCCTGGGCTACCCCTGCACACAATACAGCTATATCATGGCATCACACCACACAACAGCTGAACGTCTGTAGATGCGGAATGCAGCCATGTGCGAAGGATGCAAGTGACCCGTGAATGTTCACAACGAGAAGGGAAGCGTGGATGTGCAGGACAGACATGGGTATGCAAACCACAGATATGTTCATGCAGACCACAACTGCTGGTGACTGGAGAGTAGGGAACAGTGGACGCAACTATGTTACACCAGACCGTGGCTCAGATAGAGGAAATGTCGCTCGCTGTGTCTTCCCCCTGTATTTGTGAGCGTAGTGGGTGGGCCCTGAGTATGCAAGGGCTGCGCAGGGGTGTGGACAAAAACCCTGCGGTGCAGAGCGTGGTTCTCTCCCAGAAAGGCCAACGTCACTGACAGGGCAGCGCGTCACAGTCCGCCACGAGGCAAACGCCGTGAGCAGTGGGGCCTGCGAACCTGTGCACCTGCTGCACCCCAGGACGCTGATACCCAGACCAGTCCTGCCCGCCCCAGCGCCCCAAAAACGCACTGCTCATCTGCTGACACAGTTGTGTGTTAAAGAGGGCCCACCATGTGCCAGGGCAAGCTCCAAGCCCCAGTCCCGCAGCCTCCACATACCGTTGGTGGCCCCCACGACGCTGGCCCACATTACTCCTTCCTCATTGACATATTCCACCGGCGTCCCCTTCGTCCCAGTAGGTCCCACATGTGGAACTGTGTCCTGATTCCTGAATGGCAGTGACCCTAAGTCCGTGGCAGCGGTCACAGCACCAAACTCCCTTCGAACAGTGAGGCATAATTCCATATCGCAGACCTGCGACACGTGGTGCCACTAACCCTGATCATCGCAAGCCGGTGACACGTGGTGCCACTAACCCTGTGCGCCGTGAGTGACCGCCAGCCTCCAGCGGAACATCGTTGATCTGAGCCTGTGGCTTGGGGGTTGTCATCAGCAATGTGCAGGTACGGAATTGGTGTCTGGCATGAGTCTGTGGCATTCATATCCATCATGTTGCCGGACACAGCAGGCATGTGCCCACTGCATCATGCCCTGGGGGTACACCTTCCACTGTCCACCGAGACACTCCGTGACAAGCTCCTTTTACATCTACGGAAACCTGCTCTGCACTCGTTTGATAATATAACGAAAGAGTGTTCATGAGTCCCACGTACCCTGAGGTACTGTAAGTTCATGTTCTGGTTTGTCTAAACATTGGGAGTTAGATATGTCCAATGAGACACTGTAGCTAGCTCGGTAAGGGGTGAGTTGGTTGCTGAAGCAGCGGAATCAGCAGTATCTACATACTTAGTTGCAGCAGTTACTAGGTCTAAAACCAAGATTGATAGCGACATCTTGGCAGCGATTTCTGCCTCTGAGAAGGGAAGTAAACATCCTGCGGGATTCCCTTCAAAGTATAAATACCACTTAAGTCCCGAAAAGGTTCCTTTTGTGACAATTCCTGATGTTGGGGAACGGCTGATTCCCAACTCGGATCGCAGAACAGACTTGATTATAGCGGCTCATGAAGGTGTGGCGTCTGCGCATGCGGGCGTCTCAGCCACTGTAACGCAACTACAACAACGTTTCTGGTGGCGGGGACTGTACAAACAGACGCGTGATTATGTCCTTCTTTGTGACATATGCCAGCAGATTAAACCTTCAACTGCTACGCGTCCGCCACAGACTCAGTTGTACATTTCTAATAAACCACTAGGCTGTGTTTATTTGGATCACTGCGGTCCTTTTTCATCTGATACTGCGTATGAGTACATCTTAGTTGCAGTTGACTCATGCACACGCTTTGTGTGGGTATGGCCACATCGCAGCGCTGATTCACGGACTGTCATTAGAGATTTGCGTATCTTTATAGGGATTTTTGCCTGTGGTACCTTCCATTCGGATCAGGGTCCGGCTTTCGCCTCTAAGGCGTATAAGGGTGCCATGACTTCGATGGGGGTCCAAGTCAAGTTTTCGTCACCCTACAGACCTGAGGGTAATAGTGTAGTTGAACGAATGAACCGTGATTTAAAGCAATCTTTGACAGCCCGAGTTATAGGCACTGGCAGAAACTGGCTGGCTCACCTCTATGGCGTGCAGCGTGCTCTTAATAATCTCCCTAGAAGGTCTCTGGGTGGGCGGACCCCATACGAAATGCTCTTTGGCATCAAGATGTACGTCCCTGACCTTGACGGTCTAGACTCTGTGGTTCGCGCCACTTCCTTTGACGCAGATGAACATTGCAATGTTTTACAGAATCTACAAAAGACCAGAGACAGTCTTGCAAAGGAACATTTGCCCTCCACATCGGATGATGCGTTGCAGGTCCCGGTAGTTGGCTGGCTACCCCAAGTTGGAGAACTGGTTCGAGAGAATATCGACAACAAGAAAGAGTTTGGTCCCTCCTATCGAGCTCCGGTCCCAGTGCTTGGAGTGAAGGGCACGAGAACAGTCATTTTACCACCACTTCCAGGTCGTAAGGAAAACAGGTGCGTTACTCATTTTAATGGAACATTGGCCCCAAGTTGGAGTAATTTTACTCAATTGTCCATTAAAGATATACAGGCTCTGCTTCTTAATTCCTCCTTTAACATTTCCAGTATGAATCCCAAGGGTTGGCTGCTTTGGCACCGTAGTGCTGATTCTTGCCAAAAAAGATTTTTAAATATAACTGACGGTTTTAAGACTGTTAGATCTGATCCCCGGTTTGATTTGAGTCATACTGTCACCTCTTACTCTGTGGGCAAGTTGTGTCAAGCTTGGCTGAAACATTCAACTTTACCTGCGGTTAAGTATCACCTTTCCAAACTGAATGCAGACGTGGATTTGAATGATTTCATTAAAGGCCCAGCTAGTGGCAGGTCGAAAAGGTGGTTATATGGGGTTTACAATGAAATTTGGAAACTCTCACAGATTGAGGCTGCTTCGCGCCTTAGGGCTATTGATCAGGCGAATCTTGAGAAAGTGCTTGCAGTTGTTGACAATAGCATTAACGTGCTTTCCTCTAGAATTTACACATTAGATAATATTGTGTCGTCTGTTGTTGATATTGTGCATGATGAAGTGTCAGTATTATACCATGGTCAAAATCAATTACGGTCAATCATGCAGTTTGCATGGACACTTCAGACTCTGAAAATGGGTAAAGTTCCCTGGGGATACATGAACGTTTCCTCTTTATTTTCACCGTTTAATTTGACAGACAAACAACGCTTGCTTTCAATGCGTGATGCTTCCTTTTCTATGCTCCATATTGAAAGGTTGGAATCTTTACCTTTTTCTGTGGCAGAAGCCACTACTGCTACGTGGCTTATCCACGGTTTAATAACACTGCCTTTTGCTTTATATAAGTTTTCAAATTGTATGAAATATGTGCCAATAGGTCGTTTTGAACCCTTAGGTAGCGGTTTTCTTCATGAGGTCTGGTCACTCCCATACACATACAGATGTTTCAAGGATGAACAAGAAGTTTATCTGACAGGGGATGAGTGTACTGAGACGCCAGATCATTCTTTAATGTGCAGACACATACAGTTACACGGTTCATGTAACAAGGACCGACCGAATATGGCTTGCGTTTTACAGGGCACGCCAGTTCCTGCTATCATCCCCACGTTTAAATTGTTAGAGAATGGTAGTTATTTAATGCTCAATAATGAAAACTGTTGTGGTTTAATTAAAGGTATAGCTTTCATAGTAACAGTTAGTGAGCGAGTTATTTGCTGCAGAAATGTTCTTTATCCTCCCACACGTGAACATAGGGAGTCTTCCATTTGGCCACAGATACCGACCTTGGGAGCAGAATTCAGCGGCATGGCTAGAATAAGAGCTCTATTGTCCCAGAAAGAGGTGGCCTTGAGCTCGGCCCGTGAAACTTTCGTGCTTCACATTGCTAACACCCGTACGGAGGTTCAGGCTCTTTTAAATACTGATTTGCCTTTGCATTTCGGAGCCATGGTCCGTTCTATCTTTAACGCATCCTCCACAACGGGCCTAGCACATTTTTTTAAAGTTGTTAGCGGTGGTCTCGTGACTTCCTTTGAGAAGATTTTTGGAGTCATCCCTGCCTTCTTCCATTCTATTTTTTCATCCTTATTTGGAGGGTTCCCGTTTTTACTTGCATTAGCGGCTGGCGCATTGGTGGTTTTCTGCCTTTTTAAATATGGATGCCCTTCCTGTGCAAGACCACGCTCAGCTGCTACTGACGCGGTTTCGCAACCGCATGCTTGATTATTATGGCACACTGCCGTTGGCGACTCTAAGCACGGCTTTTGGATTATCTTTTCGGTTCTCCTATTTCACCTGTGTCCAGCCTGTATTTCGCTGCCTGACCTGTGATTTCCTTTGGGCCATTGATTTGTGTCTCTGCGGACCGATATCTTCTGACGTCGATTTTGATCAACTGATGAGTCCTATCATTGCTCACGAGTTGGTTTGTTCTGACGAAAGGATTATGGCCTTGGCGGTGGCACATGGACTAATGGGTCCCTGGGATGTGTTGTCGGCAGCGCAAAATTTCTTGGAACGAAGTTTTCTTGAGAACCCACCGAGCTGTCCTCTGATGGTTATAGAGGATCCGGTGCTGGGAGATCACGTATGTTCCTTTCATCTTTTAAATTGGATGGCTGAACTGTTTTCGGATGAGGACAGTGACTTCCTCCTGGAGGCTGTTGCAGCTTACTTTTCATATACAGTCTTATCATAAACAATGCCTCGAATTGACATGCTGATTAAATAGCATTTCCTTGATTTTATTGACTTTTGGTCAAGACATTTTATTTTTTGCTTGCCTATTGGCTTGAGCCACATTATAATTGTGGGCTATTTTTTAGCATTAGTTTTTATAATTGAATTTTTATTCATGCTCATTTATTGTTGGATTCTGCTCTCATGTGATGGCACTTCTGTTGTCTTATTTAGTCCGTTCTCGGATCATGGGGGGGTGTTATATAGCTCCTATATATCCTTATATCGTGTTAAGTTAGCATAGGTACATTTGAGATTTAAACGCCATTTTTCCTTTCTTGCAACTTCTGCACACGACCCTTAATTGTTGACTTAGCTTTCAACCTAGTTGTTTGCCGTGGTGTATGTGAGAATAATATGTTATTACTCTGATATCAGTTTTGTTTAATAAACCATGTCTGCACGGAGAGTGCTGAAGTTTCAGGAGCAACACGATATGGAATTGTTATGAGGTCTGATCTCCACGCCTTCATAGTCATAACACAAGTGCAGCCTTTGCCAACTTGGGCTTGAGGCGGGATTGATATTGCTTTGCACGAGATTTGTTAACACACTTGATGCGGTGCACATGCAGAGAGAGCTGGTGTATGCTGATGTGATTCCTTCATGCTAGGACACTAAGGTATGGGCCCGCCCTAAAACAACCCAAAGAGACCTTCTTAGCTAATAATATAATATATGTGTTAGGGAGGGTGAGATATAAGTGTTGTTAACTCTTATTCATTACAGCATGTTAACATGCTGTCACCATTCGCTTTTTATGTCTTAGTAACTATGCTGATAATTTTGCTACTGATAATAAGTATACTTGTATTATCTAAGATACTGCGCCTGAGAAGACGGCATTAGTAAATAAACATTTCAAATGCACATGTGTCTTCTTTACTCCATGTTCTGGTTTGTAATGATAATATAACGAAAGAGTGTTCATGAGTCCCACGTACCCTGAGGTACTGTAAGTTCATGTTCTGGTTTGTCTAAACATTGGGAGTTAGATATGTCCAATGAGACACTGTAGCTAGCTCGGTAAGGGGTGAGTTGGTTGCTAAGGTAAGTTTTGGGACACCCTAATTTGCCGAGGTTCCACTCCTCTGTGCACAGTTCTGTGTGAGTACAGAAACCCTGCAACAGACCCTACCCAAGTCTCCCGCAGGTCAGCATCCTGTGTCGGTGGCTGTGCACCTGGGGCCACTACGCCTGTGTTAATCAAGTCATCCCCCTTGTTGTTCTGACATTGCATTTCTGAATGCCTGATGACTGTTGAAGTTGTTGCCAGCACCAGCTACTCCCTGAGGGCTGGCTGACACTCACCCCACACACAGCCAGCACAGGCATCACTGGATTAGTGGGCCTACCATCATATCCTGCAGAGCCAAGTATTGACTCTTTTCTCCCTGTACTGTCACAGGTGATCAAGGATATGCACTCTGCCCTTGGATGATGACACCCCTCTGAGACCCGAACACACCCGTCCAGAGGCCGTACAATGCGGCCCACATACGCATCAGGGGCATTGTTGAATGCACATTTGGCGTGTTGAAGTCACGTTTCAGGTGCCTGGATGGCACAGGTGGAAAGCTCCTGTACAGTCCGGACATAGTTTACAAGATGATCGTTGCATGTTGTGTATTGCACAACATCTGTGTACGCACCAATGCCTCATGGATCCCAGCTCCCGAAGTACCGGACGATGATGGGGCAGATGGCCCACATCCCACTGCGGTAGGAATGGCCCGTAGGAACACCATCATTGACAAATACTTCTCATGAGCACGTGACATTGTGGCCATCCCTGGCAATCATGGACAGAACAAAATGCCCCAAAACAGCATGTGTAAATAAAACATATTTGCTGGTTACAGGTTGTACTTGTACATTGTCATGTCACAGTTTCCTGCTGTGTCAGATGTGATTTGCCATGTCGTGCACATTTGCGGCACCAGTTGTGTTCTGTTGTGGAGGTGTTGCTGTTCGCACCGGGATGTTGTCAATGTCGAGTTGCACTTCTACTTATGTGCGTATTCTGCACGGTGGTTGATTCGCTCCTGCAGCTCCAATTTGTCTGCCACTCGTCCCTTTCAGGCAGTGTGTCTGTCAGTTCTGTGCTTCCATGGTGCTGAGATGTTGCAGACTTGGGTAACTTGTGCTCTTTGTCGAGTTGTGACTCTTGGGCATGGTTTGTCCACAGATGTGTTGTTGACGTCAGGGGTTGTTTGTGCAGGTGGTTGTATCCGAGTGTGACCTGCTCGTTTCCAGTTGTGGTCCGCACTCAGCCACCTCAGTGTTATGCCGTGTACATTGTCATGGTGATTGGACTGCAGCAATGCTACTCGTCATGTGGTGTCGCTTGCATTGTCAGTGTGGCTGATGTATACACATTTTTGCTGTGTTTCGCACGTGTGCATGTGTTGGTTGTGTGCTTGTTGATGTGTTGTGTGGGTACCCCTTTGGGCACATGGTGTACATGGGACTACTTGGTGTTTGTGTGTGTGCTGAAGTGTTCCCATGGGATCAGGTACATGATCCTGAGTCATTGTGGGTGTGCAGTGTGCTCTGCGTGATTGTGCATGTGTGCCATTGTGCCATTGTGCCCATCTCCCCCTGTCCACCCACTCCCTGGTCGGTGTGCACCCTGTTGATGTGGTGTCGGGTCATGTTGGATAGTGTCCGGATCCGCAACTCCTGTCACCGTCTCCCGACTGGTGACTGTGGCCACCATCTTCTCCATGTCATTCAGCTCCTGCTGTTCTGCTGGTCCCCCTCCTCCGGTGTGCAGTGCTGCTTTCGTGTTGGCAGCGAGTTTCTGCTTGGTTTTGCCATTCACATCAGTCCAGGGCCTCTTGTGGTCTTCCATTGTCCTCCTCTGCCATGCAATGGCATTCACATGGTACGAGGTGGTGTGCCATCTTTGCCTCTTTGTTGCCAATGATACGTTGGAGGTGACGTACAGTGGTGGTGGTGTTCTGGCTCATCCGTGACTATAATTGGGTTTTCCTGGCGACTGTACCCAGTCTTCCTCTTCTTATTGGCCTTCCACGGGCCCTGTATTCCTGGGTGTTCCTCCGTGGGGATTGTGGGGTACATGTTGTCCTCTGCAGTGGGTCAGGGTGCATCCGTGGTACTACGCAGTTGATGTTGTTTTCAGTGGCATTTTCCGTGTGCTGTTCTTGTGCTTTTTCCTGCATTATGTGTGGGGATTGCTGGCCTCTCGCTGGTTGTCACTGTTTTCTTGTCGCGTTTGGGCACATCGCGTCTTTTTACGCATTGGGGTTTGTGTTTTTATCTCCGTCGCGGTGGTTGTATTGCAGACATTGGCCACGTTTTCGGCAGACTATCGTATGGTACCGCCTTGTTGTGAAATCCACATTAACACGGGGTTATTTTCCCGCGATAGGCTGCGATGTGGAAAGGTGCGTTAGCATTTTCTGGTGATGTTTAGCACACGTTCTTGTGAATATACCCCTTAGTGTAGTAGAAGCGTTGTTGATGTATCTTGTCCATGTACTCTTGATATCCTGTAAGGGCACCTACAGAGCACCTTTTCATTGTGTCTTCTGCTCTGGCCACTTAATGATATTTAATTAAGTTGTTTTTGCATTCAACATCGATATTTACCAGCTCAAACTCCAACTGTATCAATGTTCATCTTATTGATTTTGGGAGTCATAATTATTTTTCTGTAAGCTGCCATATGACAGTGCTCTAATGGAACAGTGCAAGTTACTGGAAAGGGAAGGACATACAAGAGTGGGGTGTGCATGAAAAAATTTGAAAACGTTTGAGGTACATGGGGCACGACTTGTACATAAGGGAAGTATTGCATGAGCGGGATGATACAGCAGGGAATTACTGCACCAGACACGATACCTGAGCTATATCAAAGAGGGGGGGGGGGTTGGGGGAGACAGAACGATGCAAAAATACAAATTGTTTTCATTAAAAAATAAACAAAGGTATGGTCTAACTGACATTTTAACAGAGCTATAATGTTCCTTTAGTGTTTATTTTTAGTGATA
The DNA here is from genome assembly GCF_964261635.1 of Lissotriton helveticus. NCBI lineage: Eukaryota > Metazoa > Chordata > Amphibia > Caudata > Salamandridae > Lissotriton > Lissotriton helveticus. The sequence continues at coordinate 1,046,958,308 of NC_136072.1, forward strand.
TATTATGCATGCAAGCTTACCTGCAAGAGGGAAACTAATGTTCAGTTCCCACAGGAAAGAAAGCTGAGCAGAGTGTGATGCTGTAGTGTGGGCTGGGCCTTGTTGCGCACATTGTTAAGTTAGCATAGGCTTATTAGAAGTTTAAATGCCATTTTACCTCTTGCCGCTTCTGCACACAACACTGCATGTAATTGTTGTTGTAAGTTAGGCTGCGTGAAATGCTTTACATGAGAATGGCTTGTTTTCAGCATTCCTAGACTTGCATCGAGACGCTAGCCTGCACATGTTCTAAAGCTCCAAGGTCATCATAACAAGGTAGCTGTTGTTCGAAGCTGATCGGCTCACGTTTTTAGACATAACATAAATGCAGCTGCAGCGGTGATTCTGGCGCCTTTATTATCACACTGTAAGCATGTTTTCAGACACTGGAAAAACGGGCTTCTTCCAAGAGAGACAGTGAGCTTTTGCAGATCCTGATGTGATCCATTCCTGCTGATTCTAGAGGTATGGGGTCCCCGTAGAAGCCTAAGAGACCTTCTATATTTTATAAAACATAGTTCCAAGCTAGAGAGGGTGATTTACTGGGTGCTATAGGACCTATTTTCACCACCATTGTAATATAATTTCTCCCTTTATGTTTTATTGAATTGTAACAATGCTGATCATATTATTTCTAATCATATGTCCGCTTATGTTAACAAAGATTCTGCATCTTAGAGCACGTCGGTAAAATAGATATTTTAACTTTGCCCGTGTCTCTATTTACTCCTGTTGTGGACTGGTATGAGAGTATAACGAAAGAGTGTTCTTATTTACCACCATTCTGGAGTATAACCCAAGTCGCATCATTGGTTCCTTTGCTATAGAAGGAAGAGCTAATTTGACACTGATACTAGCTGGTTAGGGTTTCTAGGCACTAAGGTGAGTTTTTTGGTACACCACTATTCACTGAGGTCCTGGGTCTCTGTGCACAGTTCTGTGTAGGAGCAGAATCCCTGCGACATGGCGCACCTAACGTTGTGGTCTTAATTTGAGACTCTCAAGTAGTGCTTATATCAGTCCACGACCCCCTCACTATTGTTTCCGGTTGACAGTGGTGACGGATAAACCTACCTATAGTTAAATAGGTATTTTTCAAGCTTGGTATTTTAAAACGGTTTCTTTCGAATTACTACCCAGTTGTGCTACATTACTTTGTATTGTCTCTATTCTTACTGTGTCGTTATGGCTGCCGTTGATATCCGGCAGCACAATCGATTGGCTGTTCGCAATCATTTGCAGGCTTTCAACATCACCTTGGAAGGCATGGCAGTCGTTTTTGTTGTGAGTGCTGACGCAGCATACCCATTTGAGCTTTTCTTCTCATGGATTACGTTTCCGGCAGTTAATGCGGATACTAATGTGTTTCATACATACACTCCCACTGCCGTGCCTGAGGAGTACACTCCTTATAGGACACAGGAGATTCCGATTTCTGCTTGGCACCACCGCGTTTTGGTTTGATGGCGCCCTTCCCCACACTCTAACGGCAGTTAGATTAGGTCCTTTGTCCATTCCAGGCGCTTCTTGGCCTGTTTTGGCTGGATTTACCCCACACCTGTAACGTTTATTAGGGCTTTGGTTCATTATATTTCCTGCAACATGCCAGGTGGGGGCCCTGGTGTTGTGGCGCATCCAGTTGGGCCTAACAGGTTAAACCATGGTCCTGTTATGGTTAATGAGGTTATGGGCAAGCATCCCCAAGATGAGGATGAGATGCTTTTTGGCTTGCCAAGAAATTTGACCAACTGGAGGCAGTATTTCCTAATACGACTCCTGTGGAGAAACACAGGATTCTTACAATTAGTTTTCAGAAAGACTTAGGGGCAGATTTACAATAACTGGCGCATCCCTGCATATCAGCAGGGATGCGCCAGTTATTGTGCGCCAAGGCTCCGCCACCATGGATGCGCCGCATTTACAATGCGGCGCACCATGGGGCAAAAACGGCACAGATGCGTCAAGCATCTGTGCAGTAAAGGCGGCGCATTGCTGGAGTTGCGTCGTAAGTGTGACGCAGCTCCAGCAATGCTCTGGGGGTCCCATCTTTACAATGCTGCGTCAATCCTTACGCCTGCTTAAAGCAGGCGCAGGGTTTTGACACAGCATGGGCTCAAAGTGACTAGGTGAAATCTTGTAGATTTCACTCAGCCACTTTTGGAAGGCATTCCTGTGCCGGAACGCCACCCCCTGTGCAGGAACGCCTACTACTGGTGCAGGGCTTTACAACGTGACGCATCTCCCAGATCCGTCACGTTGTAAATACCCCGCAGCATGGCGCATCTTTTGTGCCGCTGCTGCGTCACAAAAGTGTCGTAACGGGGCGTAAAAGAGGCTTGTAAATTGGCCCTGGAGTACCTGAAGTGACTGACTGTACCACATGGGGTATGATTTTTGCGGCAGTCTATACGAGGTGCTTGAGCACACCGTCAATGGCTGCCCTACCTTCAGTCATTAAAAGTGTTCAAGATGAGCACGGACCTGAGGCGGCTGTTGAATTGGGAATGAGACTAGTTGGAGTGTTTGACGTAGTTTCCGATCTTGTCCTTGCGAACGTTAAGGGAGATGCGGTAAGCTTCCAGGTATCGAATGCTTTGCGCGATGTCCCCGATGCAGAGAAACCCCGTCAGTTACCGAGAATTATCACGGCGGCTTATAAGACTGTAGTGTAGTTCCTATTATCCCAATAGGCTCTGCGCATTGGAATAATACCTTCAATAGTATAGGCCTAGACAGACGTTAACTAGGTCTACTACTGTCGATATTAGACTTAAAGTTTTGGGTTTGCCAGCTAGCTCAGAGTTCACTAGAAACTTTCTCGAATGTTCAGGAAGGAATTAACTTCCCTGATTAGACAAGAAGGGATTTAGTTTCTGACAACCATAGAACATGACAACTTTGCTCTCCGCTAATCAAGAGTGTATCTCGAGAGTCGTGTGAACAAAAGGCAATTTATTTTACTCAGTCAGTACGTGCATTCTTAGTCTCATCAGAATGTAGAGAAAAGGAAGAGACGGGCGTGTTCAATAAAAAGGTGTTATTTATTGATCAGTCTCTTTTCTCGTACAAGAGAAATGGATCGATATTATTGCAATACTTATGGTTAAGTAAAGTGCATACATTAGAAGCAGAAGTATAAAATAATACTGTAAAAACATTGATATGGTTTCTAAGCCATATGAAGGTTTAAAATGAATAAAATATATTACATACACATATACATTTGACTAAACGTACTCAACTGGTGTTTCTAAATAAGCCTACCCCGTGTACCTGACCTAAGTCTAATACGTGGGCGGGAATAGAAAGTTACAGTTTAAGTTAAGTTTGTTTTTGCCAAGTGACTGACTAAAGAATTCTCTGTGAGGGGTTATTCAGTTCTGTACCTGGAAGTTAGGATGAATGAGGGATGGTATCTCTCTTCTCTGCTCTCGATATTCCAGGCTGCCTGCGAGGGCTACCCGGAAACGCCGGTGCTGGATTTCTCGGCAGGAGAAAGCAGCGCGTCTCGTTCTCAGCGCGTCAGGAAGGCCGGGCTGCGCCAGCGGGGTCTGCTCTGGGCTTCGTCAAGTATGGCTGCTCCGTCTCGTCACCACCGCGTGTGTTTGCATAGGGCAATATCGGTAATATTTATACCTTTAAGGTGCCGAGATTGACGTAAGGATGGACATAGATACGTCAATAAGGATGTCATACGACCAGGTCGTTAGCACATTCTTTTGCTGAAGTTCTCGGTGAAATCAAAACAATGGCCGCAGGGTTTTTCCCAGGTTGTCATAGGTTTGATTTGTTATGAGAACTCTGTATGCCTTATCAGGGGCTGGAGGAATATCGCTTGTCTAATTAGATCGCAAGCGTTATGACCTAATCAGATAACACGTTCCTGTGCCGTAGTGTGGCTTCGTCAGATAACGGTATCTGCATCATGGGGGTTTGCTGCCTCATGGGCCGACTGCTAGTTAACTTGTTGGTTTGTTAACCAGAATAGGGTCAGGAATAGGGGGATCGATTCAGAACCTATAGGAATACATCACACCCACTCCACGCTAACTATGGACATATTTACTAATCTATGCATAGTAAAACATAGTACAATATATTTATAAAGTATTGTGTATACCTTACCACCCCAAAATACATAAATGCATTTTGAAATTTTCAAATATACGGAAGAAATGCAGTCATATGTATAGTATGCACACAAGCTGTAGAATAATGCTAAAGTAATAACGCATTTGTATACATTAATGCTATTTGGTATATGAGATTTACACATGAAATGGCTCTTAATACAGAAAAAAGGTTCGAGACCACTTCATCACAGAATATAATACAATGAACATACCAGCGGGCAGCTAATGTCTATAAGCTATAAGTCTATAAGCTATCTAAGTTTAGAAATCTTAGTTCTCCAAGAATAGTTCTTACTTTGAGCAGAAGATAGTGTCCCGAAAAATATGCAAAAATATTCTGGGGCTGCTGAAAAAATGCTGTCCGTGAACTGGAGGGAAAAGTGTTCATGTGCTTTTAGTATTAAAGTTGAAGGCCAAATTCAGGGAACGCCGTGTACGAGTTTGTTCAAAAGTCTCTATTTCTGTTCTGGTGAGAACATCATATCATTTAGGCTTTCGAAAAAGTTGTCAACAGCTTCCTGGGAGAGTTCCACTAACTCGGAAATAGGTGTAACCATGCATTCATGCGCATGATTTTCTCCATTGACATTCTGAATTGAATTGCTGACAGAAGGTCGTACCTGATCGATGCTGCTTTCAACTTGAACTTCACTACCCCTTAATCGTAGTGGTGAAGCTTCCACGAATGCCGTCATCAGGATTGGTAGCCGTTGAGGGCAGCACAAAGCATGAACCTTGATTGGGCTCAACAATGTTTCTGCATCCATTGGCGCATCCGATTGTAGCGTCAGACAGGTGTCTAACACGCATTCTTCTCCGCATAGCAGGCACCTTAATACAGGTTAAACACATTGTTGCCACATAGGTCGAAATGATAGAAACCAAGTCATGTTCAGGTCTCTAAGCCGGGATAGTCCCAGGATTCTTGATATCCGGTCCCGGTATCCAATGGCTAGGATTGTTTCTTCCCTTGTCGCAGGTGTTTTGTCTGTGACATGGTTTGCCATAACGAAAAATAAGGACTAGGAATAGGATTCCTGCAATCAGTCCTAGAATGAGGGGAAGTCCGCCAAAAATCGAATGGACGAAGTCTGGAAAAATACCCAGTATGGCTTTGAATGGTGTTAATGCCATCGAAAATACTGTCTTAAATACTTGTGAGACCCCACTGGTATCAGAAATATTTAAGATTTCATTCAGGATTTCTGCGAAATGTATGGGGGAATTAGTTGATAACAATGAATGTATCTCTGCAGTCGTCCTTGCGACTTGGAGATCATACGTTTCTTTTGATGACGTGAGCCTAGTAGGCGTCTGAAGAAGCACTGTTTTCATTCTGCTTAAAGTATCTATTCGAATAGAAGTAATTTTCAAGTTGGGCCATGCCCTTGCCTCCCTGTCTGGAAAGGAGCTGGGGAACAATGAGTGTCCACAGCACTTGACCTTCGCAGTCGTAGTTACGAGATAAGGAGTCCCGGGCATAAGACTACAACATCTGCGGTCTACAATTAGAATGTAACTCCCATCATAGAGTCTTTGAAAGAATGGTTCTATCTCTGTTGCAGGTGCGCCTTGCTGGTGACATGAAAGGTTATTTGAGTTCCCTTCACAGGCTCCGTGCAAACTAATTCCGTTACACAGAAGTGTACCGCTTAGTGACATTGCACAATTATTGCCACTAAAACACTTTCTGTCCTTTATTACTGACACATGCATGTGAATAGGGCAGGTTCCATGTTGTTTTTATGTACCCTTTTCCCAATTTCTCGTACATGCCAGCCTGTATATATTTTTGGCAGTATTGAAACCTGAAGGTTGAAATTGGAATATTTATTATTCCATGTATTATCCATTCACTGACAGGTCGTTCTGACATTGTCACTGGTAATCTCTCAAGTTTCTCAATGCTCAGGATTGTATAATCAGCTCCCTTTTGGGCCATACTGATTTGTCTATCAGTAAGGTTAAAGATATAGAATAGTGACGTTGTGTTGATTAAACGCCAAGGCACATAGCCTGAACGCAGATTTTGTAACGTCCAGCCAAGCTGTACAATAGAACGCAATTGGGACTGACCATGTTGTAATAACAGTAAGTCTTGCGATAATATGTCGATTGCTGAAGACACAATGCTGTCCAAAGAAAAAATTCTGGAGGACAGAGTCATTAACCCATTGTCCACTACAGAAAGTGATTTTTCCAAATTAATTCGGTCAATTTCCCGTATTCTCTCTGCTGTTTCAATTTGAGTAACCTTCCAGGCCTCATTGTATGCTGCATATACAGAGGCTGCTATGAATCGCTTTTGACGCTGTTTGCGTGGTCCCATAGTGAAATCACGCAAGTCAGCACCATCAGTAAGTAAAGTTAGGTGTTGCTTAATTTCTGCCAGTGTGGAAGTTTGTAGCCATTAAAGGCATAATTTGCCCACACTGTAGGTGGTTATTATCCCTGGGTGATGTCTTTGAGGATATCTAGGGTCTGGCCTGGTCATTTTGAACCCCTGTGTTTTGTTCAGGAATCTGTCTTGACAGTTATTAGTATCTGTGGGCCAGATCAACCACTGTTTCCAATCAGGATGTGTTCTGTTTTGGTTTAATACATAATTTACGTCTATCTCCTCATCTGTAGAGGTATTGCTGTACATTGTTGGTTTTGGAATAGACGGTTTATTTAAGTCTTTAATTTTGGCTAGGCCAAGACAGGTAGTTTGTTGAACAGTGTCATTTAAAAATATAATTTGTTCTGGGATCATGCAGGCTCTAAACAAAGATTCTATACCCTGTACTTGCCATTCTTTTGTGCCCCAAACACTTTTCAATTCAACATTTTTGTCCCAATAATCAAAACCAAAAGTATTCACTTGTTCAAAGAATGAGTCCGAATATATCAATTTTGTGTTTGTTATCATGGTCTTTGTCCCTGTCTTATTTGACAATTTGAAATAAAATGTTTCAGCATTACTTATGTTAAAACCTGAAAAGTATGAATATTTGTCGTAAACGGTTCTTGAGCTCCCTTTTGGAGGTGTTGCACAATGACACATTGCACATTGATTATAATTTAAAACATTTCTAGGTTGTGCAGATCTATGTAGAAAATGGTTACCATAATGGTTATAACAGTACATACTATCATAATTTGTAGAACGTTGCAAATAATCATGTTTGGTAAATTTAGCAGACATTACTAAGTCAGACATCATATTATTAATGCTTTCAAAGTCCCAATCATCAGCAAATGAGCTTGGTTTTACAAAGTCACTCAATGAGATCTTAATTTGGTGTGGATATTTCAGGATTTCGACCGGACCATAAATTTCATAGTCTGTGTTGTCCCATGCTACCCCACCCGGTATAGGATTGGCTGTGAAGTTGGCAGAAGAAAGTTCTCTTTTCTCGACGTGTGAAGATGTGTGTGGTTTGAGGATCAAGTTGATTTTCTGACTTGCTGTGTCCATTTTAGCATATTTTCCCTCAATGAAGCGTCCCAAAGTTAGTATCATGATGAGCCAAAGTATGAGGATAAATGCACCAAAACCCACCCAAAATTCGAGCCATGGAGAAACCAGATATGTTTCTTTCAGTTGTTTCAAAAGTTCTTTAGCTTTATCTTTAAAGGTTTTTGATGATGGCTGTGTCTTTGATTCACTGAAGCCTTCGGAGGAATCATCGAAGTTTATGAAGTAGCCGGATGCAGTTCTGTCAATTGTTCCAATTGGTTCAGGATCACTGTTTCTTGCATTTGCACTTGGTACTTCATTATAGATTGGTGTCTCTCTGCTAAATGTTTTTATTTGGGTTTTCAGAGGTCTAAGTTCCATTGCATTGTTGCATAGTCCTTGTTGTTCTTTTGTAGGTGTTTCGAATGTGATTAACCTCTTTGTTAGAACCTCTGTACTGGTAGCAAACCTTGGTGTTCTGCTACTTATTGGGAGTCCACTTGGCCTACTATTTGTTATCGGCCACATGATTGTGGTTTTACCAGGTCGATGGATACAACTCGGTTCTCCTTTTTACCAGCAAGTGGCGGTAGTACAACTGATCTTGTCCCGTTGACAGACAAGACAGGAACTGCTTTTCTGTAAGAAGGCCCAAATTCCTTCTTTACCGCGATCTTTTCTCTGACTAGATCCCCGACTTTTGGAATCCAGACAGGTCTTGCTGGGACAGGTGGTGGTTCTTCAGTGGTTGTTGGCTGTTGTTTCAACTTTATGTTGCTCAGGTCTTTTCTTGTTTTGTTTAAGTCCTGCAAAATAGCCAAACTGTCTTTGATATCAAAGCTTTTTTCTTTCACCACTGAAGTCTGACTATCAAGGTCAGAGATCAACATCCTAGTTCCAAATAATAATTCGTACGGACTGAATCCCTTCAGAGAATTTCTTGGCCAGTTATTTAGACTACGTTGGACACTTATTAAATGTTTGACCCACCCAGTTCCCGAACCTAATATCCTTTCCGTTATAGATTGCTTTATGCCTTGGTTTTTTCTTTACACCATCCCGTATCCCTCAGGAAGGAAGTGAGAAGATTCCCGCTGTGCTATGCTCATTTGGCCGTGTTTCCCCTCAGGCTGGAGGGCTAGAGTGAAAACAATGGTCAGACGTAGCATGCTCTTAGCGTATATGCCATTTAGACTCGCAAATCTTTGTATAACAGTCCAGACGTCAGCCGAGTGCTGGTGATCTACACTATAAGTGGAAACTAGACTGTATATGTTAATCGCAAGCCTTGCTTTTTACTCTTGATTTTTTCTGGAGTAAAACTACGAGGTATTAAACTGTTTCTCTCCCCACTGCGATCTCTGTTGCAGTTTGGGCAGTTTTTTACAAACATGGTGTGACGCAGGCTCATGCCTGGCCACCAGTACCGTGATTGTAATTCTTCCAGAGAAGCTTTTAGTTTGAGGTGTCTGAGACCCTCGCCCATATGTGCGTCTGCGATTAACAAGTTTCTCCTGTCCATGTTTGGAATCACTCTATCCCCCACTCCAGGGATTCGAGCAAAAGGGACGGAGTTTGCATCGATTATGTATGTATAATTGAGTGGATAGTTGATCGGTAGCGCTGAGCAGTCGCCTTTTGATGACGTTTTCACCGCCAGCACTGTTTCACCGTCAATGTATTTTAATGTACGCTTTTTTCGAACTACGGGAGCCGATTTAGTGGCTGCCGCTGTGGCTGTTTCAGCCAATGAATTCCCTGCAACGTGAACGCCATCACGCTGATAACTCAGTGAGTGTGTCACGTGAGTCTTTGGTAGTTCTTTTTGTAAAAGAGCTATTTGTTCCCAAAGCAGTTTCTGCTTTATTGTTGCATCTGTGTCATCTTTGTAACCGTTTTGAATCCATGTCTGCAAATCCTTGTTATATGATTTGACGCAGTAATATGAATCTGACACTATAAGTGTCGGGAATTCGCGATCCGCATTATGTAGCGCCATTTTCAATGCTAATATTTCAGTCTGTTGTTCTGAATTAGTTTCTACTGAGTGTGTTTTTGTTAATAGAGGTTTTAGTTTACCTCCGCGCCACACTTCTTTTATAATCCCACATGTGAGGTTGTATGCCTGTTCTCCCCAAACGGGGGGTTGAGCATGTCCGTCTGCATAGATTACACAGGCGTAATGTCGTAAAGGCAGAATGTCGATTGGCAGAGGGAATGTTCTTTCATATTCTAAATTTTCCATTTCTTCTAGTTCTGGATCAAAGTAATAGTATACTTTGTCCGTAGTGATTGAATTCACCCATTGTATCCATTCCGGATTCAATGTTGTTGTTGGTAAATTACACGGTGTTGTTAGTGCCTCAAAGGCAGATTCAGCTGTTCTGACTGTGATATGTCTACAGTCAGCTTGATCTTTTTCTCTAGCTATTGCGGTTTGAACTGCATGAACAATTTTTTCTTTGTTGCCGAATTTCTGTTCAGCTTCTGTGTACAAGTGTGATTTGAATGCAATTGGTACCTTTTCTCCCTCATTAGAGGTCAGGTATGGGAATCCGCATCTCCCTGGGATGACTCGAATCACAAGATTGCGTGTGTTATCACGTGTTTCTAATTTTGTTTTAACTAGCATGTCTGTTTGTAAGGATCTCAGAATTTCTGTGTGTATTTGAGTCCAATTGGATCTTTTAAAATCTGGTTTTATCAGATCATAAAGGGGTTTTATTATTATTATTATTATTATAATTGCATTTGTTGAGCGCACAGCTACCCGAAGGTTTCCCGGCGCTATAGCAAACGGAAGATGGGAAGAAAAACATGGGCAAGGCAGTTACATGTTAAAAAGCCAGGTCTTAATACCTTTGCGGAATGCCATATAACAGACTTCCGAGCGCAGGGATTGGGGCATAGAGTTCCATAAAGAGGGGGCCAGAAAGGCGAACGAACATCCGCCCATCTTGGCTCGCTTCACACGCGGAATTTGAAACTTATTTTGGGTGGACGATCGTAAAGTGCGAGATGGGACATAGTGCTGGACCAAGGAAGATAGATATTTCGGGGCTTTATCCATTTTAATACGGTGCATGATACAAAGAGCTTTGAATTTTATACGGCTCTCTATTCGTAGCCAATGCAGTTTGTGCAGATGGGTAGTGGCCGATGATCTAGCAGGTAGGTTACATATCAAGCGCACAGCCATATTCTGAACAACCTGAAGTTTCTTTAGTACCTCCTTACAGGCGCCCAGAAGTAGTACATTCCCGTAGTCCATCCGAGAGATAACAAGGGCTTGGACCACGGTTCTCAGGGTATCCACTGGGAGCATCCATGTGATTTTTCTAAGCCACCTGATGATGGTAGTACAGGTGGCAGAGACCTTTACCACATGTTGCTTCAATGACAACTGGTTGTCAAGCAGAACCCCGAGATTACGGGCAGAGTCTGAGGGGGTAGGTAAAGGGCCCATCTGAGGAGGCCAATGTTGCGGGCCCCACAAAGGTGCATTGGGACCGAATAGGAGCAGCTCCGTTTTGTCCCCATTGAGCTTTAATTTGTGTCTCTGCATCCAATTGGCAATCTGTTCCAAACCGGTCTGCAAGGAGGAGGAAGGCAAGTGATTCTTGGTGGAAAGAGAGTAGACGATTTGAGTATCGTCAGCGTAAGAGTATATTGTGAGACCCGCCTGCTCTGCCAAGAAAGCAAGCGGTCTCACATAAAGATTAAAGAAGAGGGGACTAAGAATAGACCCTTGGGGAACACCGTGAGGGGAAGAGTAGATAGAAGAAACAGAGGTAGCAGAAAAGACCTGGAAAGTGCGATTAGAAAGAAAACTAGCAATCCAGGCCAGGGCAGGGCCAACAATCCCCACGGATTGCAAGGTGGACAATAAGATGGTATGGGAGACGGTGTCAAATGCGGCACTCAAGTCAAGCAAAATGAGTGCCACAGTCTCCCCATTGTCCACCTGTCTCCTGATGGTCTCAGACACGCCAAGAAGCGTAGTCTCCGTGGAGAAACCAGCCCTGAACCCAGACTGAGAGCAGTGAAGAAGGTGAGAAGATTCAACATAAGAGGTGAGAGAAGAGTTCACGTGTTTTTCAAGAATTTTAGAATAACAAGAAAGGAGAGAAATAGGACGAAAGTTAGAGAGGTTATTGGAATCCGCATTGGCCTTCTTTAGCAATGGAACCACCATTGCATGTTTCCATTCGCTGGGAACTGAAGCCTCCTCCAGTGAGGCATTCAACATATCTAGAATGATCTGAAGCAGATTTGGGTCCAGGGAGGCCATTATTTGAGGGGGCAGCGGGTCGGTGGGGGAGCCCGATTTAATTTCCTGCAAATATTTCTGGAGAAGCGGAAGAGATATCGGTTCCCAAAAGTGAATAGGTGGAGTAGTATGAGTTCCATCATCAGCAACAGCAAAACGGGGAGTGGAAAATACGGGCTCAAGAATAGTAGGAGCATTGGGAGTGGCATCAAGGATAGCATAGATCTTATCAATTTTGTCCAAGAAGAATTTAGCCAAAGCATTGCATTGGGAAGAGTCCAAAGAAGGGTCTTTAGGTGCAGAGGACATGCCAGAAAGATCTTTTACTAGTTTAAACAGAGCCTTAGGTCTATTTTGGGCCTTGAGTATGATGCTATTAGCATGATTGGCTCTGGCAGTGTCACAAGCAGTGTGGTAAGTCCGAAGGGCAGCCTTGTAATTTGCTTTCTTAAGTGTGCAATAGTCTGAACGCCATAAGCGCTCCAGTTTCTTGCAACGGGACTTTTCCAAACGCAAAGAGTCGTTAAACCAAGGGGCTGGTGGATGATGGAACTGTGACTTATTCCTCTGAGTGGGGAGACATAAATCTAAGGCTGTGTTTAGCCAGGAATTGACTGCAGAAACATCCTTGGTAGAGATGATGCGAGATGTTGGTTTGGAATTATCGAGGCAAGAATTAAGTTTGTCTATGTTCAAACGTTTCCAGTTCCTACTAGCTTTATGAGGGGGAAGTCTAGAGGAATTATTATGAGCTGGTATTCTAATTGAAAAGTTAACAGTAAAGTGATCAGACCAAATGACAGGAGAGGAAGAGTGGTGGGTAATACAGTTGAGATTTGAGATGATGGGATCCAATAAATTCCCGGCTTTATGGGTGGGACCGGAATTGTGTAGGTGGAGGTCAAGGGCAGCTAAGTCCTGAAGTAGGCGCATACCAATGGGACAAGGTGTGAGATTAAAATGAATATTTAAGTCACCCACAACTAAAAAATTAGTGGCTTGTAAAATAAGAGGGGCAATAAGCTCAGGGAAGGAAGAGGCCCATGAATTGGCCGAACCCGGGGGCCGGTAAATCAGGGTTCCAGACAAACTATAGTGCGGGGTAAGGGAAAGTTTAAAAAAGCCAGCCTCGCAGTTAGGGAAATCTAAATCCTCCCATTTACAGGAAAACTCTCTTTTAAAAATTATCGCTATGCCTCCTCCCTCTTTGAGCACACGATTTCTCCCCACATAGGTGTAATTATTGGGGAGAGCCATAGCAATGTCAGGACCAGAGCAATTGCTAAGCCATGTTTCTGTTAGAAACATTGCGGCTGGACTTTCCGATTCGAGAAGATAAAAAATCTCTCTTTTATGTTTTGCCAAAGATCGGCAATTTATGCTAATAAAATTCATAGAAGGAGTAGATATGGGCATATTGATGGAGGCCGAATGCGTAGCCTGAATGGTGGTCCAAAAGGAGGAGGACACGGAGTCTGTGACCGCAGGGATGGAATCCAGAGAGAGGGCACAGGCACCACATTTTAATGGAGCATCCTGGCAGTTGAAAATGGGAGCCAAGGTGCAGGAGGGGGTCTGAAAAGACAGTAAGTCAGAACGGGAGTAAGATGTATAGCCCGGGGCCGATGGAGTGGCCCCTGGTCCCGTCCTAGTGCGGACGGGCGCAGACGGGCAGGACTCTGGCTTGACTCCGGCGCGATGACGGCGCGTCCGCTGAACGCGTCCGCTGCGCGGAGTCATAGCCGTTTATTTTTATAGACTTTCCTCTCGCCCCAAGGGAGGAAGCCCTGCCCAAGATGGCTGCCGCACTAGCTCTGCCCTAACCCCAGGTCGAGCAGCCCCAAAATCGGCCGGACCCTCTGAGGAAGGTAGCGCTGGGTGAGGTAAGTGAGTAAATGCTCAGAAATAATTTTAGCAATATTTAAAAGTGTCTTGACCCAAATTCGGACAAGACAGTCAGCGTCGCGCTAAATCCGCGCGCTGGGTGCAGGGGGGGGAGAGGACACAAGGGGAAGTGATATCAAGAAACAAAAGTTAGCAAAAGTCCTAAAACGAAGATTAAAACGAAGTGTAACTGCCCGGCTCAAGCCTCAGGCACCAAAAGCTGGGATCTCGCGCCAGGAGTCCTTCTACTATTTTTATAGACTTTCCTCTCGCCCCAAGGGAGGAAGCCCTGCCCAAGATGGCTGCCGCACTAGCTCTGCCCTAACCCCAGGTCGAGCAGCCCCAAAATCGGCCGGACCCTCTGAGGAAGGTAGCGCTGGGTGAGGTAAGTGAGTTAATACTCAGAAATAATTTTAGCAATATTTAAAAGTGTCTTGACCCAAATTCGGACAAGACAGTCAGCGTCGCGCTAAATCCGCGCGCTGGGTGCAGGGGGGGGAGAGGACACAAGGGGAAGTGATATCAATAAACAAAAGTTAGCAAAAGTCCTAAAACGAAGATTAAAACGAAGTGTAACTGCCCGGCTCAAGCCTCAGGCACCAAATGCTGGGATGCTGGGTTTGACCCTTTCTGGGTAATTTGCAATGAATATGCTACTTACCAGTATGCATCTGTTCTTGGCATGTAGGGCTGCTAACATTCATATCTTAGCATTAGATCGCCGCCTAGTGTTGGGCTCGGATGATTGCACATTGTTGTCCTGGAAGAGTCTTCGAAGTATCCTGAGATAGGTGGCTCCTCCCCTGGACTACAGTGCGCATGGGCATCGGCTCCATCCCCAGATTGTTTTTCGCCATTGTGGCAGGAGATGGAGTGAAAGTGTAAAGGATGTCCATGCTAATGAATAAATACAATAGTATATCTGCAGCTGCGACAGGCACCGGGGAGGAGGGCGGGCGATATGAATGTTAGCAGCCCTACATGCCAAGAACAGATGCATACTGGTAAGTAGCATATTCAGTTCGAGGCATGTGGGCTGCTAAATTCATATCTTAGCATAGAATACATAGCAGTCCCTCCATCAGCGGCGGTTGCCCGTGCCAGCTGCAGAAACCTGAAAAAGTGTCTTGAGAACAGCCTGTCCTACAGCTGCTTGCTGCTTGGAATGCACATCAACACAGTAGTGTTTTGTGAAGGTATGTGGTGTGACCCACGTGGCTGCTCTGCAAATATCCTCTAAAGGAATGTTCCCTAGGAAAGCCATGGATGCCCCCAGTTTGCGTGTGGAGTGCGCTCTGGGGGGTATTGTTAAAGTGCGCTTGGCTTTCTGATAACATATCTGGATGCACTTAACAATCCACCTGGCTATCCCTGCTTTAGAAATTGGGTTGCCTTTGTGTTGTGGTGCGAAGGCAACAAAGAGTTGTTTTGTCTTTCTAAAGGGTTGTGTTCTGTCTATGTAGTACATCAACGCCCTCCGTACATCTAAGGTATGGAGCATTCTTTCCGCCACCGTTTGCGGGTTTTGAAAGAATGCTGGCAAGTCAATAGTTTGATTAAGATGAAACTGTGACACCACCTTAGGAAGGAATTTAGGGTTAGTGCGTAGCACCACCCTATTTGGGTGAATTTGAATGAACGGCTCTTGTATGGTGAGCGCTTGCAGCTCACTGACACGCCTCAGAGACGTAATAGCTATCAGAAAGGCCACTTTCCACGTAAGGAATTGGAGCTCACACGAGTGCAGTGGCTCAAATGGTGGCCCCATCAGTCTGGTGAGAACGACGTTGAGGTTCCACACCGGAGCTGGTGGAGTTCTTGGGGGAATGACTCTCTTCAGACCTTCAAGGAAGGCTTTAATGGCGGGCACCCTGAAGACAGAGAGGTGCTGCCTGTTCTGAAGATAAGCCGCTATGGCTGAGAGATGTATCCTAATGGAAGTGTACGCCAGATTGCACTTGTAGAGATGTAACAGATAACAGATGATGTTGGGAATAGATGCATCTAGCGGGTTGATGTCATTGGACGTACAGTAGATGACAAAACGCTTCCACTTAGCAGCATAGCATGCTCTAGTAGTAGGTTTCCTCGCCTCCTTGATGATACTCATGCATTCTGGAGGTAGGTTAAGGTATCCAAACTCTAGGACTTCAGGAGCCAGATCGCCAGGTTGAGCTGTCGTGGATCTGGATGCTGAATGTCTCCATGGTTCTGCGTCAAAAGACTGGGTGTGAGGCGCAGTCTTTGATGCGGCACCACCGAGAGTTCGAGGAACGTGGTGTACCAAGCTTGGCGCGCCCACGTTGGAGCAACCAGGACGAGAGTCATGGAGTGCTGCCTTAGCTTTCGTGCGACCAGCGGTATTAGAGGGGCTGGCGGAAAAGCGTATGCAAATTTGCCTGACCAGTTCATCCATATCGCATTCCCCTGCGACTGTGGGTGAGGGAACCTGGCGGCAAAGAGTCGGCATTTTGCGTTCTCCTTTGTTGCGAACAGGTCTATCTCCGGATGACCCCACTTTTGGAAGAACGGGTGGAGAACAGAAGGGTGTATCTCCCACTCGTGCATCTGATGGCTGTATCTGCTGAGCAGATCCGCCATCTGATTGTCCTTGCCCGGGAGGTGTTCTGCCATGAGGAAGATGTTCCTCTGAATGGCCCACTTCCACATGCTCTGAGCCAGATGAGACAGCTGTGGCGAGTGGGTGCCTCCCTGCTTTTGAATGTAGTACATCGCGGTCATGTTGTCCGTCCGGACTAGCACGACCTTGTTGCTCAGATGTACAATGAAGGACTTGAGCGCCATGAAGATTGCCATCAGTTCCAGATAGTTGATGTGCATCTTCTGTTGCTGCGTCGTCCATAGTCCCTGCACTGTGTAAGTGAGCACATGAGCTCCCCATCCCTGGAGAGATGCGTCCGTTGTCAGGATAATCTGCGGCACAGGCTCTTGGAACAGTCGGCCCTTGCAAAGGTTGTGTGGAGTCCACCAATGCAGAGAGTCGTATGCCCGACTGGTAACCAACACTAGGTCTGTCAATTGCCCACGAGCCTGTGTCCACTGATTCGCTAAGCACTCCTGGAGCGGGCGCATATGCAACCGTGCGTGAGGGACTATGAAGATGCAGGAGGCCATCATGCCTATCAACTGCATGAACACTCTCGCTGGCAGGGAGTGTTGTGGTCTGAATCGTTGGATCAGCGACTGAATGCTGTCGATTCTGACTTGGTTTGGCTGAGCCATGGCTGTCAGGGTGTTGATCGTAGCACCCAGGAACTGCCGGACATGTGCCGGCTGGAGATGCGATTTTGGGTAGTTCAGGGAGAAACCCAGATCGTGAAGCAGGCGAATTGTAGTCGACATGTCTGCGGCGCACTGTTGCTCCGACTTGGCTTGTACGAGCCAGTCGTCTAGGTAGGGGTAGACATGGATATTCTGCCTCCTGAGGTGCGCCGCCACTGTCGCTAGACACTTGGTGAACACCCTCGGGGCTGTTGTGACTCCGAAGGGTAGGACTTTGAACTGGTAGTGCCTGCCTTGAATAGTGAACCTGAGATATTTCCTGTGTGACGGGTGTAGTGGAATATGGAAATAAGCATCCTTGAGATCTAAGGTTGCTAAGAAGTCTCCCTGGTTTAGCAAGGGAAGAATCTGCTGCAGTGTAAGCATGTGGAAATGTTCCGATAGTATGTACAGGTTGAGGGGACGTAGATCGAGAATGGGCCTGAGAGAACCGTCCTTCTTTGGAATAAGGAAGTACAGGGAATATACCCCTGTGCCTTCTTCCCCCACCGGCACGAGCTCGATTGCGCCTTTTTGCAGCATCGCCACTACTTCCTGCTGCAATAAGTGCAAGTGCTCTGCGGACATAGGCCTTTGCCTTGGTGGGATGTTGGGTGGAGTGGACTTCAACTCTAGGCAATAACCATACTGAACTAATTGTCGCACCCACCTGTCTGTGGTGATGCTTCTCCAGACGGGCAGGAACTGCTGCAGTCTCCCCCCGACAGGTGTTAGGAGGTCGGGGGGCAGTGACAGAGAGTCACTGTTTGCTCGGAGTAGAGGTGCGGGAGCTGTTGTTTCCTCTGCCGCGACCTCTGTTGCTGTTGTTCCTATAACCTCCCTTGGTCTGCTTAGTGAACGAGGCTTGCGCCCCACCTCTGGAGAACTGGGATTGTTGACCCATCTGTCCTCTGGTGACTCCACGTGCACCTGAGCGACGAAAATTGCCGCCACGAAACTGTTGGGACTGCAGAGCCCCCATAGATTTAGCAGTTTCCGTGTCCTTCTTTATCTTCTCTAAGGTGGTGTCAACATCCGGACCAAACAGACTATCAGGATTGACCGGCTGATTCAGGATTGTCGTCTGAATATCCTGCACCCTGAGATGCGGAGCCAGGCTTGTCTTCTCAGCATAACGCTAGTGTTGATAGCCCTAGCAGCTGTGTCCGCAGCGTCAAGTGCACACTTGATGGCTGCGTTTGATATTAGTTTCCCTTCCTCAATAAGCATCTTGGTGCCTTCTTGGAACTGTGGGGGCAGGTGTTGTATAATTTGTTCTAGGGTGTCGTAGTGCGCCCTATCATAACGCGCCAGGAGCGCCTGTGTATTTGCGATGCGCCAAAAGTTTGCCGCCTGTGCAGCCACTCTTTTGCCTCCTGCCTCAAGCACTTTGGACTCCTTGTCCGGGGGAGGAGCTTCACCCGTTGTCTGGGAGTTGGCACGTTTCCTGGCATTGGCAACCACAAGAGAGTCCAGTGGCAACTGTCCCCGGATGTAGACGGGGTCCGCAGGAGCAGGCCTGTACTTCTTTTCAATGCGAGGGTTGACCACTCTAGCCCTCGTAGGCTCCTTAAAAATGTCTCCAGCATGTTTGAGAACACCTTTCAGCATAGGAAGTGTTTTTACTGTCCTCTCAGATATGGCAAAGGTGTCAAAAAGGAAGTCTTCCTCAACCGGGTCGGCATGCATGTCCACATCATGATTGGCCGCCGCCCGTTCAATTAGTGCATGAAATCCTGCTGAGTCCTCAGTCGGGGATGCACGTGCATTAAAGGTCTGCGGGTCTTGGCCCGCCCCCTGGGTGTTTTGGTCACCAGAGTCGTCGTATGAATCTGGTTGTACATCAGGGTCATCGATGGGGAAATTGTACTGTTCATCCTCATCATCTTCCTCACCCACAGAGTGTTCTGGGGAGGGAGTAGGGCTCCGTCTTGGAGGAGGCTGAATCGGCTCCGTGAGGCCTACGGCGTCAAGGGGCACCCTCTTCTTCTTCAACGGGATGACGTAGGGGTCCACCGGCTCCGAAGTGATCTTCCGTTTATAGAGGGTCAGCTTGCCGGTGGCAGCATCGATGAAATGCTCTGAATCGTCCACCGATTCGAGTACACGACGTGGAAGAGGGTCTGGCAGTGAGGAAACCTGCTTCGGAGCCGATTTCGTCGAAAACGCTTTCGGCGCCTCCTTAGGTGGCAAGAGAAAAAGGAGTTTCCCCGAAGGCTTAGCCGGAGCGTCCTTTTGCGGCTGCGGTGATGGCATCGGAGCCGATGGAGCAAGGGCCTTCTCCCTGATTCTCTGCAGTGACTCCGCAATAGGGGACGGTACACTGCCAGTTGGTTTTGTCGCCGACAAGGATGCTTTGAGCGGTCCCTCGGATCCGACGCCCTCGCGGGCCTTGTGCGGTTTGGGCGCGGAAACCTTCTTCGGGTCCTCCGAATCTTGAGGCCGGGGCGCAGACTTCTTGGGCGTAGCCTCTTTGGAGCCGACCTTGGCGGGCTTGGACGGCGCCGGAGCCGTTGATCCGAGCCGACTATCTTTCTTGGGGGCCCCTTCATCGGGCGTCGGCTTCGATTTCGGAGCGTCGGAATCGACCGACTTCCTCGGCTTCTGCGGACCGGAGGTCGACGGAGCCGACGGGGTGACGGGCACCGACTTCTTCACAGGCACGGCAGCCATCTTAGGAACACTCGAGTCCTTTGGTTTCAGTTTCGATTTCGGGTCGGCCATTTTAGGTGTTGACGACCCCGACGGTTTCAGTTTCGGTTTCGAAACATCGTGCCCAGCAAGTGAGTCCGAAGCCGGGCCTGAAGGCGGGGCTGTGGCTTGCGGCAACGGGTCCAGGGTAAGGCCGACAGGCGATCCCGTGTCCCGGTCGTCCTCGAAACTTTCGGGGCAGAGCTCGTCCGCAGAGCTGTCCGCCGCGGCCCCATAAATTTCATCGTCGTCTCCTACCTCTTCGACGTACTCGAGGACCGGACCCGCGACTCCGTCGTCGTCACCCGGATCCGCCTCGACCTCCGACTGTGAGGGGGAGATTTGTAGAAGGTGACCCTGGACCTCTTCTTCCGGGTCGCCGAAGATGTTCTCCGGATCCGGGGCCGCTTGCCTAGCTTCCAAGCGCACCGCGCGCCGAAGCTTGAGAGTTTTCTTGGAGCGGAACTGTGCACAGGCCGTGCACTTGCCGTCGTCGTGGTCCGGTGAAAGGCACTTGTTACACACAGGGTGTAGATCGATGTGTGGGTACTTAGACCCACAGAGCGGGCAGTACTTGAACGGGCTCCGCTCCATGTCCGTAAAGGCTTGCTGTCGTGTCGCGATGAGAAGGCCTCAAAGTTTAGAAAGCGAAGAAAACTCCGCTTATTCCGGCTTCAAGAGACGGAAGACTCTAGACCGAGCGCAGACAATACCGACGCAAGAAAATCGAGGCCTATTGGCCGGTAAAAGATAGTTTCACTTGGTTCCGACAGTAAGACGTCGAAACCACATCCGAACCCAATGGCGGAAAAAAACAATCTGGGGATGGAGCCGATGCCCATGCGCACTGTAGTCCAGGGGAGGAGCCACCTATCTCAGGATACTTCGAAGACTCTTCCAGGACAACAATGTGCAATCATCCGAGCCCAACACTAGGCGGCGATCTAATGCTAAGATATGAATTTAGCAGCCCACATGCCTCGAACTATATGTTCTTCCGAAATTTAGGAAGCCTAGAATTGACTGTAGGTTTTTTAGTGTTCTAGGTGCTTGGAGGACGGCACATTTTTCTAGAAAATTGTCAGCCAGGCTTTTACCTTCACTTGTTAATTCATATCCTAAGAACAGGACTGTCAGATGGGCAATTCTGGATTTTTTAAAGTTGAATTTGTAACCCTCTGCTGCGAACCCAAGTATTATGGTGTTCACTCTCTTCAAGTGAGTCTCCAATTCATCATCTGTTAAGTATATGTCGTCGACATACGATAATGCTTCGTCGTCATATATTTGTAGTAATTCTGTTACTCTCGCTGAGAATACCCCCGGGCTGTTTTTGTACCCCTGGGCTAACCGACAGAATTGTTTTTGAGTGCCATTTATTGAGAACGCAGACAAATATCTGCTCTCTGGTGCTATGTTTTGACAAAAGAATCCATTAGAAATGTCTAATGTTGTTTTGTATTTTTTGCGCACTATGTTATTCATTAGTGCAGCACTATGCGAATTTTGCACTGCAAAAGTTTTGCAACATGAGTTAAGGTGTCGGTAATCCAAAACTAGACGATATGAATTGTCTGGTTTGGAGACCGGAAACAAAGGGTTGTTCATTTGTGAGGTGCAAGTTTCAATCACCCCCTGGTATTCTAGCTGATCTAGGATTTCTTTTACCTGTTTTTTAGCTTCTTGCTTAATTGGGTACTGCCTTTGTGCAGTAGGTTGTGATTTTAACTGGATTTTGTGAGGAGGAGAGTCCTCATCCCATCCTACGTGATTTTTATATAAAGCAGGAGCTTGAGCTACTGCCCACTTTCTGGCAAGTGTGTATTTTTTATGAATTGGGATGTGATTTGAGAAGGCAGGCATAATTATTTCTTCGCCATGAGGGCACTCCCTGACAAACTCTGGTGGCCAGTCTTTTTCAGCTAGAAGGATGTCATAGCCCTTGGAGAGATTATCCCAAAATAGTCCCCTTATTTTTCTAGTCTTATCTCCCTCTATACGTAATGTTATTTCGTATATTTTGTGAGGTTTGCTAACTCTGGTGTCTGCAGTTTCCACTTGAAGATATTCATTCGTGTCCACTGTCTCCAGATGATTCATAAGGACTTTGCGAGCTATGCTCACTTCTGCTGCGCTGTCTAGCATTGTCTGAGCCCATTCTCCGTTTTTCAGTTGTGTCCTCAGTATTCTCGGCATTGTTAACTACCTTGATACTGGCTACCTTCTTTTTTGGAAATTGTAATTTCTTTTTTAGCTGAGCAGGTTCCTTGTCTTTGGACTTGGCGTGCTCTTCTCTTTGTTCTGATCGTCCTCTTCTTTCCGATTTCTGCGAGGAAGTCTGAAAAGATTGAGAGGGACGTGTATCAATGTCTTGATATCTATCAGGCTTTTTTATATTATCCCTATTTCTAAGGTTATATCTTTTCCCAGAGGGGTCACTCTGCGGTGACCTGTGTCTTTGGTTCGGAGATTTTTCTCTTCGCCTAGTAGACCTTCCTCTGGACTGGAATTTCTTTTCTTTAGGATTGGATTGTTTGTTTCCATCCCAGCTCTTTTTCTGTGATGTTGAGTTATTATTAAAAAATATTTTTTCAGGACTTTCAATCAGTTGTGGTTTTACTGGTATTCCACCTAAACTATCTCTACCTAGTTCCTCATAGGATTTTTCTATGATTCTGGCAATTTCAGCTGGTTGGTCTGCTATATCTGTCTCCTTTAACCTCTGGCGGATCGCCACGTTTGCTGCTTCACCTTTTATGTTGGCTAATAATATAGCCGAGACCTGCTTGAAGTCTTTTAGTAATTTCATACCAAGAGTTAAAGCGGGTTCTGGACCGTATTCGTCTTGAATTTGTTTTAGCACATCTGGTATTACCGAAATGGATGGAACACCGTGCGTTTTTGTGTAGATGGAAGCGAAGACTGTACCCCAAGTGTCACAGTCCTCAATGTGTGGTGCGATTCCCATTGGAAGACAGATAGTCAGAATCCTGTGTTTTTCTAATGGGGTGGTGTCAGGAAACACCGCCTCTATTTGGGTGATTTTCTGTGCCAACCAGAATGGTATTTGTTCCCGTTTAGCCGGTACTTTACCTAGGCAGGATTGTATGTTCTGTGGTGTAATTTTATTTGTGTTCCCCTGGTGAGGGGTCAGCTGTGGAATTTTAATCGCTGGCTGAATTGTTGAAGTCCGCATCACATACTGGACTAATTGTCTGTGTATTTTTATTAGTTGTTTTAGCTGTGTTAAAAGGTTTGCTGCAGACATCCCATCGATGTCTGGATGTGGTGTGTATCCGGCTAGGACCGGCCACGTTTCTCCTGGTCTACCTAAAGGACCGAGCCTGGTGATGTGATTATTATGTTTTAGGGCGCCATCAAATAAGAGCAGGTGCTCTTGAAATTTGAGTGGTACTTCCACCTCCTCGAAAGGAGTGTACGTTTCAGGAGGTTCCTCTATTTTGTAATAGTGGAAGTACTTTGTTACAGCATTTACTGCTGGAAAATGTATCCATGAATAGTATACCTCTGTCTGCCGATATTCGTGTGCCTCAATTACGAATATGACTGTGCCACCTCTAGGTGTCAGTCCGTTTTCTATAAGTTTTAAGGTTATAGATTTCCTTTTGATGACCGGGATGAGTATTATCTCCGGGTCTGCATTTTGTAGTGCAGTATCAGCTTCTGCGAGTTCAGTTGCTAATCTAACTGCCTCTCTTTCCTCATCACTGTCTACCATTTTACCGACAGGATGGTTATTTCTTTTGTTTGCAGATCAGGTTTCTTATGGAAACAAAGATTAGATGCACAATATTTTGGAACAGTGTATCCTTCAACGTTGACTATACCAAGAACCATACATAGGAGTTCCCTCCTGCGAGGTCTGGCGGATATGACCTTTCACCCACTCCAGACGTCTTTGGAGTATAATGGGAAAAAGGGGTCTGAGTGAGAAAGCACGACTGAGTTACTCTAAATGTCTTACGTTAGTTTTATCGCCCTTTCCAAACGCGTTGGGCGCCATGTAGTGTAGTTCCTATTATCCCAATAGGCTCTGCGCATTGGAATAATACCTTCAATAGTATAGGCCTAGACAGACGTTAACTAGGTCTACTACTGTCGATATTAGACTTAAAGTTTTGGGTTTGCCAGCTAGCTCAGAGTTCACTAGAAACTTTCTCGAATGTTCAGGAAGGAATTAACTTCCCTGATTAGACAAGAAGGGATTTAGTTTCTGACAACCATAGAACATGACAACTTTGCTCTCCCCTAATCAAGAGTGTATCTCGAGAGTCGTGTGAACAAAAGGCAATTTATTTTACTCAGTCAGTACGTGCATTCTTAGTCTCATCAGAATGTAGAGAAAAGGAAGAGACGGGCGTGTTCAATAAAAAGGTGTTATTTATTGATCAGTCTCTTTTCTCGTACAAGAGAAATGGATCGATATTATTGCAATACTTATGGTTAAGTAAAGTGCATACATTAGAAGCAGAAGTATAAAATAATACTGTAAAAACATTGATATGGTTTCTAAGCCATATGAAGGTTTAAAATGAATAAAATATATTACATACACATATACATTTGACTAAACGTACTCAACTGGTGTTTCTAAATAAGCCTACCCCGTGTACCTGACCTAAGTCTAATACGTGGGCGGGAATAGAAAGTTACAGTTTAAGTTAAGTTTGTTTTTGCCAAGTGACTGACTAAAGAATTCTCTGTGAGGGGTTATTCAGTTCTGTACCTGGAAGTTAGGATGAATGAGGGATGGTATCTCTCTTCTCTGCTCTCGATATTCCAGGCTGCCTGCGAGGGCTACCCGGAAACGCCGGTGCTGGATTTCTCGGCAGGAGAAAGCAGCGCGTCTCGTTCTCAGCGCGTCAGGAAGGCGGGGCTGCACCAGCGGGGTCTGCTCTGCTCTGGGCTTCGGCAAGTATGGCTGCTCCGTCTCGTCACCACCGCGTGTGTTTGCATAGGGCAATATCGGTAATATTTATACCTTTAAGGTGCCGAGATTGACGTAAGGATGGACATAGATACGTCAATAAGGATGTCATACGACCAGGTCGTTAGCACATTATTTTGCTGAATTTCTCGGTGAAATCAAAACAATGGCCGCAGGGTTTTTCCCAGGTAGTCATAGGTTTGATTTGTTATGAGAACTCCGTATGCCTTATCAGGGGCTGGAGGAATATCGCTTGTCTAATTAGATGGCAAGCGTTATGACCTAATCAGATAACACGTTCCTGTGCCGTAGTGTGGCTTCGTCAGATAACGGTATCTGCATCATGGGGGTTTGCTGCCTCATGGGCCGACTGCTAGTTAACTTGTTGGTTTGTTAACCAGAATAGGGTCAGGAATAGGGGGATCGATTCAGAACCTATAGGAATACATCACAAGACCGTTGGCAGTAATAGTTTAGGTGTTAAGCCTTTTGCCAAGGCAGCGCAAAAGCAAACCCAGGCAGCGAAGTCTGACCAGGATGATTGCCCCCCCCAGGACCAAAACAAAATTGGACTAAAAATAAAAAACTGGGAAATGAGCAACAGAATCAGGGGTCCCGTCCCGCTTCACCAATACCGGTGTCTACTGAGCGCACTTATGAATTGCGCAACCGCGCTACAATTAAGTCACCTGATCGTTTTCGGGTTCCTGATCAACGTTCTCCTCGCTCTTTGCAGGATTCATCGGTCTCATCTACCGGTGGAGGAGACGGCGGCAGAGGAAGGGGTGCAAAGCAAGAGAACCCCGCAAGACGGATGGAAAGGGGAAGTAGGACGACTCTTCACGTCAGAGACCCCAGTTTCAGAAAAAGAAAGTTGCTGCCTTAACAGCGAGATATGCCACAGATAGTGAGAACGCAGCTTCGGAATCTGACATGGGCTCTGATGCTGTTGGACAGCGCGGCGGAGATTACCATTGTTTGAGAGGCGCTGCGTCCACTACTGAAGGTGACAGCGACTGACACGTTTGTTGTAGTTCAGACGGCTGACACTAGAGTGGCTCCCCCTGAAAGACTTTTCGAAATTGTCCTTTTAATTGAAAGTGACATACAACGTACCATAAAAAGGGTATTTTTGGAAAATCTAACTACTACCTCTGACATTTTGTTGGCGGAGGTCGACTGGCCCCCACCGTTTGTTTTAGCGGCTCCGCGAGGGGAGGAGGTAATCCTCCCTAGATTCACACACACAGTGCCGAAGGAGCAGGCCATGCATTTTGCAGAAGATTGGGCTAAGGCGCTTGCACCGGCTTTGTACCATACTCACTGTGGGTGGGACAAATTTTCCCCCAGACATGAGATTCCTTTGCGGGCTATGCCACAGCCTCAACCCCAATACCCCATGAGACGGGAAGCGAAAGCTCCCGTAGCAGAAATCCTTGAGCAATTGGAATATCAAGGTGTAATTGAAACATGCGTGTCTCTGACGAATAAGCCTCTTTACGCTTTGGTACAACCTACTTTCTCCAAATCTTGCTGGCTGCCAACACATTCAGCCATCTTGCAATCTTTGCAGGTTGATCTACTTGAATCTAAATTCTTGTTGACTTGTAATAACCACACCAACCTGGTAATAAGAATCATACCTGGGGCGGTGGGTTTCACGTACCTGACCTTTAATGAGGGTGACACAGTCCCTATTGCTTACAAGTCACACTTGTACACTTCGGCTGAGTTGCAGTTTTCCACTGTGGAAAAAGTTTTGACAGCAGTGCAAATGGCGATTCTTAAGGAACGTGCACTGTCACAGGGAAAGTGCATTTTGGTTTTTACTCCGTATCCTGCCTTGGAGGCAGTGTACGAAAGCCAGTGTACCAAATTCAAAGTCTTTGCACTCAGGGTGGATACAATGGGCCACATGCTTGACATCTCCGGATGGCATGTTCATTTTTGATTTCTCTCTACTGACTCAGGAGTTTTTGCAGTATGAATTCGCTCATCCTGCTCCTCTGACCACGCGACCCTTGGAGGATTTCCATTATATCATTTACACTGACGGTTCTGCGCAACCGGCTACAGGTTCTAGACACGCCTATGTGTCAGCCTGTGCAATAGTGGTTGGTACTATGGTGGATGGTGAATTCAAGTCGGATGTCGTGCATACACAGACATTAGGTGATTGTGCTCTGATGCTTGCATTGGAGTACTCATATCCTAGTGTGACTACTCTTGTTGTAAGTGACTCTTACTACTGTGTTCAATCATACAATACCAATTTATTCTTTTGGACTCAAAATGACTTTTGTGATTCCAAAGGTCGCACAGTAAAACAAAATGATCTGGGTTCGAGTGGTCGAACTAAAAGAACGTCTCCCACTCGTGTTTGTAATTCATACTCTTGGTCACCAGCGTGTTGGAGTTCACGCTGTTGGCAATAGTCTTGCCGATGAAGTGGCGAAGACAGCAGTTGCAGCATACTCAGTAGCAGCAGTTACACATTCCAAAAGTAAGATTGATGATGACATCTTGGCAGCTATTGCCGCAACAGAGAAGGGAGGTAATTACCCGAAAGGTTTCCCTTCTAAATACTCTTATCATTTAAGTCCTGATAAAGTTCCTTATGTGAAAATTAACGACGTTGGTGACAGGTTGATTCCCAACGCGGACCGCAGGCAGACTTTGATCACAGCGGCTCACGAGGGCATTGCCTCAGCGCACGCCGGCATGTCAGCTACTGTATCGCTACTGCAGCAGCATTACTGGTGGCGGGGATTGTACAAACAGAGGCATGATTATGTCCTTTACTGTGACATTTGCCAGCGGATTAAACCTTCTACTGCTACACGCCCGCCCCAGACGCAGTTGTACATATCTAATAAACCACTTGCGTGTGTTTATTTGTATCACTGGGGTCCTTTTTCCTCTGATACTGCGCATAAGTACATCTTAGTTGCAGTTGAATCATGCACACACTTTGTGTGGTTGTGGCCAGAAAGGAGTGCTGATTCTCAAACGGTCATAAGGGATTTGCGTGTCTTTGTGGGAATTTGTACATGTGGTACCTTCCATTCGGACCAGGGTCCAGTGTTTGCCTCTAAGGCATACAAGGATACCATGCGTTCATTGGGGGTCCAAGTCAAATTTTCGTCTCCATATCGGCCTGAGGGCAATAGTGTTGTGGAGCGGATGAGCCGTGACTTAAAGCAATCCTTGACAGCTAGAGTATTAAGGATAGGCCGGAACTGGCTAGCCCACCTCCATAGCATTCAGCGTGCACTTAATAATCTCCCTAGAAGGTCTCTGGGTGGGCGGAACCCGTACGAAATGGTCTTTGGCATCAAAATGTTCGTTCCGGACCTTGAGGGTCTAGACATGGCCGCGTCTGTTGCATCCTTTAAAGTAGATGGACATTCTAATATTTTACAGAACCTACAAAAGACCAGAGACAGTCTTGCAAAGGAACATTTACCCTCCACATCTGATGCTGCGTTGCAGATTCCGGTAGTTGGCTGGCTACCCTAGGTTGGTGAATTGGTCCGAGAAAAGGTCGCAAATAAGGAGTTTTGTCCCTCATATTGTGCTCCAGTTCCTGTGCTTTGCGTGCAGGGTACAAGAACAGTCATTTTACCTCCACTTCCTGGCCATAAGGAAATCAGGTACATCTCCATGGACTATGTCAAACTACACAGAGTGGCCGATTCTTCTTAGCATGACACCTGCGGTCTCTTGTCCAGCTATGATGCGAAACTCTGTTTTGGTTCTGACACCTGCTGCCGGACCTAATGTTGCCATTGAGATGCCTACAGTTACAAATCCTTTATTGAATCCCCCAGCTGCTGATCCTCTTGATGATACCGAGTACACATATCCCACAGATTTATCCATGCCTGATTTAGAGACCTGTGTGGCTAATCAATCACGTTTTTCATTTGACACTGACTCTACCACCTTAAAGTCTCATTCAAAAGTTTCTATTTTTGTGGTTTGGTTTAAAAAAAAAAATTGATTCCTCCTTTGGCTTACATTTGGCTGACATTTGGCTGGTGCTTTTTTCAATTTTTTTTGTTCATGTCCATTGGATTTGTGGTGTATTTTTTCCATCTTGTGAATGGTCACTATGTAACAGAAAGAACGACAATTAGACTAATTGATGGAACTTTGGCTCCCCACTCCTCATCACACAGAATGAAGAGGGACCTGACATTCGTGAATATCACTGCTTGGCCTGTCTTAGACAGGATTGTATGGGATGCTGTCAAATTCCAGATACACGGACCCACTGAGGTTATTAACACTATCAATGCTAAGGCAATTCATCCCTGGTGCTGAACTTCTTTTAATCCCATTGTTCATGACGAGCTCAGATCGTCATGAGCACACAAGCAGTGTACTGCATGACGAGCTGAGCTCGTCATGAGCATGGAAGGGGTTAATGTCCCTTATGTATTGCGTGTTTCAATGGGGGATGTGGTTAAACAAAATATTTGTTCTGATGATTGGGACGTCCAAGCCGTAGAGGCTCTGTTTTCTGATTTGAAATATTATGCTGCCTTTGATGCTGAAGATTTGTACTTGGATTCTGCTAATTATGGAGATTTATTTTGTTACTAACACTATGGCAATCACTTCCTGCAAAAAGCAAACACATTTAGAAATGTGGTTAATCACACGCAGTGGGAACATTGCCCTGCTCCTGTTGAAGGCAGATCCAAAACTCTTGATTTATTTTTAATATTTTACCGATTTTAATCAATCCAACCCTGATGCATTTTATTTTAAGATGACCGAGAAGTCCTCTTCCAAGGTTAGACTTACCCACACAAAATTATTCTATTCAAAGTCTTTTATAGACAAATTGGCAATAGGAGGCTAGGAGCTGTGGAAGGATACCTATGATCTTAAATCTGTTTGGGATTCTAAGCATTGGCAAGTGCAAGGCACTGAGGCTTTGCATCGTGCATGTCTCATTCCGAACCATATGTTGTTTCTGAATTAGTCTACTTCACAAACCACCTGCTTTGGATTAGCTAAGTCTAAAAACTTGAATGCTCGCTTTATTCCTGATTGGGGGAAATACTCCAATTGGATTAATAAAACCAGTAAGTCCCATAGTGATTTACAAGCTCTGTTACAGAATTTGTCCTTTAACATTTCCAGTTTGGATCCCAAAGACTGGCTGTTATGGCAAAAAAGTGCAGATTCTGCCAGCATCGTTTTCTGGGTTTAGCCCCTGGCTATACACAAGTTAGGGTAGACCCCCGTTTTGAGACTGACCATTCTGTCACTACCTATTCTGTTGGCAAGCTTTGTCAGTCTTCGCTCAGACACTCGACCTTAGTGTCAGTTAAACTCCATTTGTCTAAATTGATTGACGCCGTTGATTTGAATGACTTTGTCAAGGGTCCTGCAAAAGGCAGATCCAAAAGATGGATCTATGCAGTTTACAAGGAAGTTTGGAAGCTGTCCCAAATTGAAGCTGCTTCTAGATGATTGAGAGCTGCTGATCAAGCTAATTTAGAAAAAGTGTTTGCAGTTGTATTTAATAGCATTAACACACTTTCTTCCTGAATTTACACTTTAGATAATATTGTTTCTTCTGTCGTTGATATTGTGCAAAATAAGGTCTCAGTTTTGTACCATGGTCAAGATCAATTGCGTTCTATTATGCAGTTTGCATGGACATTACAAACTTTAAAGGCGCCTTGGGTCTACATGAACACTTCTTCGCTATTTTTGCCATTTAAACTGACTGTTAAACAACAATTTATGTCAATGAAAGATGCCATGGTTTAACTTTTACATATTGAAAAGTTAGAACCCTTACCGTTTTCAGTGGCCGAGACCAATTCAGCTGTTTGGCTTATCCATGGGTTACCAACGCTACCTTTCCCGCTGTTTAAATTTGAAGCATGCATGAAACACTATGCCATAGGCAGATATGAGCCATTAGGTAGCGCATATCTCCATGAAGTTTGGTCTCTTCCGTGCACCTATAGGTGTTTGAGGGAGGGTAAAGAAGTCTATTTAAAAGGTGAAGATTGCACATCCACACCCGATCCCTCATTGGTCTGTAGTAATATACAATTGCATGGTTCTTGCAACCAGGAAGCACTGAATTTAGCCCGTATTTTAAAGGGTACACCAGCTCCGGCTATTACACAGACTTTCACGTTGTTAGCAAACGGTTGTTATTTATTATTGAATAATGAAGATTGATGTGGTATGCTGACGGGGATTCCGTACATAGTGACTTTTTCCCAACGTGTTGTCTGTTGTAAAAATGTACTGTTTCCTCCTCCACATGGGAAGCTCGATGTATCCATCTGGCCTTCCATTCCGACCTTGAGAGCAGAGTTCAACAAGATGAGTCGAATAAGGGCCCTTTTGTCTCAAAATGAAGTCGCCCTTACATCTGCGTGTGAAACATTCGTCCTTCACGTGACTAATACTCATACTGAAGTACATGCCTTATTAAACACGGATCTCCCCCTGCATTTTGAGGCGTTGATTCACACTATCTTTAATGCCTCCTCGACCACAGGCTTGGCGCACTTTTTTAAAGTAGTAAGTTCTGGTCTTGTGACTTCATTCCAAGCTATATTTGGTGTGATACTGGCACTTTTTCATTCTATTTTTTCCAGTGTCTTTGGAGGTGTCCCGTTAATTCTTGCTTTGGGTGCCGGAGTACTGCTGTTAATTTGCCTACTCCAAAATGGTTGCACGATCTGTGCCCAACGACGGTCTACCCCAGCTGCTCCAACTTCGTAACCGGATGCTTGAATACTATGGATCCCTACCTCTGGCGTCTCTGAGTGTGGCGTATGGTTTATCTTTCCGGTTTTCATAATTTACATGCGTGCAGCCAGTTTTCCACTGCCTGGATTGCAGATTTGAATGGGCCCTGGATTTGTGTCTCTGCAACACGTTGTCTCCTAACCCGGATTATGATCTACTAATGAGTCCCTTAGTTGCTCATGAACTAGACTGTTCTGGAGTCGAGATTATGGCCTGCTCAGCGGCTCATGGGGGCTTAGGCGATTGGAACATATGGACTGCAGCCAATTACTTCCTGGCACGCAGTTATCTAGAAGAAAACCCGAGTTGTCCTCTGATGGTGCTAGAGGCTCCGGCTGTTGAGGAACATGTGTGTTCTTTTCCTTTACTGAATTGGATGGCTGAAATGTTCACGGACGATAACTACTTCCTGTTGGAGGTGGTTGCAACGTACTGTGCCTATACGCTGTTGGACTGAAGTTATGATATTTTTATGCTTCATAGCCACGTAAGACTGATGTATTTTTTCTCCCTTCATTTTTTTTCTTCTCTATCACTTTTCAGGTTATGGTGTTTTGACACTATTCAACCTTGTGGGGTTTTAAATTTTTTTGTTTACTAATTCGGATGGTGCTCCCAATTATCCACTTTGGCGAAATTTTCAACTTGGTTCTGTCTCATTCTCTGTGTTCTAAAACATTTTCCCCGCTATTGGTCGTTTTCCGATCAAGGGAGGGTGTAGTGTGGGCTTGGTCTTGTTGCGCACATTGTTAAGTTTAAACACCATTTTACCTTTTGCACACGACACTGCATGTAATTGTTGTTGTAAGTTAGGCTGCGTGAAATGCTTCACATGAGAATGGCTTGTTTTCAGCATCCCTAGACTTGCATCGAGACGCTAGTCTGCACATGTTCTAAAGCTCCATGGTCATCATAACAAGGTAGCTGTTGTTCGAAGGTGATCGGCTCACGTTTTTAGACATAACACAAATGCAGCTGCAACCAACGTGATTCTGGCGCCTTTAATATCACACTGTAAGCATGATTTCAGACACTTGGAAGAAGCCCGTTTTTCCAGAGAGACAGAGCTTTTGCAGATCCTGATGTGATCCATTCCTGCTGAGTCTAGAGGTATGGAGTCCCCCGTACAAGCCTAGAGACCTTCTATATTTTATAAAAGATCGTTCCTAGCTAGGGTGGGTGATTTACTAGGCACTATAGGACCTATTTTCACCATCATTGTAATATGATTTCTCCCTTTGTGTTTTATGGAATTGTAACAATGCTGATCATATTATTTCTAATCATATGTCTGCTTATGTTAGCAAAGATACTGCATCTTAGAGCACGTCGTTAAAATAAATATTTTAACTTTACCTTTGTCTCTATTTACTCCTGTTGTGGACTGGTATGAGAGTATAACGAAAGAGTGTTCTCACCATTCCGGAGTATAACCTAAGTCGCAGGTTCTGGTTTGTCTAATCATTGGTTCCTTTGCTATAGGACGAAGAGCGAATGTGACACTGATGCTAGCTGGTTAGGGTTTCTAGCACTAAGGTGAGTTTTTTGGTACACCACAATTCACTGAGGTCCTGGGTCTCTGTGCACAGTTCTGTGTAGGAGCAGAATCCCTGCGACAATGCGTCACCTCATCTTGCGTAGTCACATCATCTTGCGTAGTCACCTCATCTTTTAATCGGCGGCGCTTACGTCAGTGGACAGGTGTTCTAAGGAAGCTCCCAGTATTGGTGTCCGCACGTGACACAAACAACTTTTTCAGTAAAGCGTCAGTAAAGGATTGTCGAACAATGCGTAAAGACGCTCTGTGAAATACCCAAAACTGTTAAAGCATGCATATAGTGTTTGCTGAAGAATCCAAACATGTATTTATATATATATATATATATATATATATATATATATATTTTTTTTTTTTAATGTACCCGATGTAGTAAATGGGTCGCGGAGGATAGCATGACACGTCTTTCGTCTCTTTCATTTACAGCGATGAGATGTGAGTCCAGTTGGGAGTCTGAAGACGGAAATGTTTAAACAAAACAATTAAAGCCAACCTGTCAATTATCCCTCTAGGCTCTTGAGTCTGTATATTATCATTTTCAGTAACATTCTCTTAAAAGTGAAAATCGATTTTTATCTCCCGTAAAATGCGCAGGGAATATTTCCTGTATTTTAAATCTGGTCCACTGTGTTGAAACACTATGAATTGTTGGATAAGTGAAGACTTCTGATTTGAGTTTCTGATCTTATGCTTGTGTTCATTGGGTCTTGCTTTCATTCTGCATTCTAGTTTGCCTGTGGCATTTGAAGCTCTATATACAGTTCTCCGAGTCACAAGCGGTTGTAGATCTGATTTTGAAATGTTTATCACTCATAGGGTACGTTTATTCTTTACCTTGACGGATATTGCTGTGTGTTCCATTTCAGAGTTTAGTTGAGGTGGATTTTGTTGTCTTTGTATGTCTCACACTTCCATACTCCACAACAAAGAAGTTGTTGCACCAGAATGACTACCATGTTCTCAACACACAAAACTTAGAGACACAATTTTTACTTGTTATTCTTTTTTTGTTGTAGAAATATTTGATTGACGTTTTCCAAACAACCAGTGTACAAATAACGTTGGTTACAGTCATCCAGCCTTCAGTATGATTAGACAGCATACAAAATACGAAATATCCATAATTCTTATACCACCCTAAGCAGTGCAGGCCCATAGTAACTATCGTTGTAGTAAAATTCCTTGGACCCATAACCTCTCTTAGGTCCCTGGGGTTTCGTGGGCTATTAAAGTATCTGGGGGGGTGGGGCCTGTCCAGTGGGATCTATTTGAGCATTGTCCCCTGTGACATTGAGACCATAGTACCGTCTCCATTTACCCCATACCTTCCGGAATTTTCTGGGGCAGCCCCTTGCCTTGTAAGTGACCCTTTCAGCAGCAATATACATGTCCATCCCCAATCTCCATTCTCGCTGCAGCGGTATATCTATAGCTCCCCATTTCCTCACCATGTCTCTTTTAGCTATGACCAATGCTAATGCAAGAAAAATTAACTGGGGTCTGCCGAGGTTAACATCATAGGGGATACCCAGCAGTATAAGTTTGGGATCCAGAGGTATCGTAGAGCCTAGTATTTTGCCTAATTCTCTTGTTATACTTTCCCAATAGTCGCGTATCTGTGCGCATTCCCAAATATGGTAAAAGTCGCCCTCGCTATGACCACATATCCGGCACCTAGGGTCCTATGCACGCCCCATCCTATGCAATCGAACGCGGTCATAGTATATTCTATGCAATATTTTATATTGTATGAGGCGCAGTCGGGATTTGATTGCTACCTCTCGGAGTATCTGTGCGCGGTATAAGTGTATATAATATAACAATAGGGACGCCTCCGAAACCACTGTTTTAAGCGCACCTAAATTACCCTCCCAAGTTGACCGCAGCTTGCACAGTCTATCTGGAGCATTATTATTCAGGGTTTTATATGTTAGTGAGACAGCTTTAGTCGTGATACATTCCTGGAGCAGTCGCCCCTATTCTCGGCTAACCAAGCGTGTCTAAGCTGTGCACACTTTAGGAACTGAGATGGGTGTAACGAGGACTCGATCTTAAGAGCTTCAAAGCTTTTCATTGTTCCCTGTCAAAGGATATCCCCTAACTTGAAGATACCTACAGCATCCCAGCCTCTGAATCCCCTCAGTTTATGCAGTTCCTTACGCCAGTTACAGTGCCACAAGGTTGTTCCACCAAATTGCTTTCGTAGGCCTCCCCCAAGAGTTGACAGTGACCTGAGTGGCCGGGAGGAGCTTCACCCTACCTCTGCCCCCATAGAGATAGTGCTAAAATGTGCGGTTGCTCATGGTTGCCCTCTCTACTCTGTACGTAGGATGTGTCCCTGGTGTATGTATCCATTCATTGATTGGGGTTAAGTGTTCCACCCAGTAATAGGCTTCTATGTCAGGCAAAGACATACCCCCATTGTACTGGTTGCGCTGTAGAGTTTGGAGCGCAATCCGGGGCTGCTTCCCCAGCCATAGGAAGGAACGTATTTCTGCCGCTATTTTCCGGAAGAGTGCTTGCAGAAGGGAAAAATGTGTTTTGTAGGGCGTATAAAAATTGGGGCAGCATAATCATCTTAAACATGGACGCTCTACCCAGTAGTATGAGTGGGAGAACTTTCCATCTCTGCATGTCCCCCTTAACATATGTGAGGATTCTTTTGATATTCCTCTTATAGCAGAGGTGTTTGTCCGTTGTGAGATAAATCCCCAGATAGGTAAATCCTGTGTCTGCAATCTGGAGATCCCCAGGGAGAGTGGGCCAAGCATGTGTTGCACCTGGGCTGTAGATAACCGATTTATGCCAGTTGATCTTGTATCCCGAGTGATGTCCATAATAATCTATTGTGTGGAACAAATTGGGTATTGTTATGTCTGGGTTTGTTATATATAGGTGTATGTTGTCTGCATACAGGGAGATCTTCTCAGCCATATCATCGTCTGGGGTGATTTGAAATCCCGGTCTCCCTGGGTGTTGGCGCACCTGGCAGGCCAAAATGTCTATTGTGAGGTCAAACAGTAGTGGTGAGAGCGGGCAGCCTTGTCTCATGCCACGGCGAATGAAGAAATCCTAAAATGTTTTCCCGTTGACCCGGACTCTGGGTTCCATGTACATTAATCGGACCGAGGTCCTGAAATTAGGGCCAAAGTCAAATTGAATAAGGGTGTCCTCTAGAAAGGGCCAATGGACTGCGACGAGCGCCTTTTCTGCGTCCAAGGATAACAGCAGAAGCGGAGTTTCATGTCCCTTAACCTCAATCATCCAGTTGTGTGTCCTTTGCATGTTCAGCCTAGTCACTCGGCCTGGCAAGAAGCCTGACGGGTCCTGGTGCACCAGGGTCAGAATCACCTGGCGCAATCTAGTGGCTAAAATGGTTGACAGAATCTCCACCTCCGTATTAAGCAAGGATATCGGGCAATAGGAATCACATTTATCTTTAGGTTTCCCTGGCTCAAGGATAGGTACAATCGTAGCCATTTACTTGAGTTATTCAACTTTTCTTTATACCACGTTTTCAAATCTGAAGTCAAATATCTTCAATCGAGCGGAAACACTTTGGGAATTATACAGAAATAAAGATGTAGTTACTGTACATCGCTGTGTGCAGGCTAACACCAAGCTGAGAATTGAGGACAGCTCCTGCACTGTGTTTCATAGATCTCTCACTTGCCAAGAGCTATCTTGAGAATGCCAGGGTCAGCAGCAGACTTGCAACAGTATCACATGCTTGCACACTTACTGACACTCATTTTCACTAATTTCCCCCCGCACTCATTCTCAGTCAGTCTTCCTCTCACTCTCTCTCCCCAAGGGTAGATGCACAAATATTTCACACACTGCAGTGTAGCAACCAAATTTCCTGTGCTGCGTTGCATGAGAGGGAGAGAGCAGGAAAGCACAATATCTTAGTAGATATGACACTTTTCTGCTCTCTCCCCAGCACTGGTCGATAATCAAGCTGCCTAGTGTCATGCACACACCTTTGCACCATAGTGCAAAGGTCTCTAAGTCATGTCTAGCATAGCTTTGTACACGAAAGCAAAGCTACAACTGGGGCAAAGGTGAGAAGCGGATCCAGTCTGGTGCCAAGCTCTTTGGTGGCTGCAGGGAACGTAACTTCAAATCGCACATTTTACAGGGCGCAAGGAATCAAAGTGAGCTTGTCCTTACTTATAAAATGTCCTGATGTGCAGCGCGCTACACGTCCGTGTGCAAAATGGGTACTTGTGTCTCGAACGGACAGCGCATGCGCTGCCTAGGCTTGATCTAAAGATGCAGAGCAGTTCACTGACTAAAGAGAATAAGAGTGAACAAAACCCACATGCCTCCAACACCACATGCAGATTCAATGTCATGCAGCACCAATTAATTTCAAGGCTGGACTGCACATACCTACAGCCATCACCCTACAGAGAAGGAGGCGGTTGTCTCATGGTGAACACTCAACAGGAGGAATAGTTACTGAAGACCAGGATACCTCCATGCTACCATGGTGACAAATCTCTATCACAACGCAATAGCTCTACCCTGTGTCAGGTACCCCTACCCAATAGCAGGGGAACATTTCAAAAAGATTGTAATACACTTTATAAAAAGTCAGAAGCGATGAGCACATTCATGAATTCCAAGTGCATTCGGAAACGAGTAGTTATAGTATTTTCAACTATAAACACCCTTTTTTGGATATAAGCAAGGAAAAATGCAAACATTACTTGAGTTTTCAAAAGTCCTCAATGAAGTGCACAACATACCCTTTAATCGTATCTGTGACAAAAGTTGGTTGAGGTTGTAGGCTGAATCTATGTTACTACCTCAAATGACCCATTGGAACTTTGCCAGGCTGACACATGCGTGCAGGGGACATATGGCAACGCAAGACCTCCAGTTCTAACTTCTCAACAAATGCAGTTAACAGAACACAACTTGTAAAGGGTTACCAGAAATTATTTAAAGATTGGCAATGCCGAGAACTCACTACTAATACATGGACAGTTCCAAAGCAGGCACGTCTTCCTGCAATCTCGGAAACTCTTAGTTGGAGTGGATTTGTTATAACAAAGTTCATCATTTGAACAGAAGTAACATGCCATACGTTCAGCTACGGGGCTGTCCACTGCTCCTGCTTGGAAGACTTAGTTAGATGGACAGTTCCACGTAAAAGTGTTTGGTCAGAAAGTGTCAATGCTGTCCGAAGCAGGATTGAAAATGTGGGTGCTTCTTGCTCCGCTGCCCACACTCAAAGACGTTTCTCATGCCACCGTAGTGTGATTCTGCCGACTACCAATTCCACACTAACCTCTGTCTCGGAGCAAGAAAGCAGCTTTCAAATTCACATGCAGCGCCGGGAAAGCACCACCTAGCTCTGCGTTATGAACAATGCGGACATGCGCCCCTCTCAGGCACAACACAGACTGAGAGCAAGCAAGGGCGATGGGAACCCAGATGCCATCTTACAAAAGCACACAAACCATTTGAAGAATCTCCACATCTGACCAGACTTTTTGCTGAACACAAGAAGTTAGTGTTCAAAGTTTCTATTACAGCTGGAGTTTTGCATTATAAAATCTAAAATAGAACATTTAAATTATGAAAAAAAGAATTTCTTCTAATACTTTTTAATAAGTTGATTTAAAAATAAGTAACAAAACAAAGTTTTTTGTTTTTTACAGTTATTAACGTCAATACCCGTGAGGATGAAGGTAATTCTTGGGTGGTAAAGGAATGCATCTTGGTTCAATATGGCCATCACAATTACACACGTCTTTCAGTATGTCCCAGTCATCCACTTAACGTTCTAACACTTGTTTTTCATTCGCGGTCTGAGGGTGAAATTGAGTAAGTCGTAAATATTAAAAGTAGTCATCATACACGATCCAAGGAGTGAAATCGAAAGCAATATAAGGTGA
Source organism: Lissotriton helveticus (assembly GCF_964261635.1). Lineage (NCBI taxonomy): Eukaryota > Metazoa > Chordata > Amphibia > Caudata > Salamandridae > Lissotriton > Lissotriton helveticus. The sequence goes on from NC_136072.1 coordinate 1,046,997,256, forward strand.
CTTAATAAAGATAAATAGAACATACACGAGCCGAGACACCAAAAGAAACGAAATCTACAGCGGCATGCTAAATTTGAAATAGTATAAAAAAATCACGTACTTGAGATGAGACAACGAAAAGCCCTAAAAAACAGATAAGCACAAAACAGACTTTTATTAAAAATAAAAATAAACTAGTTTCTTACCTGTACACTATAGTTCTCCAGTATGATCTTTCATAGATTCACATGCTTGTATCTTTCCGGTCGTCATGGTGGGAGTCTCACGCTAAAAGAATGACCTAAGCAGTATCATAGAGATGAAAGAACTGCATAGAAAACCCCATAGAGAATGAAATATTTGGTAACCAGACCTCCTTATTGTTTGGTCCAAAACTCAGCCAATCAGCAGGAAGCCCTGACATCTTTCGTAGATTCACATGCTTGTATCAGAGTAGCAAGTAGTACCCAGAAATCGTAGCGTTTCCAGGATAGAACCTTAGCATTCTGGTTCTGCTCCTAAACATCGTGATGTCATAACCATTCGACAACATCGCTGGATAATCACATATAACAGCATTTAAAGTCAGAGAATAAAACAAACATTGTTCATCAGACTGTGTATTCTTTAAATAATTCTCTTGAAGACATATGAATATATACACATTTGTATACTCAGAAAATAGCTGAATATAAAAAAAAGGGTACCTTATTGAAATAGACGCCAAAGAACGGCTTGCCCCCTCTGCCGTATCCTCCTTTCACACAGTATCTAGACAGTGATGTCTAGTAAAAGCGTGTACGCTCTTCCAGGCTGCTGCTCTGCAGATGTCTGGCAGCGACACTCCTGCAAATAAGGCCGTTGAAGTGGCCATCTTTCTAGTAGAATGCGCTTGTACTTTGGAGCGCAGTGGTTTTCCGGCTTTTTCATGACATTTGACAATAGCCGATGTAATCCATCTTGAAATGCTTGTTCTGGATAAAGGCAGTCCTTTTCTCTGTCCCTCAAAATGTATAAACAGTTGGTTAGACTTCCTGAAAGGTTTTGTCCTGTTGATATAGAATTTTAAACATCTTTTAATGTCTAGAGAGTGAAGGGCCCTCTCTGCATCTGTTGGAGGATTTCCAAAGAAACGAGGTAATATTACTGGTTTATAGAGATGAAATATTGTGGGGACTTTAGGAATGAATTTAGGGTTTGTCCTTAAGATCACCTTGTCCCGACGAAACTGAAGAAAGGGTTCTGCTATTGAGAAGGCCTGTATTTCGCTTACCCTTCTTGCAGATGTGAGGGCCAAGAGCAATGCTGTCTTCCAAGATATGAATTGCAGGTCAGCCTTATGTATTGGCTCGAAAGGAGGCTTCATAAGTTGCAATAGTACTGTATTAAGGTGCCAGGGGATCAGAGGGCGTTGGATCGGAGGGAACGCCCTGAAAAGACCTTTGATGAATTCCTTGATCACTCTATGTGACCAGAGAGAAGGTTGATTTGGGACTCTCCTATATCTCGAAATTGCCGCTAAGTGCACCTTCAATCAGACATGTGAAAGACCGGCTTTCGACAAGGAAAGAAGATCTGGCAAGATTTGCTCTGGAAAAACCTTGAAAGGATGTAGCTCCTGAGATGCACACCATTGACAGAACCTTTTCCATTTTGCCACACGTTTTATTTGTAGAGGCTGCACGAGATTGAGATAATATGTCCCTGCAATCCTGGGGAATGTTTAGAGATTTGAACTCATACTCGTGAGGTTCCATGCTGATAAGTGCAGCGATATCAAATTTGGGTGGAGAATTTGTCCTTTGTTCATGGAGATCAGGTCTCGCGTTATCGGAAACTATCCTGTTGCACACAAAGTTGGAGAAGCTCTGAAAACCAAGCTTACCTCGGCCAAGCTGGAGCTATTAAAATCACATGGCATGGCTCCGATCTCATTTTGCGAGGTATCTTTGCAATCAGGGGAAATAGAGGAAACGCGTAGGCGAACATTCCCGTCCATTTCAGATTCAGCGCATTCCCTAAAAATCCCACCTGTGGATATCTGCTGCGAACTGGATGCACTTTGAGTTGTCCTGGGTTGCGAACAAATCTAATGTTGGCGTGCCCCACCGCTGAAAGACTCTTTGTAGCAGTGCCTGATCTATTTCCCACTCGTGGGATACGCTGACTGTTCTGCTCAGAACATCTGCCCTTGTGTTGTGTATTCCTTGGATGTGTTGAACCTGAATAGAGATGTTGTGACGTATGAGCCATCTCCAGATCTTTTGAGCTTGGGACGAGAGTGGTTTCGATCTTGTCCCTCCCTGTTTTAGAAGGTAGAACATTGTCGTTGTACTGTCGGTTTTGATCAGCACCGTAGAGCCGCATATCCTGGGAAGAAAAGCCTTTAGACCCAGGAGCACCGCTTTCAATTCCAGCATGTTGATGTGTAAATGTGCCTCCTGCTCGGACCAGTGACCTTGGATTTCTAGTTCCTGAAGACGCGCCCCCCAACCGTGCAGCGAAGCATCTGACGTCATTACATAACAGTGACGTTGGGGTTCGAAAGTTAAGCCTTCTATCAGGTTCTCTCGTAGCTTCCACCATGACAGAGCCTTCTTCATTTGAGGAGATATGGTGATCCGATCCTCGAATGACCCCTGAGACTGAATCCACTCATCATCTAGTAGTTCCTGTAAAGGTCTCATCTGTAGGCGGCAGTTTGGAACCAGTGGGATACAGGAAGACATCATTCCCAACAAGGATTTGTATATTCTTACTGAAGTGTACTTTTTTGACTGCAGGGTTGAGGCTAGATTTAATATTTTCCGAATCCGCTCCTCCGACGGATATGCTTTCACTTCCTTTGTGCAAATTAAAGCCCCCTAGAAATTGAAGCGATTGAGAGGGCACTATTGATGATTTTTCCAGGTTGAGCCGCAGACCCAGGCGGTGAAAGAGATCCATGCAGCAATTTAATGAGATCTGAGCTTTCCTGTAAGATGGACCTTTTACAAGCCAGTCGTCCAGGTAGGGGAAAATCTGATGCCCCTGCAATCGTTGGTGAGCTGCGACTGGGGCCATGCATTTTGTAAAGACCCGTGGTGCCGATTTTAGGCCGAAGGGCAACATCTTGAACTGAAAATGGCGTTCCTCCACTACAAAACGCAGATACTTTCTGTGTTTCTGATGAATTGGAACATGGAAATATGCATCCATAAGATACAGTGATGCCCTGTAATCTTTTTGTCGTATGAGCAAGAGGATCTCCTGCAGTGACAGTATACGAAAGGGGATGTTCTTGATGTATTGGTTCAAATCCCTTAGGTCCAATACCTGTCTCCATTTTGAAGTCTGTTTTTTCTTTATCAGAAAAAAGTGAGAGTAAAATCCTTTTCCTCTCTGTTGAAAAGGAACTTCCTCTATAGCCCCCTTCTGAATAAGCGATAGAACTTACGCTCTTAGAGCTGAGAGGTGTTGTTGATGTTTGAACACTGGGGGATGATGTGGTGGAATTTGAACAAACTCTAGGGTATGGCCCTTGTGTATTACATCCAATACCCATTTGTCTGATGTTATTGTTATCCAATGCTTCGAGAAGAGACACAGATAATGGTCATTGTCGGGAATAAACCAGTTGGCAGGGCGCCCTGGGTAAGTCATTGCCTTCTATTAGATTGTTGTCCCCTGCCTCTAATCGTGGTTTTACCTCTAGACTGTTGTTGAAAAGAGCTATTTGAGGATCGATATTGTTGGTTAGATGGATATTGCCGATAATGTTGCTGGTTGTAAGGCTGGTATCTGTTCGACTGATACGATGGCCTTTTACCAAATTGCCCTCTAGCTCCTCTTCTCCGAAAGGATTGAAATCTTCCCTGCTGAAGGGACCCCAGCGCCCGTGCCGTGTCCGCTTTGATGCCTTGGAGTGCGTTGTCTATGTTTTTCCCGAAAAGATTTTCTCCATCAAAGAGCATGTCAACTATTTTGGCCTGAACCTCAGGCCTAAAAGAGGTAGCTTTCAGCCAACCCTGCCGTCTAAGCGCCACTACTCCAGCCATCTGGCGAAAAGCCATCTAAGATATATCCATGGAGGCATCAATGGATTCTGAGGCTGCTTTTGCTCTATCCTGCAGAATAGCCGCAGCTTCTTCCTTTTTATCATCTGGTAGATGGGCCAATAGTGGTGCTATATCTGACCACATCTGCCTGTTGTAACGGCTAAGGAGAGCCATAGCATTTGCTGCCTTGATGATAGAGGCTGCCATCACTGCAAATCTCTTCCCCTCTCCGTCCATTCTTCTTCCTTCCTTATCTGGCGGAGCCATAGATGTGGAGACCGGGTTTTTAGAGTTTCTCTGCGCTGCCTGCATCACTACCGATTCATGTCGTGGATGTCCTATCAAACACGCAGGCGAAGTTTCTGGAGCTCAATATGTCTTCTCAATCCTTGGAATCGATGCTGCCACTGAAGCTGGAGTCTTCAGAATTTTAAGGCCCTCATCCCATATATGCTGTATGATTGGGATCAATCTGATTGACATTCTTGAGTCCTCCTTAAGGTCATATAAGAAACATTCTGTTTCTTGAACCGGCATCTCAAGTTCGAATCTTTTAGCCGCATTTCCGATAATATCGTGAAAACCTCCAATGTCCTGAGGAGGCGAATTCGCTGGTGAAGGAGATGGAGAAGGGGTTGTTGGTAAAATGTACTTGTCCCATTCTACTCCAGCCGGAGCGTCCTGAATAAGCTCACCCTCCTCCGGTTGATCGTCTCCATCGCTTTCGGCTAAGTCATCTCTTATTGTGACTATCGGCAGAGAACGCACTCTTTGCACTGCAGGTAAAGACTGTTTTACCGCTGCTTGAGGCTGAACTACTGGAGCCGGTGGACTAGGGTTATTAGCCTCAGGGAAGCGACAGTAGTAATCGTTAATCATAAGACGTAAGTCCGTCACTAGCGATGCAGGCATTGATATAGATTCTTCCCACACCTCAGGTTGTTGTTCTTCCTCTTCCTCCTCGTAGTCACAAGGTTCCTGAAAAGATTCGTATCTTGTGGACTTGGTCTGAGTGGCATCTTTAAATGAATAAACTTCCTCCTCATCCGTGTCCTGACTCTTCATTTACAACTGGAAGGGACTATACGCCACTCCTGAAGAGTCCTCATTTTCAGATTCCTGCATTTCCAGTAAGTTTGATGGAGGAAGTGGAGATATCTTTGTCATGTTGTAAATTCAGAAGATTTCCTTATCGTTGACTGGCCCGCCGACGAGTGAAAAGATGTGATAGAGATCATGGTCCCTAACTTCGGAGATTTAAAAGCCTTCGTCGACGAAGTTTCTGTCGACGAGCTCGTCGTCGGGATTTGATGTCGTCGACAGGATAACCGCCGACGGTGCCAGTGTCGTCGACGACCGAGTCGTTGGCGAGGTCGACGTCGTTGCTTGTCTTGTCGACGGAGATGTAGCCTTTCCTGTCGATGGAGTCATCGTCGTCGACGAAACAGACTTGGTACCGGTCGACGTTTTGACAGAAACCACAGGCTTGGTCACCACAGCGCTGGATAAAGGAGCAGAAGACACTGCTCTATGTCCAGAGGACTTCTTCAGAGGAGTTTGAGGAAGAGAAGATGTTTCTTTTCCCTTGGATTTCAGCTTTTTAGGATCCACAGAATCTTCTGAAGTGGAAGATTTCCTCTTTTTAGAAGTCTGGCTAGTGGATTCCTCCTCGGACTCAGAATCGGAGGTGGCCTTCTTCTTCTGAAGCCACAACAGAAGACGTGCCTCACGATCCCTTAATGTCTTAGCAGAAAAGGTTCTGCAGTGTTTGCAGTCTTTTGCAATATGTTTGGGGTGAAGGCAGTATAAGCAGTCCTTGTGAGGATCTTCTGAAAAGAGCCTGGCTTTCCCACAGGATCTGCACGGCCTGAGTAGCCTCTTCTTAGAGCTTTCAGCCATTATAAGGTATAAGATGGATCACAATACCTTAATGTAGAAGAAATTCAGCAGTTGAAAAGGTCAAACGTTCACACAGGAACAAACTGAGCAGAGCTCAGGGAGACTCCTTTCTCACACTAAGGCGGTTGGAAATCTGAGGTAGGAGTGTTTTGCCGGGGAGTGTGATGTCAGGGCTTCCTGCTGATTGGCTGAGTTTTGGACCAAACAATAAGGAGGTCTGGTTACCACATATTTCATTCTCTATGGGGTTTTCTATGCAGTTCTTTCATCTCTATGATACTGCTTTGGTCATTCTGTTACCGTGAGACTCCCACCATGACGATGGGGAAGATACAAGCATGTGAATCTATGAAAGATTCAATACTGGAGAAAAATAAGCACGTTATTGACGGGGATGAAATAGAGCAGCTTAAAGCCATAAAACAAGGTAAGCTCATTGGGCTTAGGGAAGAGCGTTGCTGTCGTGGCTCGAAAACAAGCTAAGAAAGGTGAGCAAAAAAAAAAAAAAAAGAGTGCCACAAAGGATCATAGATAACATGAAGAGTAAGAGCACATTTCACAGGTACAAAAGGAGGGACTACTAAGCATATTCACCAAACAAAGGGAGGCATTTACAAAGGACAGTAAAAGGAACGCATGAAAAAGCTGCGTGGTTCTTGAAGCCCATATTGTAGATACAGCACGCTGCCTAGGCGAGACATAAATAGGCGTTTTAAAAAACATTTACTAAGTTCAAATGGGTTCAGTGAAAAATACATCTTTCATGCTAGACTACGTTTCTCTTAAGGGCAGTTTTATTAACAGAATGTTAAATGTTATATAGCACTGGATTCTGGCACAAAGCCACTTAGCTTGCAAATTCATCGCCATTCAGATATCTTACAAGCTAACTCCCAGGGTCTAGTAAGATGCAGATCAGCATGGAGGAGACGCCCTCATTTTGAACTTTAGTACCAGGCTTCCGAGGTCTGTGGCCTTGTCCTACTTTGCAAGGAGGAACTGAAATGGAGCTGCGGATTGGCTGGGGTCATGATGGTGTCAAGGGAGGAAGTCTTCCTCAGATTTCTTTCGAATGATGGTTCACTCCTTAGGTCTATGTTTAAAAAGTTCCAGAGATCTGCACCCAGAACATGGACCGTACTGCCTCAAGGTATCTTCCTATTCAATCTGACCTGTACAATTTCATTTCCATTCTTTGACCCAAAAGATGCAGCAGAAGGTTTAATTTGTTATCGGCACTGGAGCTGGTAAAGTTCTTGGAGGCCACGTTCAGTAACACGTGCTGATTTCTTCATATTCAAGCAGAGCAGCCTGTCTTTCTATTCACTGGAGATTAGGTACATAGCTTGAGTGTGCTCCTACACACACTGGTAGTTAAACAACCTCTATCTCAATGTGATTAATAAAGAGTTGTGGCACCATGGCTTAAAAGCAGACCAGTTCCTCAGAGGCACAACTTTAGTCAAAGGGATTAATAGGCACATTTGCTATCTTTAGGGGGCATGATTTTCTCTCTGGTTAACTGCCAGGCCCCTCTAGGAGGGGTTTCAATGTGTAATCCCATCTGAAATGTAGTAAATTGTGTCATTTTGATTAAAGTAATTGGTTGTTGGTTTCTGAAAGAAAAAGGACTGGCTGGACACTGATTTATTAAGTTCACGTTACACATTGCTGAGTTTCGAGTTTCAGTCCACAACAGCTTTATGAGTCAGCATTTCACTGCCTAGTAACACCTAAAGACAAGTGCTAAAAGGGGCACTTCGTACCCATTTTGAAGGTCTACGGTACGGTGACACCCAACAGATATGAAAGCCCCCACATTAACACAACTGGGGCTAATAACTTGTGACTGCCTTGAGACCTTCTGAGCCAGATTTCTTAAAAATAAAATACATGGGGCTTTACATTATGAACGCTCCTACAAATTCAATAGTATGGGGTTTTTCATTGTTAACATCTTTCCAAATGGCAGATTGTTTTAAATTGTGAATTCTCTAGGAAATGCAATAAAAACAGGCATTTACTTGTGAACTCTGACAAATGCAACTGAAGTGGATTTACAGGTTGCCTTCTCTTTCAAAAATAAAAGGTGGAGATTTTACACAGAAAACTGAAGGACAAACACAGTAGGAATAAGCTTAATACATATGTCCCTTTTCTTGGTCTGGCATTTGAAAATGGTTGAGCTCTCTAAAATGCTTGATATCCCCAGAGGCAGATTTAAGGTTGACGTCAATGTATATAAATGTTTGATGGATTTCTCTAGGTAGGAGACCACATGGTCATGTTTATTTTCATCTTGGTCAACATGCTTCCTTTCTTAAATGCGATGGTAAAGGAACTAGCCCTCTCACTTTAGGTTGTGAAGGAGGCTTACCCTTTTTGACTGTGAAAAGCCTGATGCTTCCAGTCGGTCCATATAACAGCATTTCTGTTTTTTAGGTCTCGCACCTGCGACGCATCGCGAAGCGATGTTGCAGCGAGACCTAAAGTCTGCTTTCAAGGAGACAGGCACGCGCAGCATGCCGGAACAGGTCGCGCGAGCGTTCACCATCTCCTGTCCCCTTGAAAGCCTCATGCACTTCTCGCATACACACACAGCCACACCCCCTGCTTTCGTTTTGCGCGCACACAAAGCGCACACAGAGACACACGAGCGCACACACACGCACGCACGCACACACACACACTCACACACACCAGCGCACACATACAGAGACACACCCCCCCCTCTACAACTAAGCCCCACTCACCGCATTGGCGCCACTCCGGACTTCTGCAGCCTCTGCGGGGCTCTCCCTCGGGCATAGGAGCCCCGCGTCACCACTGCTCCTCTGGGTCAGCCACTCCGTGGGCGCGGGCTTCAGAAGATGGAAGTCCCGACGCACGACAGGTTTCGGCAGTGCACGCTCACGTCTTGTTTTGAAAAATTGGTTTGCCGGCATGTGTGCCAGGAAATTAAATTAATTTCAATCGCAGGGAATACTTCTGGCACGGCAACAATAGCTTCAACTCGGCATGAAAGCTGCAGCCACCACCACCACCCCCTCTTCAACATTCTCCAAATACCACTTCACTAAAAATACAGACAGACCCTGAGGGAAAAAAAAAAACAACACACACACAGGCGCAGCCTGGAATACAGACTAACAGCTCCAAGACCCGAACCAGCAATCAATAAAAATGCAGAGACCACGGTGTGTGTCCTGATCATTTAAGTGATCCAGAGCTGCGGAGGACGCTACACACTGCATAGTTCTGGAAACAACTCTTCTCCCTGAACATCTGGAAGTCTCCAGGACTGGCTCGTCGGTGCATAGAACATCAAATCAGAGTGGATAACTGGTGCGCGGGTCGCACGTGCATCGTGAAAAGCCCGTACCTAGTTCGAATTTCCATGAAATAAATAGGGAGACTTCTCGATGTGAAGGCATTTAGACTGTGGGAATTCTGTGCGGCCAAGACCGCTTATCCTGGTTCTAGATGGATTTATGAGGATCGGTTACACGTTACAGGGCCATTATACTCCACAGACACCGCACACCGGAGCAGCGCACGGCGGGATTGCTAGCACAATGGCACATATTGTACATGCACGTGCCCTGCAGGTACTGAGTCCTGCCCCTGCTGCTGACACCGCCCCCAGCTCCTTGGACTCCCCCAGATGGAGGGGCCTGGGCACCGTAACGTAATCTACCTTGGGGCGCAGGGAGGGGCCTGTGACTCACACTTCCTCTCTGGTGCTGTGCCGTTGTTTCGTGGCCAGTGTTACTCGGCGCTGCTCCGAGACCAGCCTGCGCCCGTAGAGCTCCCGCGGGGTCAGTGAGGCAGTGCCAGGGAATGGGGGGCATTGGGTCTACGAGGGGCTGGTGGTACTTGGGACACACTCATTCAGGGGGTGCCGATACTGTGCAGAAACTGAAGGGGGCGGCTGCGCTATAGGAGAAGAGATGGATGAAGGGGGCTGACGTTCCCTCATGAACCATGGATTATAAGGAACGGAGTGAGGGGGCAAATAGGGTGCTGCTGGGGCACAGGAGTAAACGGGGTGGTGCTGCTGTCGCACAGGAGTAAACGGTTGGTGTTGCTGTTATACCAAAGTAAACGCGTGGTATTTATGTGGCACAGGAGTTAAAAGGATGGCTGTGGTACATGAATAAACGTGATGTTGCTGGGGCACAGAAGTAAACTAACAGGTGTTACTGGGCCACAGGAGTAAACGGGGTGGTGCTGATGTGGCACAGGCGTAAATGGGTGGTGTTGCTGTTATACCAGAGTAAACGCATGGTATTGATGTGGCACAGGAGTAAACGGGGTGGCTGTGGTACATGAATAAACGTGATGTTGCTGGGGCACAGGAGTAAACGGGTGGTGTTGCTGATATACCAAAGTAAACACGTGGTATTGATGTGGCACAGGAGTTAAAGGGATGGCTGTGGTACATGAATAAACGTGATGTTGCTGGGGCACAGAAGTAAACTAACAGGTGTTACTGGGCCACAGGAGTAAACGGGGTGGTGCTGATGTGACACAGGCGTAAATGGGTGGAGTTGCTGTTATACAGGAGTAAATGAGTGGTATTGATGTGGCACAGGAGTAAACGGGGTGACTGTGGTACATGAATAAACGTGATGTTGCTGGGGCACAGGAGTAAACTATTTGGTGTTGCTGAGGCACATGAGTAAACGGGTGGTATTGCTGTGTGGCAAAGGAGTAAACGGGCTGGTGTTGCTGGGACACATGAGTAAACTGGGTGGTATTTCTTACGTGAAAAATTAAAACAGTGTGGTGCTGAGAGAAACGGCACAGGGGTATTGCAAACTGTAATCCCTGGCTGACCTCGGGATTGGGTTCAGGCAGTGGAACCAAAACCACAAAACAATAGTAAAGCTCCAATAGACCAAGAGTAAAGGTAAGATTTTTATTGAGACAACACTGAGGCCCCAGTTCAACCCTCCAATGTCATGAAACAAACAAGGACCGGGTTCTAGTCACCCTTCATAAATCATAGGTAAACTCGCACCGTCCTCTGCATGAGTGCCGTTCCTGGCACTCCCCAACGGAGGGCACCGTGCTAAGAAATGGCCGACAATGCCACTCGAGCTTGTCTGTCACAGAACCAAAGGCGACCGAAGATCCCCGGTCTACTGTCCCCCGCAAGAATGCCGGTCCCGGCACTCACCAACGTGGGGTACAGTGGATACGCTGTGGTCAACAATGTTGCTCAAGCGCGGGGTACTTTACTCCGGGGCTGGAGCGACTGCCCTCGGCTCCCCCCAAAGGTATAGGGATTCTTAACCTGATGTGCAACGTTCCTCAGGTCGAACTAGTGGGGAGACTACTGGTTCTCCAGAGTACTGTCCCAGACTGTCGATATTAAATACCCTCGAGCGTTTGTTGGGACGCGCAGGAGCAGCCGCTCGACTGACGCTTGTTTCTCGTGTAGTCAGGAATGGTACAAACAATGTCCCCGGCAGACCCACCACGAAGTCCCCAGCACGCTCTCTCGGATCGTGAGAGCCGTCGCTCAACTCGCTGACTCACCCTCACCTCAGCGCGCTCGGGCAGGAAGAAGTATAAAGGAACGCTGTTCCTTACCTCACGCAGCGATTCCGTACCTCTGGTCTGACTCGGCAATATCCGACACTGTTCTGGGCGGCCGCCATCGTTTAAGTGCTTCCTGGCGTGCGCATGCGTCGCACACAGCATGACGGGATGTGTAGGTCCATCGGGGCTGCTGCTGGGAGATGTAGTTCAGTCTTCGTCCGTGATTGCGATACGGGCCAATAGCGCCCCGTTTGCTGCTCAGTATCCCCACGAACCGTGACACAAACGAACAGTTACATTGAGATGGCAGGACGGAGTTTGGGGGTCTCGCCTAGTGGTGAAGTCGAGTGACTCGTAGGCGGTGGGACTGGGTGCAATAAACAGAGCCAGGGCTGGTGATCGGCATGACAGCTGCAGGGAGGCGGGGCCGAGAGCGGGGCTACCCTGGGAACTGGGGCAAGAATGGCACACTGGTCTTTCAGACTGCCAGTGCCGAAGAGTAGTAAGTGTGGGTGCACGACTGGCACAGCTGGGAAGGACACCTGTTGGTGAAAGCGGCACAGCGGGGGGTTAGGACACATTGACTCCCTGGGGGGAATTCCACTGCTGGACGAGGGGGACGCGCACCACTGCCGAGCTTCAGTAACACCAGGCTTCTCTCCACAGCCCTTCACGCCAGTCCAGGGATCAGAGGCGACAAGCACAGGTAAGCCCCGGGGATTCGGGAAACCCTCAGACAGCATGAGTGAGTGAATAAGTGAGACCATTTATGTAGAACTCCCTAGGGACCAAAACCATATCTTGGCGCCCAGAACACTCTGGTGTGCATGCAAGTTCGAAAGGGGGGGTGGGGTGGGGAAGTGATTTTCTTGTGTGTTTTTCAATCAGATATGGGAAAGTACACCGTCGTTTTTATTGACCGAGTAAATATTTCTAAAAACAAATCCTAAAATGTGCTAATACGTAGTTGTATGCCTAAATATGGAGTGCGTTTACTTCTATTTTAATGTAAACATTTTATATGTTGTTGTTTTTTTTATTGTGTTACCAGAACTCCGTCGGTGACATTACTGCATCGTGATACGTCTACCTTGTATGCAGCATATGTCTTTCCTTATCTGTACACATGAAGGTATTAATCCATGCGAATAAAAACAGATGCAGCCTAAGTTAACATGTTATTTGCAAGAACACGCATCCACACGCTCCTTTCCACAGAGCAAAGGACACATTTCATGTCATTATAAAGCGTCTGTTGCCATTTAATTCTCAGTGCGATTCTTTCATATCAGAGGTGTGACCACGAGGACAGGACCCACAGCAAATTTTTATGATAACCACTGTATGTAAATAACTTCCATTTCGAGCCACAGTAGGGAAATGTGGATATCCTGAAAAAGTGTCAGTAGAACCTGAGATCATTCCATGTTATGTGAAGGACTGAAGGGACATTTTTGTTATAGTGCATTAGTACAAGACAGGTCCCTAGAGGGCACCGTTTTCAGCAACATTTGCAGCATTTCAGCTGCTTTGGCAGAAACTCGCTTAAAAGTGCAGGAGTTGTACTCTATTTTATCAAGATCTCTTCGTAGCTTAAAAAACAGTGACCACGTGCCATGTCTAGTGAAGATTTCAGGAAAATGTATTAAACCTACAATCTGTCAACCATGAAAGGTCTGCCTTGTCAGAAAGAGGGTGCACATGTGGTCTCCAGTTCTGTGCCGGTCTCAACCTACATGATGGCTCTGCTTATGTTTGAAGGAGTTTGTTCAGCACATCGCTGCCTTCTGTCTGGCCCCATGCCGCCCTCAGAAATCCCAGAGTGCCTTTCCACACAGTATGGTTTGTTCAATGTAGTGCTTCGTGGTGGTTCTCACTGGATTAAGGGTTGAGTCCTCTTTGGCACTATGCGTGCGAGTTTGCTGGGGACCTAGGGTGGTGTTTTCAGAAACCAAGTCTTGCGCACCGCGCGTGAGAACAGTGCAAATTCGTTTGAGGGTCAGATGTCACACTAAGAGGGACGATTCGCACGCACAGTTGAGCATTGTGACCTGAACCCGCAGCCGTGCTGGCTTGGGAAGAGCGCAGGCTGCCAGCCAGACTTAGCCAGAGGCCGCATACACTCACTGCACATGTGGTGAGCATACGTCATCATAATGTGTTCAGACATTTAGCGGCAGCCTGATCAGGCCAACCACATGTGTGACTGCAGCGGTGCAAGTAGTCACAAGAAATCCAGTTGAGTCCAGTAGTCAGATCCTGGGACTCCACGTCATGTGTCAGTTTGACCAATAGGGCATTTAGGCAGCTGCTGACTGTCCTGCTTTGCCCCCACAGATGAGGACCAATGTGCACTGCTTAGACCGTAAGTGAACTGCCACGGCCCGTCATCAGACCGGCCTGTGTGAGCCTTCTCCCAGTACAGCCATAGATGGCCTCCAGTGAGTGACTTCATATCTATTCAGTACACTTTCTTCCCTTTCCTACTCAACTGAGGTTTTGGAGTTATGTTTGGTTTTATTTTGGTGTATAATTCATTTTAGATTTTTTTTTTTTTTACATTTTACAGTTGTGGCTTCCTTTGAAGTCATCAATGCCAAGTGTTGTATAATATCACTTCCCGTGATGTCATCAGTTTCATATTAGCTCTCATCCTTAAAAAAATGGAAAAATTCAGAGCACTGTGTTTTGTTTAGAGGGTAGCGAGCAGTAATACTTTGCTGTATTTCACCATTCTACGAAGGTGCACATATGACTGATGTCGGACATGTTGTGTTATCTTGGATTGCGCGTGGTAGAGCAAGTTTTCGTTCTTGTCATTTGTGTGGCCCATGCATGCAAGAAAGAATAAAGCAAAAGAACCCAAAGGCTAAAGAAGGACTCAGTGTCTCTTAAAGTAGGTATAAAAAACAATATATACACCAAGAATAGTGCAAGTCCTATTCACAGCAAACACGAAGACAAGCTACAAATAAGTACTGCCTGGTTGTGCCTCACCTACTGAGCAAGAGGAGAATCCAAAGTTGGGACTGCACCTAAATATCAGGACCAGATCTTGTTAATTCCTCAAGTTTACATTCGAAATAAATTCAAAGACTCATAGATTTCCCAAATTTTTTTTATACAAATTCTGCAAGTTAAAACGTCACCAGAAAGGCCTACAAAAACATCACCTTACAACAATGGCACTTTAGAAGGCATATTTTTTAAATCCGTCTATAAGCAGGATATAAACTCTGAACAAAGAATTTAAATAAAGAATCATTCAACAGTTTACTGTCAAATGTCTGACTGTACAAATACGTTTTACAGAGTAAAAGAGGTCATGCTTGGAGAAAAATCAATTTTCTGCTAAAAGATGGATTTTGAATGCTGAAAAAGTATAATTTTATGCAGGAAAAATGGCAGAGATGGATATTAACTATATTTTACATCTTGTTTCTACATCATGCTTGTGTCACTTTTAAAATGTACAAAGTCAAAGGGAAACTTCAATGCATCATGCTATTTTCCCATGTCAGGTAATTATACTGATCTGAGAATAAGTATAAATGTTGACAATTTTAAGTGGACTTAAAATTGGCAATACAAAAAAAGGAACATGGGTATGCAGCCAAATGTTGCCTAAATTACACTTTAAACAATTTTGTACAAAAATATTTCTGCATACTGTATAACAAAAAAACTTCTGTTCTGGACTTCAATGCTATTAACATTGAACACAGCTGAGAACTAAATTGGAAGATCTAAGAACAGGAAATGAAAATTATACAACCAAGCACATGCTTAGGTACTTAAATAACAGTAGTCTTTGAAAATAAAGTCTTTGTTCCAGTGTAAATAACAGTCAACATCTGTTTTGAATCGCTAGCGCTGGAAGATCTTGGTATTCCGCATTAAATGGCACAAATTGAAGTTCAAGATAAAGGTCTCAAAACATATGTACTCCTTATTCGCAATGATGAATAGTTGATACCGTCTGGAAAATCCACATCTCATTGGAAAATAAAATTCTAGCTTATTTTTTTTTACATGACGTAGAAATATTTACAGTTGTACTTCAACTAACTTTTCTCAGGAGTTTCTCCTCCACTTGACCAAACTGTACAATTACAGACATCTCCGCTATAAATTGTTCGCAGCTTTCCTTTGTTACCTGCTTACAGTACCTGAAGTCAAGTGAACATATATTACCACAGCGTTTAAAGTAAGTGAGGCACTGATCTGTAATCTTATTGCAATCTGAAAGACAAAAAATACAGACATCAGTGGAATCGTTTTACATAATGATATAGTTTACTACAGATCTGTAGGAATAGGCACGTTTACCCCGCAGTCTTTCTTCCAGCAGGGTATCACAACGCGGTAGTTACAACGACCGCGTTGTGATTCCGCATACTATTACTCTGCAAGTCGTAACAACGACTTGCGGAGGGGGGGCGCTGGATGTTGGAATAGTATAATTTACTAATCCAACTCCAGTCTGTGCAGACACTAGGGAAGGTGTTGGATTTTAAACCCAACACCTCCCCCCCCCCCCCCGCAAGTCGTTGTTCCGACCTGCGGGGTAATGGTGTGCGGAATCACAACGCGGTCGTTGTAACAACCGCGTTGTGATTCCCTGCGGGAAGAAAGTTTGGGGGTAAATGTTGTTTACCCATCTGTAGCTATGCAAATAATATGAAATATGAAAAACATGAGCTAGCCTCAAGATGCAGCTAAAATTCAGCACAATTATATATGGTGATCTCTAATATTCATAAACAGTATAAAAGCACAAGTTACTACTTGTGTAACAATATATCTGTAAGAGACATTAGTTAGTGATAGATTCCTTACCTTAGAATATCCCCAAGCGTCAGACTGGATCCGGAAAGTTTTTAGTCAGCAGTACCCCTGCGCGTCGGTAGGTGGCGTCGTGCAGCTCCGCGTCCGTTGCTGGTGTCATAAGCGCCGAGATGACGTCACGGAGACTATTTAGGCGCCACCAATGCGTGCTGACGTCTGTTCTGTACACGACTTTCCGCGCCAGGAACGCAGAGCCATGGAAGAAACTGACCACTGATGCCATGAAACTAGGGCCTTGAAAGGGATGACCTTAACCCTAGAAATCAGTTCGTAGAATGGGGAGGATGGGTGGGGCAGTAAGGAATCTATCACTAACTAATGTCTTTTACAGATATATCGTTACACAAGTAGTAACTTGTGCATATGAAAGAGACTAGTTAGTGATCGATTCCTTACCTTAGAATAGATATCCCTAAAATACCAACCCTGGTGGTCAGTCTGCGAATAAGATTACACCAGAAAGTCACGGAGAACAGAACGGCCAAAGAAGCCATTTCTCTGGACTTGACTGTCAAGGCAGTAATGCTTGGTAAACGTGTGCAGCGAGGCCCACGTAGCTGCCTGACAAATGTCCTGCAAGGGAACGTCGCGTCTCAAGGCAGTGGTGGCTGCTGTTGCCCTGATGGAATAGGCACGCAGCCCCACAGGAGGCTCCTTCTTAGCTAACGAGTAACAGGACTTGATGCAGAGAACGACCCAATGAGAGATAGTCCGTTTGTACACGGCCCGACCTTTTTTTGGCGCCCATGTAGCCTACAATGAGCTGGTCATCCACTCGGAACTGCTGTGTGCGCTGCAGATAGAACGAGAGCCCACGTTTTGGGTCCAGACGGTGGAGCCTCTCTTCCTCTCTTGAAGGATGTGGAGGCGGAAAGAAGGTGGGCAAAGTGATGGTCTGCCCGATGTGGAAGGGCTTGACAACATTTGGCAAGAAAGAAGGACAGGTTCTTAAAACCACCTTATCCGGATGAACAGAAAGGAAAGGAGGTTTGGAAGAAAGGGCCTGGAGCTCACTCACTCTTCTAACAGAGGTGATAGCTACCAGGACAGCCGTCTTGAGAGTGACAAGAAGACGCAAAGGACAGTAATGAAGGGGCTCGAAGGGAGCGCACATCAGATATGTCAAGACAAGGTTAAAGTCCCATTGAGGCATAATGAACGGCATGGGAGGAAACGTGTGCATAAAGCCTTACAGGAAACGGTTACCAACTGGAGACTTAAAAAGTGAAAACTGATCTGGAAGCCGTAGAAAGGTGGAGATGGCCGAAAGATAACCTTTGACAGTGCCCAGAGCAGAGCCCTGCTGGGCCAAGGATAGTAGGAACTCAGGGGCAGAAAAGGGATCCACAGCCTTTGCTGTGCACCATGCCACAAACTTGTTCCACCTGCAGGCGTATATCGTCTTAGTGTAGGGACGCCTGGGCGCGAGAATGACATCACAGACTTCGGGAGGAAGATCGAAAGCGGTCAACTGCCGCAGCTCAATCTACACGCATAGAGGTGGAGGCCAGACAGGTTTGGGTGGAGAACCTCCAGGTGTTGAACCACCAAGGTAATGCCTTGATGTTCCAGCCGTGTACAGAGGCGCAGAGCCTCCTGACATAGGGTCCAGGACCCCACCCCGCCCCGCCCCGTTTGTTGCAATACCACATGGCGGTGGTGTTGTGCATGAACTCCTGCACCACACTTACCCGGACAGAGGGAAGGAATGACTTCAGTGCAAGTCGGATCGCCCGAATTTTCAAAAGGTTGATATGGAATCGGGACTCTGCCGGAGACAAGAGGCCTCTGATCTCCGCCTCTCCGAAGTGGCCTTCCCATCCCAGGAGGGACACATCCGTCACCACTGTGTGCTCCAGGTGGGGAAGGGAGAGGGATCTGCCATTGACCCAATCGCGATTTTTTAACCACCACTGCAATTGTCGTGCAGTGCCCTCAAAGATCTGGACATGATCGGATAGGTTGCCCTGATGCTGCGCCTACTGGAACTTTAGGTCCCACTGCAGAGCCAGCAAATGCCATCTGGCATGTTGCACTAGCAGGAGGCCATCAGGCCCAGGAGCCGGAGGGTCATCCTGATTGAAACCCGGGATAGAGGCTGAAAGATCGGAACCCTAGCGTGATTATCCCGGACTCGCTGCTTGGGAGGATAAACCCAAAACCGCGTCGAATCCAGAACCGCTCCTATGAAGGGGAGCTTCTGAGAGGGACTCAGGTGCGACTTCGGCACGTTGATGGAGAACGCCAGCAAATGCAAGAGATCAGCCGTAGTCTGAAGGTGAGTGACACCTGCCTGGGGCGAGCCAGCCTTCAACAACCAGTCATCGAGGTAGGGGAAGACTGACACCCCTGACCTGCGCAGGTGAGCTGCGACCACCGCTATTACTTTTGTGAACACCCGTGAGGCACTGGTAAGGCCAAAGGGGAGCATGGCAAACTGAAAATGCTCCTGGCCTACTGTTAACTGCAGGTAAAGCCGGCGGGCCGGCAGGACGGGGATGTGCAAATATGAGTCCTGCAAGTCCAACACTACCATCCAGTCTCCAGGGTTGAGGGCAGCCAAGACCTGAGCCAGAGTCAACATCTTGAACTTCTCCTTACGGAGGAAGCGACTGACGTTCCTAAGGTCCAAGATGGGACGCAGACCCCCTTTGTCCTTCTTGGGGACCAGAAAGTAGTGGGAATAACAACCACTCCCTACTTCTGGCCCAGGAACGCATTTGGTGGCCCCGTTGGCCAAGAGGGCCGTGACTTCCTGCTGGAGAAGTGCCAAGTGTTCCCCCGACATGCTGCGGTACTGAGGTGGCATGGCTGGAGGGGTGGACTGAAAGGGGAGGGAGTAACCCTTGCGGATGATCTGCAACACCCGCTTGTCTGATGAGATAGCGTGCCAGTGGGGGAGGTGATGGCGGATCCTGCGACCCACTGGCGTGGGGTGCCCCCAAAGCTCGAATTAGGAAGGTTTGGAGGTAGAAGCAGCCGGGCGGAGGTGGACTGACCCCCACGCTGATTCCCAGACCCGCCCCTGCGGAAACCGTGTCCGTGCTGAAGCTGGTTCTGCACGGGCTTGCTGAAGGAACGTGCCTGGGCACTCCTTCCGTGGCCACTAAGGAGCGAAAGCCAGGAGAGGCTGTGCTTTTCGTGGAAAGACCTAAGGACTTGGCCGTGGCCCGCGAGTCCTTAAAACGCTACAGCGCACTGTCTGCTTTATCGCCAAACAGGCGAGTGCCATCAAAGGGCATGTCCATGAGTGAGCTTTGGACATCTGGTGAGAACCCAGTAGATGTCAACCAGGTGTGGTGACGGAGCACCACAGTCGTAGAAATTGCCCTACCTAGTGAGTCTGTGGTGTCCAAACCACACCGAATGGCGAACTTAGCCGCATCTTTACCCTCGGCAACAGCTTGGGAAAGCACATCTTGGATCTCTTCAGGACACTGAGGCAACACCTGTGCAACTTATCCCAGACGTGTGGGAATAGCGGCCCAATAGGCATGCAGTGTTCACAGACCGCAGCCCTAAGCTGGCTGAAGAGAACAACCGCTTGCCGAACTGCTCCAGCTTCTTAGAATCTTTTTCCGGCAGAGCGTGGGAAAGGCACTCTGGGACGTCGAAGCTTGGATGACCAGGCTCTCGGGAGTAGAATGATTCATCATTAAGGCAGGGTCACCGGGCAATGACGCCTGCCGATGTTCTTATCCACAGGGGCCCCTGTGGCTGGCCGCGACCAAGTGCCCAGTAAGACGTCATTGAGGGCGTCATTAAATGGCAGCAGGGGCTCCGACGAAGTGAACGCCGTCTGGAGCACCTCAGTGAGGAGATTAGTTATTAGGGCCACCGTAGGGAGATCAAGGTTGAGGACCTCAGCATCCCGACAGAGCACCACCGTGTAAGAAGCGCCCCCTTCCATGGTAGGCGGGGTAGAGGAGACATCAAGGCTGCCGGCCTCCTCTAACTCGTCCGCCTAGTCCTGCTCAGAGTCACACTGCCGAGCAAGAGGGTCCTCGGACCCTCCCAGTCGTCCTCCAACTCCGGCGTATGTGGTACAGACCGCGGCGGCAGGGCAGGGACGGAACAAACGGCGCCAGGAATGGCGCCGGACGGGGCCAAACCGGTGCCATGTCCCAATGCGAATCCCAGGTAGGTACAAAATTGTCCTGGAACCGGGGCAGAGGCGGAACAAATGGTATCCACTTCGGCAGCCTGGGACCTTGTCGCGCCGTGGCCGGAGCCAGCGGCGGCTTGACAGGATCCGGACACAGGACCGTAGGGCCAAAAGGTGCGCCGGCGGGAGCCCGAGGCCTAAACAGGCGGTCCATGGTAGCAAGAAATTCTTGCACCTGTGCGGGAGTCGCCGACGGACCGGATAAGGTGGGTCGGCCGCGGGACTCCCGGGCTCCGAAGGAGCCGCAGGGGCAGAATGCCTGTCTGCATCCAGGGACCTACGGGGGTACGTCGGAGAGCGACAACGCTTCACCGACTTCTTTTTGTGTCTTAAACTTACCCGAATCCGAGGGTGAAGACTTGGAGCATGAGGAGTGATGATGGTGGCCTCGTGAGCATTCTCTGGAGCAGCCCCTGGACCGTGAATGGCGCTGGGACGAGTGCAGGATCTCAAGAAGCTTCCGGCACTGCTCCCTCAAGGCCTACGGGGCCTTGGCCAGACAGTCCATACAGGACCTAGAGTCGTGGTCGCTCTCCAGGCAGTAGACAGACGTCGTGGGGGTCCGTCACCGGCATATTGCGACAGCAGGCCCCACAAGACTTAAAACCAAGCATCCCTACGTGCACCAGAGTAGACTCACAGGAGACAAAAGTCTCAAAAAGTGACTAAGGTACATGCTCTAATCAGATCTGCGCTTACTGGAGCAGAGAAAGAAAGAACTGACGTCAGCGCGCATGGGTGGCACCTAAGTAGCCTCAGTGACGTAATCTCGACGCTTACAACGCCAGAGACGGACGCATAGCCGCATGACGCCACCTACCGACATGCAGGGGTACCGCTGATGAAAAACTTTCCGGATCCAGTCTGATGCCTGGGGATATTCTAAGGTAAGGAATCTATCACTAACCTGTCTCTTTCAGATTAGCAATTTCATTTATTTGCAGGTGGAGTGGAGGTGAAAGAAAAAGTTACTAACTTATAATATGTTACCTACCCCGTAAACATCTGGGTTGTAGCTTGCAGTGCTGTTGATTCACACGTTTTGCATTCTCCTGCCAGCTAGTGTTGGGCTCAGACGTTGCAAGTTGTCTTTCTTTGACTAGGTCCTTTTGAGTCACAAGATATGATGCTACTCCTCCCATAGTAGGGAATGTGCATGGGCACAGACTATTTTTAGGTTATCGCACAGAGGGTGAGCGCAAAGAGTAGTTAGTAGCGAGAAAATGGTGATCATGCCAATGGGGTTTAAAACAATGTATATGAAACAAGTTACTTACCTGTAACTTTAGTTCTCTAGTATTGGTAACTTTCATAGATTCCCATTGCTTGTATCATTCCCCGTCGTCGGAATGGGAGCCTCGGTAATAATATATATATATATATATATATACCTAGGTAAATACACCCTAATAGGTGCAAAAAAGTAAAAAATTAGGCCTAGGCCTCATTACATTTTGTAACCTATAGGTGTCCTTATGTAAAAAGACCCAAACTTACACTAGCAACCAAGCAGATTAGCCTCACCCTGTGGAACCTTCCTGAGAAAGCTCAGAGCCTCAGATTTTCGTAGCCGTTGCCTTGCCACCGAATCACCTAGACCAAGAGTGAGCTTTCCCAGGGGAGGAGGGTGGGCGCATGGGAATCTATGAAAGTTACCAATACTGGAGAACTAAGGTTACAGGTAAGTAACTTGTTTCTTACTCCAGTATTGGAACTTTCATAGATTCCCATTGCTTGTATCAGAGTAGATAGCATTTAGCCTGCCTCAAACATTTCGTTCCTAGTTACTCATTATCATCAACAAATGATACCACATATCATCATAAATATAAATTAGTAACCACAGCATAATAAACGAAATGTGAGAAAAAACATAGGAAGGAGGGAAGAGAGGAAAGCTCACCTCTTACTGGAAGAGATTTCTCAGGACAGCTTGACCAACACCGAATCCCCCTTTGCAGCCGCGTCCAGGCAGTAGTGTCTCGTGAATGAGTGAGTACTGCTCCATGTGGCCGCTCTGCAAATATCCTTTATCGATACTCCTGCAAACAGTGCTGTAGATGAAGAGATCGATCTTGTGGAGTGTGCCTTCACCCGTCCTTCCAACGGTTTGCCTGCCGCTTGGTGGCAGAAACGGATTGCACTCGATATCCATCTAGAAATCCCTTGTTTTGACAACGGAAATCCTTTCCTTGGGGCTCCAAAAGCCACAAACAGCTGGGGCGTCTTCCGAAATCCAGCTGTGCGTTGAAGATAGAATTTTAAACATCTCTGAACGTCCAGAGAATGAAGTGTCCTCTCCGCCTGGGTTGAGGGCCGAGGAAAAAAAGAATGCAGAACCACCGGTTCATTAAGATGAAAGTCTGTCGGTACCTTCGGAATGAATTTGGGGTTCATCCGGAGGATCAATGTATCGTTCTTGAACTGTAAGTAAGGTTCTTTGATCGTCAAAGCCTGAAGTTCTCCCACTCTCCTTGCCGAGGTGAGTGCCAGCAGAAGCGCCACCTTCCATGATAGGAACTTTAAGTCTGCCTTATGTATTGGCTCAAATGGCGACCTCATCAGCTGAGCCAGGACTACATTCAGATGCCAAACCGGGGGTGGAGGCCGAACTGGCGGAAACACTCTAAACAGTCCTTTAAGAAATTGCTTTATCACTCTTGCTGATAACAGAGAAGGACCAGATCTTGTTCGCCTATATCTGGAAATAGCTGCCAAGTGGACCTTGATGGAAGCATGAGCCAGACCTGCCTGAGCCAAAGAAAGAATGTATGGTAAGAGTTGATGTGGAGCTGATGAGAATGGCTGTACTCCTTCTCTCTGGCACCATAAACAAAACCTTTTCCACTTAGATCTATATGTTTTATTAGTGCTAGGAGCTCTTGCTTGTGATAATATGTTCCTGCATTCCTCCGGAATGTCTAGATCCTTAAACTCTGTGTTCAGGAGCCATGCTGTCAACTGAAGCGAGCTCGGGTTCGGGTGAAGGACCTGGCCGTTGGACATAGATAGAAGAGTCTGGCTGGAGTGAAGCTGAATGGGCTGTTCCTCCGACAGAAGAAGCAACTCCGTGAACCAGAACTGGCGAGCCCAGGCGGGCGCAATCAGTATCATCCTGCACCTGTCCATCTTGAGTTTCTTGAGGACCCGAGGAATGAGGGGGAATGGCGGAAAGGCATAAACTGGTGTTCCCTGCTTGCGTAACACCGGCATTTCTTGTTGACCGGAGTGGCAAACAGGTCGATCGCTGGGGTCCCCCAGCGGGAGAAGTTGTCCTTGACCACTGCGTCGTCCAATTCCCACTCGTGTGAGACTGCCTTCAGGCGGCTTAACGTATCCGCCTTCGTGTTGCATACTCCCGGAAGGTGTTCCACCACAAGCCTGATGTTCTGCAAGATTGCCCATTCCCATAGCAGCTGGGCCTCCTGAGAAAGCAGTGGCGATCTTGTGCCTCCCTGCTTGTTGATGTAATGCATTGCGGTGGTGTTGTCCGTACGCACTAGGATGGCCGAATTTGAAATCCTTGGAAGGAAAGCCAACATTGCCCATCGAATAGCTCTCAGCTCCAGAACATTGATATGTAAGCGACGTTCTCCTGGCGTCCAGTGTCCACTTACTTGCAGATCCTGCATGACCGCTCCCCAACCCTGAAGGGAGGCGTCTGTTGTAATGACGCGAGGAGCTGGCGCCACTCTGAAACTGAGACCCACGAGAGGTGAGATCCTCTCATCCACCATGAAACTGACTGTTTCATCCGCTGGGTGACAGTTACCCTGTCGTTGAAGGACCCTTCCACCTGCTTCCACTGAAGGTCCAGTTCCTCTTGCAAGGGGCGCATTCACAGCCTGCAGTGCGGAATCAATTGAATACAGGAGGAAATCGACCCTAGAAGAGATTTGTACCTCCTGACTGTCATCCAACTTCTCTTTTGTAATCGAGCGGCTGAAGACCTGAGTTTCATCTGTCTCTCTTCCGATGGGAAGGCCTTGCACACCTGAGTATCGAGTATTGCTCCCAGGAACTTTACTGAAGATGCTGGTTGAAGAACCGATTTTTCTCTGTTGAGTTGTAAACCCAGGTGAGTGAAGAGATTCAAACATGTCTCCACCGCCTCTGACGCTGCTTGTAAACTTGGTGCCTTCAGCAGCCAGTCGTCTAAGTACGGGAATACTTCCAGCGACTGTCTTCTCAGAAAAGCCGCTACAGGGGCCAGCACCTTCGTGAATATCAGGGGTGCGGATCTTAATCCGAATGGGAGCACCATGAACTGGAAGTGACTCTTGCCTACTGTGAAGCGAAGGAAACGTCTGTGAGCTGGGTGGATCGGGATATGAAAATAGGCATCTTCCAGGTCTAACGTAGCCATGAAATCGCCTGGATTCAAGAGGCGCAATATGTCCTGGAGTGAAATCATCCGAAACGACAGTTTCACGAGATAGGTATTGAGCTCCCTTAAATCCAGGATTGGACGCCACTTGTCCTTTGCTTTGCGGATCAGAAAAAACCGTGAATAGAAACCTTCTCCTCTTTGTGATAGGGGAACACGTTGGATCGCCCCTTTCCGAAGCATTTGTTGAGCTTCCAACTGCAGAAGGTTGAGATGTTTCGAAGTAGTGGCGTGGGGAGCTCTTGTAGTTGGAAATTCCTGGAATTCTAGCGTATGCCCATGTTGGATGATATTCAATACCCACTGATCCGATGTTATTTCTTCCCAGCTGCTCAGATGTTGAGTTATCCTGCCGCCCACTGGAGAACCATGGAGCGGAGGAACAGTTGGCAGAGTCAGGAGGCCGCTATTGACGCTTGCCAGCGTCCTTGCCCTGACGCCCTTGACGTCCACGAGAACTCTGACGAGAGAAAGACTGAGATTGTGACTGCCTCTGATAATACTGATTGCCATACTGAGGTCTGTACGACTGACTGCTGAGAGTACCGTTGTTGCTGATAGCCACCTCTTGGCGAAGTGAAGCCTCTTCCTCGTGCTCCACGGAACGGTGTCTTCCTATATTGTAGGGTACCCAGAGCCCTAGCAGTCTCTGTGTCCTTCTTTATCCCCTGCAGGGTGTCATCGACATGTTTTCCAAATAACATGTCCCCATCAAAGGGTAAGTCAAGAATCTTATTTTGAACTTCCGGCCAGAAGTAAGTTGCTCGCAGCCAACCCTGCCGTCTAAGAACTGCCGCGCTACCCAGAGCACGGAACGAAGTGGTTGCGATGTCCATCGCGCAATCATTTCTGAAGAAGAACGTTGGCCTTCTTCAAGAAGCTTCAGTGCTTCGGCCTTAGGGTCATCCTCCAGTAGGTCGATATATGCCGCGACATCACTCCACATCTGGCGGACGTACCTAGCCAGAATAGCTAATGCATTGGCCGCCCTGACCCGCAAGCTCGTCATTGATGAAAAACGCTTCCCAGCGTTGTCCAACCTTCTACCCTCCTTGTCTGAGTTGTGAGGGTGGCTGAAGGATTCCGCGATCTTTTCTGCGCTGCTTGCGATATGACTGAGTCCGGTCTTGGTTGTCCAATCAAGCAGGCAGGACTGTCATCAGGAGCTTTGTACTTCTTTTCTGGCGCGGTAGAGTTGGAATAACCATCGCTGGGGCTTGCATTACTTTCTTTCCTTCTTCCCATATGTGCTCTACAATGGGAATCGAACGCACTGCCTTACGGTAAGCCTCTTTAAAATCATATAAAAAACAATCCGTAGATGTTGTAGGCATTGCCAGCTTGAAGCGTGCCGTGGCTCTCTCCATTAAGTTGAAGAAACCTCCTACATCCGCCGGAGGTGAATCTATCGGGTCCGGCACCGGAGCAGCCGAATCCGGAACAATATACTGATTCCATTCACTATCCGGGTTTTGATCACGATTGTCACCTGCTCCATCCTCATCTGAAGTGTCATCCTGGTCTGTTTGCCGATGACATTCCCCCTCTTCTTCCACATGTGCCGGGGGCACCGACTGAGTCGCCATCACCTCTGGCTGAACATTCGCCTGACCTTCCACTGGTCGCGACACCTTTCTGCCCCTATATTCCTCTAGCATAGCCCGTAAGTCCGTCAAAAGGCTCATGGGCATAGAAACCATGCCCGGCTGTACTTGGGCTTCCTGATATGCGACTTGAGTTTGCTGTCGCTGCTCTTGCTGGGCATAATACCCATCTTCCTCATCAGACTCATGGTACTTAAGATGCAACTGCGATGGACTATAAGCATCCCCATACATCTCATTCTCCTCTTCAGAATAGTCCTGTTCTTCCAATAACAGGGCTGGGGGGAATGGGGACACCTTTCTAGGTGATGTCATGTCAGGTGTTATCCTCCTTTTCCTTGGGACTGCCGTCGACGGCGTTATAAACGAGTCCACACTATCCGTTGCCATCGTCGACGGGGCCGTCGACGAGATCATCTTCGTCGTCGACTGATTCGCCATCGTCGACGGGATCGTCGACGGTATCGTCTTTGTCGACGAGATTGTCATCGTCGACGTGATTGCTACCGTCGACGGAACTGTCGTCGTCGACGGGATTGTCTTCGTCGACGAGGTGGTTACCGTCGACGTAGTGATCGTCGTCGACGCCGTCGTCGACATATTCTTCGTCGACGGCAACGTCGTCGAAGTTTTCGCCGTCGTCGTCTTCGTCGACGCGGGATGGCTCGTCGACGGTTGAGGAGACAAAGTCACTGAAGAGGCCTTAGAGCCTTTCTTAACCACTGTTGAAGCCTCTACAGATGGTTTCTTGAAGGACTTAGAAACTTTATCTTGATGTGAAGGCCCAGCTGAGCCCTCATCAAGTTTTGCCTTCTGCACCTGAGGTGCTTGCCTTTCCCTCTCCTTTACACTTCCGTGAGGAGATTCACCAGGCTCGGGCTTGCCAGACCTATCAGAGGTCCCACGCACAGGCTTAGAGGGGGGTTCAGATGATACCTCCACAGATGATCTACCCCTCTTCAGAGATGTCTTGGAAGACGTCGACCTGGCATCATCCTCATCACTGGAAACCACAACTTCTTTCTTTTCCAACTTCCTGAGCCAAATTAGTAATCTTCCCTCACGGTCCCGGAGGGTCTTAACAGACATCATCCTGCATAGTTTACATTCCTCTGCCTTATGGTCAGGATATAAACAATATATACAGTCTTTGTGCTTGTCTTCTGCATAAAGTCGTTTTTTACCACAACTGGCACAAGACCTGAACAGGCTCTTCTTTTCCTTATCAGCCATATTTGAAACTTAAACAAATCCTCACAGAAAAACTGTGTAAATAATACCTCAAAGTAGAAGTTAGAGCAGAGCTCTAAGGAGACTCCCTGTCACCAACGATACGGTAGAAAATCTGAGGCTCTGAGCTTTCTCAGGAAGGTTCCACAGGGTGAGGCTAATCTGATTGGTTGCTAGTGTAAGTTTGGGTCTTTTTACATAAGGACACCTATAGGTTACAAAATGTAATGAGGCCTAGGCCTAATTGTTTACTTTTTTGCACCTATTAGGGTGTATTTACCTAGGTATATATATATATATATATATATATATATTATTACCGAGGCTCCCATTCCGACGACGGGGATTGATACAAGCAATGGGAATCTATGAAAGTTCCAATACTGGAGTAAACATAATTCTATACAGATGTCTAACCAAGACACTATCTCCCGGTAGGAGAGTTGAGTGGATACATATGAATATAAGCTTACAGATTGAGTAATATACACAGACTGTAAATCAATTCTCCCCTATGCATGCGGTTAGTCAGTGGATGATGCAATTGTCTGAAGCAGAGTTCTTAATACTGTTTGGCCAACTCTACCCTGTTCACGAGCAAGAATATCTACGCAGTAATGTTTGGTAAAGGAGTGTAGAGGTGACCATGTAGCTGTTTGCAGATGTCAGTTATGTGAATATTCCCTATAAATTACATGATTGTCCCCTTACTCCTAGTAGAATGTGGACTAGGGGAAGTGGGGAGAACCCTTTTTGGTTTAAGGTAAAATGTTTGGATACATTCAAGGATCCATCTAGCTATACCACCTTTTGATATTGGGTGTCCATTACAAGGTTTAGCAAAGGCGACAAAAAAAGCTGTTGAGTTTTACGAAAAAGGTTTGGTTTGGCCAATTTAGTGCATTAAGCTTCGCTGACATTTATTACGTGAAGCACCCCCTCAGCTAGAGTCTGGGTGAAGGAAAAAATATTGGTAATTTAACTGTCTCATTAGGGTAGAAAGGTGAGACCGCCTTAGGAAGGAATTTTGTATCGATTTCAAGGACAACCCTAGCCTTGTGGACCTGGATAAAATGCTCTTGCAAAGCGAGGGCTTGCCATTTACATATGCACCTTAGCGAGGTGATGGCTATAAAGAAATTAATGATGGCTAGAATAAGGGACCCATGAATCTAGTGAATGCTATGTTTAGGCTTTATAGAGCGTAGGTGAACTCACTTGAGGTCTCCAATAAAAATGCTTGAATTATGGGAATTTTGCAGAAAGAAATATGCCCTCTATTTTATAATATATGCAGCAATGGCTGCAAGATAAACATATGGTAGTGCTCGCTAAACCAGCATTCTGTAGCAAATAATGTATAGGAACCGCAGGCTTAAGAGGGTCTAACGTCGTGGAGTTACAATAGTGAACAAACCCGGTTTCCCTTGCTGCGCAGCAGATGCTAGCAGTAGGTCAGTGGAATTCCTTTACAACAGCCATACATGGCTGTCTGGCCCACATGGGGACTACCAGGATGAGATTGAGACATTTGCCTTAGCTTGCTCACCATGTATGGAAGGAGAGGGAGAGGAGGAACAGCATAGGCAAATATTGCTTACCAGTTCATCTATAGAGCATTGCCCATGGACTGTGGGAACCTGGTGGCAACTTTTTTGCATTTTGCATTTTCGTGAGTGACAAATAGGTCTATTTACAGAAAAATAAGAGATTCATACTTGTGGGAGGAGTTCTCACTTGTGGACTTGTTGAAGTGTCCTGCTGAGTAAATCTGTATAGTCTTTGACCACTCCCGGAAGGTAATTCACTAGGAGATGTATTCAATGGTGTATCGCCCAATGGTAAATAGTCTGCGCCAAAACCCGAGAGCTGAGGAGCGGGAGTGTCCACTGTTTCTTTAGATATGACATGGATGTCGGCATGGACAGGGCACGGACATCGCCCTCCTGGCGGCGGTAGAGGAAGCCAGAACGCTGCTAGATGGTGGAGGATCAGTGGCAGTGATCCTCCTCGACCTTAGTGCAGCGTTCGACACTGTTGACCACCAGCTCCTCATCGAAAGGCTTGCAAGAGTTGGTCTAGAAGGCACAGCCATATCCTGGCTCTCATCCTTCTTGACACAACGATCTTATCAGATCTGGGAGAAGAACGCCCGTTCCTCCGAAATGCCCCTCCAATGTGGTGTGCCTCAGGGCTCCTCCCTGAGCCCTACATTATTCAACATCTATATGTCCACATTGGAGGAGGTCATCACCCCTTTCGGAGTGAGTGTCATCAGCTATGCTGATGACACACAATTAGTGGTGTCATTGTCCCATCCTAAACAACAGAAAGCCGATCTTCTTAACTGCCTCACGCAGGTCCATCACTGGATGAACATTTCAATGCTAAAATTAAACGGGGCAAAAACCGAGGTCCTTGTACTCGGCCCAAAAGGAACCTCACTTCCTCTAGACATGTGGCCAACATGTCTAGGACCTCCCCCAGACCCAAAGACAGAGGTGAAAAGTTTGGGTGTCTGGATCGACTCGGAACTTTCATTCGCCCCACAAGCGAAAAAGGTCGTAGGGACCTGTTTCGGTCTGCTAAAATCCCTGAGGAAAGTCCTGCCCCTCCTTCCTCCGAAATCGCCAAAACTATTAGTCCAGGGTCTTATCATATCTAGACTGGACTATGGTAATGCGATCTATTTGGGTGCACCGGAAGCAACATTGAATAAACTGCAGAGGATCCAGAATACTGCTGCCCGGATCATTACCAACACCCCGGCCAGATCATCGGCCAAGCCTGCCCTCAAACTCCTGCATTGGCTCCCCATAAGGGAGAGAATTAAATTTAAGGCCCTGTGTCTGGTGCACAAAACCTTGAACAATCAAGGCCCTCCAATTCTCCGGAATTTCATTACCCCCTATATAGCCACAAGATCCCTTCGCTCTAATGCAGAAAATCTTATCAATGCCCCAAGGTTTAGGAAAGCACGATCAGGAGGAAGACGGTTCTCGGTCCATGCGGCCCGTCTTTGGAACTCCCTCCCTCGGGATCTTCGTCTGGATCCCCAATACCTCCGTTTTAGGAAACGATTAAAGACACATCTTTTCCCCTAACCCCTATGTTCTTCTCGTAAACTCAGCCTTAGTCCTCAGTTTCCTGTCTTCTAGGTTCCTCAGCGCTGGGATACTTCCGGGTGACTACGCGCTTTACAAAAATAAATAATAATAATAATAATAATAATGTCATGTTGTCAGGTTTGACCAATACCACCTTGACTGGAATGTTCTGAAAGAAGGCTTTGAGGGTTAATTGATTGGCAATCAGCTTGAAGTAACTGATGTGAAACCCTTGTTGTTGGGGTGACCAGAGAACTTGAACTATTCAAGTTGTGGAGATGCAACCCCAACCAGAGAGTAAGGCATCGGTGGTAGTGGTCACCTGTGAAATGGGGTCTGCAAAGGGCCTGCCCTCCAGCAATCTGTTGTTGTTCCACCACTGCAGAGAGGGAGCAGTTCTGGCCCTTACCAACACTAGATCTTGTAGATGACCCTCTGTCTGGAACCACTATGCTGACAGGCACTGCAGTAGCGGAAGTATAACATTCTGGAATGGGGAACAATGGCTATGCAAAAGGCCATCATTCTTAAGAGATGCCTGACTGAAATAGGAGGATCTGGCTGAAAAAGATGCAGTAGCTGAATAGCTAGCACTCGGAGGGGTTGGGGTTTGAGCATCAGCCAAATTCTGGCTTTCATGGGGATTCAAAACTATCTGCTGATGATGTGGGACAAGTAGGGTAGCTTCTTTCTGGAGCAATATCCCCACTTCTAGCATTCGCTCTAGGTGGTGTTGGTAGATGTTGCACCAAAGTTGCCAGTGCTGTAGGATAGAATATTTGATTGGGTGGTGTGGAATTGTAGGAGGTAGCGAGAGCGCACCCTGTTCTAAGATTATATTCTTCCCCTATGAAAGGTACAACTTGCTGGAACTTCTGAACAGTGCCGAGTAGTATAGAGTAGGGGGGATGTGTGGAAGATTGTCTGGAGGAATAGGTGCCTTGTTTTGAGCACCTTCGGTCTATTTGGGTGGCTCACTTTCCGGAAGAGGCTGCTACATCTGTTGCCTGCGGTTTGTGCTTCAGCTTGCAAATGCTCTGTGCATTAGAAATAAAGGAAGCCAAGGACTCGCACCACACAGCACGGGTAGATCTGCGTACAGACAACACCCTGAAGAGCTCTAACAAACCCACAGGAGTCACTTACGGGGCCCATGGGGTGCTATCACGAACACATTAAGACAGGAGCCCTGGGCCGCCACAATCATGATTGCCCCGTGGGCATTACCAGTAGAAATTAGGCATAATACAATCCTTAGTAGCACTGACCCAGCCAACAGACCATCGCTCATTAAAGCCCCTCCCCCCCCTGGGTCTTGAAAGTAACCGCCTGAATATTCATCACTCCTGTGTCTCCCTACCTAGCTAAAATGAGCATACAACAAGAACCGAAAGGCAACACAGAACAGCTCTACTCAGTCAGTAGGCCTACCTCACAATCAGTAAGAGCAGAGCTTATGACAACTACCTGCAACCAAGACTACTAGCCAACGAGTAGAGGCACACTCAGACCCCATTTCTTTCAGCACCAAAGGGCAGTAGAGTCCCTCCTCCTCCGAACTGGGGAAGATGCACACGTTGAAACCACAGACCAATGTGAATTGGCGTTTATTCCACACTACAACCCAAAGGGCTTCCATGATATACTAAACGGAGGAAACTTGTTTTGCCTGTTCCAATATATTCCAGCAATATATGACCTGAATTCGGCCCAACTAATCTCTGTAACTTTCGCTCAAATTCCAGGCAACGGATCCTCAGACTCCACAATAACCACGTGAGCTGAACTCAGATGTTATCCTGAGGGAAAAATGACCTTTGAGAACTGGAGTATTGAGCTGTTAAAACTTCATCCACCAAAATAATCCCTGTCTTAATGCCACAGGAGCCCACTAGGCAGCTCAGAAGTGTCCTGAGAGGGGCATGGGGTCCTACCCATGATTGGCTCCTAAGTGGAACTAAAGCTGCAAACCCACTAGAAGTATTGTGTGCACACAACCAAAGAAATGTAAAATACAGGACATGAAGCAGTGACGATGACGGGTGGAATCAGTTGGGGAACTTTCAAGGGGGTCCTCGAGAGGATTACACATTGCCACCAAGACTAACCGTCCACAGGCCCAGAAGCCCACGACAGAGCCCTAGATCACAATCACGTTGTGGAACGTAGCAGGCCTGTGGTCGATTCTTAAAAGTAAACCAGCTGTGGCTTTCCTGAATAATAGCGATACCATTTGCTTACAGGAGACATGGGCCCTTCTACTCCAACAGTTCTACATGGCTTCTATGAGCTTTTTAAATCAGCAAATTGCACCCACTTATTTCGTCGCCCCTCAGGAGGTCTCTCAATCTTCATCAAGCAAACTGACAAGATCATGGTTGTACCCCTCAACCAATACTCTCCAGTCTTCCAAGAAGCGACAATCTCAAGGCTTACAATTTGTCATAAAAAGACCCCTTTCTTGCTGATAAACTGTTACTAAAATGAGCAGAAAGCATCAAAACAGCACACAACTGACAACCTCTGCCGATGCCTACAAGTCATTCTTCTGGACTACGCCTTACATGAAGTCCTGGCTCATAGGTGACTTCAACAACAGGGATTTGGGAAGTGCCAGCATCCCTGTTCGTAAATTTAAGGACCGGAAAAAAAGAACAACCTGCTAAAAACTTTCAATTTAAACTATCGAACAAGATCTAAATTCCCAAATTCCACATCTTCAGCCCCGCCACTTTCAAAGAAATCTCAACAATTGACAACACCTTTCTGTCTGAATCTCTAGCGAACCATCTCACCATCTTTGAAATTCTTAGCAGAAATTAAAGCAGACAAATTCAGACCTTAACCTTCAAAGCTCCCATGGCTCCCAAATTCTGTGCAGTGAGCTCCTCTACATGAGTCAAAGCAACACATTTTGTTATGCGGATCAAAAGGAGGCCTACACATACTTCAGTGGTGTTTAAGTGGCTTGGCAATGAAACCACAGTGTCCACTACCAGTGCTCTGGAAGTCATGCATAACACATGTGGCAGACGGACTACTGAACGTATGGATTCTCTACAAGCCTCTGGGGGCGGCAAGCAGCCACCAACGGCGACAGGGAACACGCAGACCAACCAATAGTATAACAAGGCCATCATTACTTCATGAAGAAAGTTAAGAAGGTCCATGCATAGTCACAAACGCAACCCAACTATCAAAACTAAAATGGGCATCATCAAATTGTGCAAAGAACATTAAAAAACTGTTTGGGAAACTAAGGAAGCATCAGAAGAAAAGGAATGGTTAAAGGTACACCAAATGCTTCTAGAATTACATTAACAGACTAAAAACTGCAAATTCATCCAGGGAATAGGGAGTACTGGAAAGAGCCTTGGTGACTCATGGCACAGTGCTGTAAGCCAGCAATTTAACAGCATCAGGGTGTGCGGACAAGCAAGGGGCCACAGACCAGCCCACAAAGAATCAGCTTGATTTAGTTGTGATAGCCCAGGTTTGTAAAATCATCAAGGCACAGAAAAATGATGGTGTGCCAAGAATCAATCGCCTTCCAGCCAGAGTCTTTAAAAGAGCTCCTGAGGCATGGGCAAGGCTTCTGACCCCCCTATTCAATCAAGCCTTCCTCTCTGTCCAAATACCAGATGCCTGGAGCGACTCCATCCTGTGTCCTATATGTAAGAAAGGTGACCCAACAAAGTCATCCAATTACCGTCCGATTGCCTTGTTGTATTTAAAGGCAAACGCATATGCCTGACTGTTAGTTAAACACCTAGAGGCCTAGGCTCTGGACAACAATGTTCTCCCATTTTTTCAGACAGGCTTTTGTGCGGCAGCATCAACCATAAATAACATCACAACACTTGCTGTCCCATGCCATCAAGTAGCCCAAAGAAAACAAATTAACACTTCTCTGCTGTTTTATCGATTATAGCACTGCCTTTGACAAAGTCAATCGTCCCACGCTTTGGAGGAAATTAAACACATGGGGTGTTCCCTGAAACCTCTTAAGGGCCATAGTCTCTTTACTCACTTACTTTATGTGTCAGGGTGAGCATAGGGTCACGTACTGTCACCTCCAAAATGCCCATCCAAAGTGGTATGAAGCAAGGCTGCGCCCTGGCTCCCCTGCTCTTTTACCTATATAAAGCAGATTTGGGCAAAGCCCTGGCATACAGATGTCTGCCCCCTCCCCCCGCCCCAACGATTAGGTCAGTCAACACATCCTCCAATATGCAGATGATATTGCAATAATGGACCACACCAAAATAGGCATACAGCGAGCACTAAGCAGCTTCCATAAATACAACAAAAATAACTTATCTTACGATCAACCAGGACAATACTAAAGATGCAGTCTTCGGCCGCCACAAAAATAAGAAACATCTTTCCTGACAAACGGGGGCCATGACCATTAAAACAGCACCGAAATATAATTATCTGGGGGTTTGGTTTTCAGAGACCTCCAAACCCTCGACTCACTTAGACTCATAAAAAAAGAAATCTGTAGCCATCACATAAGTGCTCACTTGCTTTGAGAATCTAAAAATTGCCTCTGCTACCCCATTCCTGAAAGTTCTAAAAGCTGGTCTCCTCCCAACGCTACACTATGGGCACCAGGTTTTTCCTGGTGCCGTTTTTCCTGGTGCCTCTACTCAAGAGTCTAGAACACGTGCAGTGTTCAGATCTGAAGAAAGCTTTTCAACTACCCCGGCATCTTCGTAGGTCTAGGACCCGCCTGGAATTCGGCCTGACAAATCAAATACTAACTTGTGAGGCGGACATCTTGAAATATTATATACACAAACTAAAAACACCTGCAAATTGACTTAAGCTGTGCCTGAAAGACGTCTTTGAGAGCCCAGGGAACCCATGGCATTTCCATTTACAGAAGGTAATTACATCTATTCAAATTGTAGCATCTGCATTAACAACTGACACCATCTCTTTCTTGACCTGGAAGAAGGCAATCAACCGGCAGCTGCGCTTAGCCTCATATCAGCAAGACATCGCCACATTAAGTCTTCAGACAATCTAGTCCCTCTGAACACCTCCTATGTGTCCGTAAGTCCCCAGCCATACCACTCAGAATCCATCTATCGTCGTGTATGTAGAGATATTCTGTACATGCGGCTCCTTGGTCTTCCAATAGCAGACTTCAATCCAGCATGGTCATTCCAAAAAAGGAGGGGGCTTGCAGACTATGCAATGTTAAGCGAGAATCATGGTTACACCTCCTGTGTTGCTGTCCCTCTTGACGCTGCTAGAAGGTCCTTGCTGAAACCAATCTTCTGGATGAAGGGAGCCCTTACTTGCCAGTAGTCCCCTGCGATACGCTTTTCTCAATTAGACATAAGTTCTCTATCAAGGTGTGGCAAATTTGTCAAACATAGTGCGCACCTCCGACCTCGAACTAATGACTCTCAACCTGTTAATTACATTCAAAAGCTCATAACCGACTACTGTATTTTGAACCACAGAATAGTCTATTCATTACCATGGCTATTAACTAGCCCGAGGCCACCACTTGGCACTAGTGCACTTTAATCATTTTTGCCTTTGGCGGAGGCTCTGGGCGCAGGTACTGTAGAGATTATCAGCTCACACATATGCACAAAACACCTTTTTTGGCACCTTTCCCAAAAGACTGTTCGGCCAGGACACCCACTGCCCATATCAATACTCTTTATATGCTGCTTCATATTTAAAATAGGCTAGTAGTAAAATGTTAATCTAAAGGAGAGTCTTAACTAGAGAGCAGGATTACAGAATTAGTGTTTCACCACTGTGTGACAGTCCCTACTGCTACCTGCATCATCTATGTTTTTGCAATCTATCAGGTGGAGGGGTATTCCTTGTGCCAAGCATAAATAACACTTTAAGTGCCATGTGGACAATAAGGGCATCCTGGTGAAACATGTCTGCAAAAGAAGATTGCAGTCTAGCAGTGAGATCTTACAGTTTACCTCTACCCTTCATGTCCACTCATGTTCTGTTAAGATATTTGAAAATACTAGTGGTGCATTTGAGTATGCTGTTAAGCATCAAAATGATTTGTACAGAACGCCAACATTTAGAGAGCATTTTAATAGGGAAACCATCCTAATAGGGAAACCATCCTTCTTTTCCTGCAACTGGAGTTTAACCTTGTGGTGGTCCGCTGCATGCAGAAGGACCACATAATAATTGGTTGGGTTGCTGGGCGAGCAGGGTTTGACCGGGTATGCCTCCAGAGAGGGGTTGCCTGGAGGGTCCACAATCTAATTGTGCCAAGAATAAAACAAATGTGTTTGACTGGTCTGCAGAGGGTCATCTTCAGAGTCAGTGTGAATGGACTCAGCCAGGGATGGAGAGCGTGAAGGTGTGTGCAATGGTGAAGGTGCGTGTGATGTCGTGGGATCCCTAGTTCTTTTTTTGGGGGATAGGATTAGCCCTAACCTCTTCAGAAAATACCGTGTCAAAGGTGAGACAACATTTCTCGTTCTGGTGTTGGCCGGAAGGAAGAGGCCGTGTGAGGATGTGGCCAGAGATGCTGGTCAATGTAAATCCTCTTCTTCTGTATTTCAGGCTGGTTGCCTTTGTGTTTGGAAGGGAGTTGGTTGCACAGAGACAAGCTAGAGGCTGCTTCGCAGCTGACTCTGGAGTCTATTTCAATTCCGAGATAGACTGACTGGCTCCACGTGTCAAATCTCTGTCTCAGCGACAAGGTGTAACCTTTGGAGTTTGAGGAGTCTTTTGCAGAAAAGTTGTTTTACAGTTTCAAGTAGCTTCAGGAACAGTGGACAGCACCTACCGTCAAGCCTTCTTCAAAGGTGGTTCTCGGGTCAAGGCAAGGTGTTCTTGGGTCTAGGCAAGCAGCTCTCGGGCCATACCTTGCCCTAGATCCAAGGCTCTCTTTGCGGACAACTCCCCCCCCCCCCCCCCAAGAACATCCTTAATGTTCAGTGTGCGTTAAACCCTAGGCATAGTCTTTATCATGGGTGTGGGTTTCAGGGAGAGGGCCCTGAAAAATGATCTTTGAAGTCTGAGTCTTTAGAGGACACCTATTCGGGATTGCTTCCCCCATTGGTCTCTCCAGTATACTGGAATGCTTGCCCCTTCCACTGTCAAAAGTATGCTCCTTTGATGTCTCCAGTGCCCTCTCCAGATGTTAGGATAGCCCCATCGCTGCATCCTGTAATGCCCCCACCATCTATCCTCTCAGTACTCAATTGCTTCTTTGGACTAAAAGGCCTAACATGGCAAACAAGCGGCTTCATCGTGGTCCCCTGGGAAGCAGGGGTTGAAAACCTGATGCTGGTAAGACCATAAGAACTTATTACAGTCAGGGCAGAATTTAAAGGGTTTATTTTCCATACCTTCCCCTGACACTAGTCATTCTCATATGAACTGGCCTTGGGTTTCTCAGTACAATTAAACTTCAAAGCCGTCAACAGTCCTAAAAGGCCCATGTGTAGTTAAAAGTTAGCATCCATGTGTCTCTCTTGAAGATACGTCTGAACCCAATGCCAGAAAAAAGCAAGTCAAGTTAGAGTTTGTCCTGGTGCACTGTGGATTTCTGGAAGCTTCACACGTTATCCCGAAAACTCTTCTTCGAAGAAAAACAACTTGCAAGGTCTGTGGCCAAAGCCAGATGGCAGGAGTGCATATAGCATGTGTGTCACATGCAGAAAATATATTGTTACTGAAGGTAACTTTATCTTCGAATGATAACGTCTTCCTGGAGATGCCTCACCTTATGAATGAGCCCCACAGTTGTACCCACTAGGAGGCAGGACGGAGTAGTGCTATATAATCAAGGAAATCATGTAATTCATGCTTTGCAAAGCTTCTATCACTGCATACCCATGCATAAGACAGCAAAGTTTAGCCATGTTACGCAAAGGAGGAGTAGCTGCCCGGCAAATACCAGACACCTGGATGTCTCTGGTGAAAGCAATGGAAACGTCCATTTTCTGTCTGCAGCGAGAAAGAATATCAGCTGGAGAGTCTTTGTTAGCCAAGGTAAAGCAAATTTTGATGTTAAGAGTGACATAGTACATGTGGTTACTACTTTGGTTTCTTATCGTTTGCGAAACCTCTGATTAGCTAGCTCTCCACAAAGCACAAAACATCATATATAGGGTCCAGCCTGTGCAGCCATTTCTCTTCCTTGGAAGAGAGAGTAGGGCGAAAGAAAGGATAAAGTGTGCTGGACTG
The DNA here is from genome assembly GCF_964261635.1 of Lissotriton helveticus. Lineage (NCBI taxonomy): Eukaryota > Metazoa > Chordata > Amphibia > Caudata > Salamandridae > Lissotriton > Lissotriton helveticus. The sequence continues at coordinate 1,047,036,255 of NC_136072.1, forward strand.
ACCCATGTGGAATTAAGATACAACCTTTGGTAGGAAGATTGGCAAGTGTGCAGAACAAACTTATCTGGGTAGAAGGCATTAAATGACAACCGCCCGGCAACTCCCTGTCCTTATGGGTGGGAGTAACCGACACATGAAGGACAGTCGAGAGACAGAAGACGAATGGAACAGTGCATCCCCTCTAATGAAAGTGCCATCAGAATAGTGAACACTAAATTTATGTCCCACTGTGGAACAATAAAGGGTGAGGGTAGAAATAAATACAATAGATCTTTTAAGAACACACCACCAGATATGACTTCAATAAGGATGCCTGGTCAGAAGATACAGATCTTGAGGCAGCACAGCCAAATATCCTTTAACTGTATTGACTGCCAAGCCTTGCTCTGCAATGGAAAGTGCTGAACTTCAGAAAGGAGAGCCTCGCAGGGCTTTAAGCATGTGGACTCACACCACAAAATGAACTTAAGCCAGCAGGCCATATAGACTAACTTGGATATAGGGTTCTGAGCAGTTAAGATAGCACCCAATACTTCTGGCGGCAGCCAGAAAATCTCCAATTGCCATATGTATAGAAAAGAGTCTAAGAATTGGTGTTGAAGACGGATTAGTTACTTACCTGTAACCCTAGTTCTCTTCCAGGGGTATCCTCATCAAAGTCATAAGCATTAGAATATTCCCGCCCATGTGCGGGACCCCGGAAACACTATATTATATGTGCCCCACATATATATATACATATATATATATACACTCATATATAATATATATACATATATATATATATATAAAACCATATAAGATATAAAACCATATTAACAATAACAATATATAAAAACATGCAATAGCAGCCAAATAAAGAACAGAGCTGAAATATGCTGTAAAGAATTTCCACCATACATGAGTAATAAGCATTAAAAAACATGAGAAAAACAACACAAAGTTTGTTTTAGAAACTGTTTTAATGCTCAGAAAGCAGTAGAAATTCTCATAACTCACTGGAAGCATAGAAAGCTCCCAGGCTGCATTGCAAACACACAGTCTAAAAAAACTGAAAAGCTAACCTGTAGCTGCATAGCAATAAACTGACACCGTGCCTTTAAGGCACCCATGACCCCCAGTATCCCATCATGCCTCAGGGGTGACAGTTAGGTCAGTTGTTCTTTTCGGAGACTGAAAATAAACCCAGTAACAGATAGGTTAACAATATCTCCTTATTAAAGAACGTCCTTTGCCCGGGGAGGCGGGAGGGTTGCTTATGACTTTAATGAGGATACCCCTGGAAGAGAACTAGGATTACAGGTAAGTAACTAATCCTTCTCTTCCAGGGGATCCTCATCAATAGTCATAAGCATTAGAATAGAATAGCGAGCCTCACCTCATCTCCCTGCGGACAAAGGAGTAACAATACAGTAATAACCATATTAAGCCTAGTAACCACTAAGCTTGTACAGGCCGTAGGCTACCCAAATAGATTCCTCAAAGAGGCTTGTCCTACTTGAGTATCGGCCCTGGAATCAGACTCGAGACAGTAGTGTCTCGTAAAGGTATGAACTGATTTCCAAGTCGCAGCCTTGCAAATCTCCGACATTGGAATGTCGTGCAAGAAGGCTACTGTAGCGGCCTTCCCTCTAGTGGAATGCGCTTTGGGTGACTGCAACAAAGGCTTGCCTGCAAGCTGATAAGCCAATTTAATGCTAGAGACAATCCATCTCGCGATGGACCTCTTGGCCGCTGGAAAACCTGTTCGCATTGAACCATAGTTCACAAACAGTTGATCCGTTTTCCTAATCCCTTTGGTCATTTCCAAATAGAACTTGAGCACTCTCTTAAGATCTAAGGAGTGAAGTGACCGCTCGGCTGGGGTCGTAGGATTTGGAAAAAACGAAGGGAGGGAAATGGACTGATTTATATGAAAATCAGAAATAACTTTAGGCAAGAAAGCCGGATGAGCCCTTAGGACTAACCTATTGTGATGAAAGACAGTATAAGGTTCTTTCGCACAGAGAGCTTGAATCTCGCTGACTCTGCGAGCAGAGGTGATAGCCACCAAAAAGGCCGCCTTCCAAGAGAGATGTTGTAAAGAGGCCTTGTGGATGGGCTCAAAAGGCGGTGACATTAACCTGGATAGAACCAGGTTCAATTCCCATGGAGGAGAAGGATTTCGCACAGGGGGATACACTTTTTTCAACCCCTGGAGGAAGTCCTTAACCACTGGAACCTGAAAGAAAGAAACCTGATCAGGTGATTTTCTGTATGCTACTATGGCTGACAAATGCACCCTAATAGAAGCGTATTTTAAACCAGCAGTCGCTAGGGAAAGGAGGTATGGCAAGATGACATCCTCCTGTCCTGTAGTCGGATCAAGGTGATGATCCCTACACCATAAGAAAAACCTCTTCCACTTGAACGCATAGGACGCTCTCGTGGAAGGTCTCTTAGCCTCCTTTAAAATGTTCATGCACTCAGGAGGCAAGTTCAAATGTCCGTATTGCAGGACCTCAGGAGCCATGCTGTTAGGTTCAGTGAAGGGAGGTTGGGATGCATTATCCTCCCGTTCATCTTGCTCAACAGGTCCGGCCTGCAAGGGAGTCGTCTGTGTGGACACACAGACAGATGTAGAAGATCCGGGTACCACCACTGCCACGGCCAATCCGGAGCTATCAGGATCATGTCCATGTTCGACCTGCAGAGCTTGGAAACTACTCTCGGAATCAGAGCCAGGGGAGGAAACGCGTAAGCGAATGTCCCTGACCAATCCATCAGTAGAGCATTCCCCTGAGTCCCTGGCCGGTGGAACCTGGACGCGAAGGCGTGGCATTTGGAGTTTTCGTCTGCAAACAAATCTATGGTTGGACGACCCCAGCAACGAAAAAGCTCTTCTACGACTTCGTCGTTTAGCACCCAGTCTGGCTGATCTTCGAAGTGTCTGCTGAGTGAGTCTGCTTTTACGTTCAACTCGCCTGGAAGGTGTACTGCCACAACCGTAAGGCCTCGAGAGAGGAGCCAAAGCCAGATTGCCTGAGCCTCTCGAGACAGAGGGCGAGACCTTGTGCCTCCTTGCTTGTTCAGATAGAACATGGTGGTCGTATTGTCCGTCTGAACTAGGACTGAGTTGGACTCTATCGCTGGGAAAAAAGCTTTGAGAGCCAGGAATACCGCTCTGAGTTCCAGCATATTGATGTGGTATGTCTGCTCCTGCGCAGACCACTGGCCTTGAATTTGAAGCGGACCCATGTGCGCTCCCCAACCTTGCAGAGAGGCATCCGTCACTATCGACTGGGTTGGAAGAGGCTGGTGAAAACGAACCCCCACCAGCAAATTCTTTCTCCGTGTCCACCATTTGATGGAATCTTTCGTCGCTTGGGAGAGCTTGATGCAATCCTCCCAAAGACCTGTCGCCTGGTCCCATTGATCCTCCAGAGCCTGCTGTAGAGGACGCATTCTCAGCCTGGCGTTTGGGATGAGAAAGATGCAGGATGCCATGGAACCCAGCAGGAATGCTACTTGTCGGGCTGTTGGAAGCCGAGATTCTAGCAGTATTCCACATTTCTGGTTCAAGGAAAAAAGTCTCTCCTCCGAAGGAAACGCTTTTCCCACTCTTGCGTCCAGAACGGAGCCTAGGTAGTGAATTGACTGTGTAGGCCGCTGGACTGACTTCTCCAGATTCACATGGAGGCCGAGCCTGTGCAACTGGAGAAGACACAGATGTAGATCGTGTTTTACCCGCACTGGAGATGGACCTTTTAGGAGCCAGTCGTCTTGTGAAGAAAAGCCGCCACCACTGCCATGCATTTGGTGAAGACTCGTGGTGCGGACTTGAGACCGAAGGGTAGCACTGTGTACTGATAGTGTTTGATCCCTACGACAAACCTCAAGTACTTGCGATGTTGTTGAGCAATTGGGATGTGAAAGTACGCATCTTGCAGGTCCACCGAACACATCCAATCTCCGACGTGAAGATGTGGGCATATTTGGTGAAGCGCCAACATGCGGAACTTTTCTCTGATGATGACCTTGTTTAGAAGTCGTAGATCGAGTATTGGTCTGAACCTGTCCTCCTGATCTTTTTTGGGGACAAGAAAGTACCTGGAGTAAACTCCCTTTCCTCTTTGAGCGAGAGGAACCTCCTCTATCGCTCGTTTTTGTAGTGGGACTTTTACCTCTCTTCGGAGCAAGCTTTGTTGGTGAGGGTAAGTGCTCTTTGGAGGGATGTTCTTTGGAGGAGCAAGGAAACGTAGTTTGTATCCATTGCACAGTATATTCAGCACCCACTGATCCTTTGTGATGCTGACCCACTCTGCCAGGTGTTGTGAAGCACTTCCTCCCACTGGAGTGGGCAACGGCGCCAGAGGAAGCCACTGCTCAGGCTTTTCCTCCTCTTGTGGTGTTAGAGGATTGTTGATGACCTCCTCTACCTCTGCCAGGTTTACCTCGAAACTGGGGTTTCCCTTGGTTCTTATTTTGGGACCACTGAGGGGTTTGAACCCTCTGTTGAGCCCCTCTCCCCCTGTTGGTCTTGAAGCGACGCTTGAATTCTTTTTTCTCCAAGCCAACCGCTTTCACTGTGTCCAGCTCCGTCTTCATTCGGGTCATTTCCTCGTCAGCATGTTCCCCAAAGAGAGCGGAACCCGAAAAGGGGAGATTAAGGATGCGATGCTGAGCATCCGGCTTCAGGCCTGTAAGGCGCAACCATGCCGACCTCCTGGCACAAACCCCATGTGAATAGGAATGCGCCGCAAGGACAGCACCATCCGCAGCCGTGCTTATCATCTGGTTCGCCACCAGACATCCTTCAGTCACAGTCTCTTCAAAATCCTGCTGATCTTCTTTTGGCAGCTTGGCTTTGAACCTTTCCATAGAGTCCCATAAGGCTCTATCGTATCGACCCAGAAGCGCAGCCGCACTAGAAACCTTAAGAGTCGAAGCAGCTGAGGTGCAAACTTTCCGACCCCAGGAGTCTTGAGTCTTGCTGTCCTTGTCTGGTGGGACTGAAGAGGAACCGGCAACTGCGTGTGTCTTCCTCGCTGCTGCCACAATTACAGAGTCTGCTGGAGGGTCAGATCGTACAAAAACCGGGTCAGAAGAGGCCGGTTTGTATTTCTTCTGAATGCGGGCTGGCACCGCTCTGATAGCCGCCGGAGTTAGGAAAACCTCTTTGACAGGATCCATAATCCCCGGGTCTAAAGGCAGCAGAGGACGGGAGATAGCTTTTTTGTGTAAAGTCTCAAAAATGACTGTCGTTGTAACCTGAGGGACAGACATTTCAATGCTCAGCTTCTGAGCTCCTCTTTGCAAGACATCCAGATACGTGCCAATGTCATCCACTGGGGAGGATCTGGACGTAGGACTGTCCGTCAACGTAGGGGAGTAGTCCCTCTTGGAAGACTTGGTAGAAGAGGTAGATGAAGTAGACGGCGTTCGTCGACGTCTACGGTGAACACTGTGCCTCCTCTCTTTTGATCTTTTCGAACGCTCTTCCCGTCTAGGAGAGCGAGACCTGACTCGATCCTCTGGTTCTTTTCTGGGAGATCGGGCCTTCTGGGAGATCTGGTTGGTGTTCTCACAGGAGATTTGCGCCTGGGAGGACTATGCTTGTCCATCTCCTCTACCAGATCCTGAAGGGGAGACCTGTGCTGCGAGCTGGCATAGTCCTGCATACGTTTTGCAGCCCCAGAATCTCTCCAATGTTCAAGAGATCTGTACCATCTAGGTGACAGTCTGACTTTATCCGCCCCCGGGTCTGTCCGACGCTCAGGAGATTTGCGCACAGGACTTTTGGACTTCGAAGATGCAGTTGAGGAGCCAGAGGACCTTGAAGTGGAATGACGGGAAGCTGACTCTGTTACCATAACCACATCTGAACACCTCGACGTCGAGCGATCTTCCCTCGTCGTCGAGTGCTTTCGGGGAGTCGGTGGATCAAACAATCTTGTCTTTGATTGTCTATGCGAGGATGTATGGTCTCTCGACGTCGAGCGGCGATGATCAGCCGCCGACGGAGTTCCCTGTCTCGACGTCGAACGGCGAGTACCGGCCGTCGACGGAGCCCTCTCTCTCGACATCGAACGACGAAGCCCAGTCGTCGACGGAAGTCTTTGTCTCGACGTCGAACAACGATGTCCTGTCGTCGACGGAGCTCTCTGCCTCGACGTCGAGTGACGATGTCCAGTCGTCGACGGAGGTCTTTCTCGCGACGTCGAACGGTGATGATCAGCCGTCGACGGAGTTTTCTGCCTCGACGTCGAATGTCTGTGCGACGACGGCGGAGGGGTATTGGGCACCCTCGACGCCGAGAGCTGACGAGACACCGACGGAGACTGCCTCCTCGACGCCGATCGACTTTTCCCTGTCGACGGCGGAGGGGTCTTGGTCCTCGATGCCGAACGCCGTTTCTTTGACAACGGCGGAGGAGTCACACTTCTCGACGCCGGTCGTCGTCTGGATGACGTCGGCGGAGGGGTGACCTCCCTCGACGCCGGTCGTCGCCTGGTTGACGACGGCGGAGGGGTCTTGGATCTCGACGCCGACCGGTTGACGCCGGCGGAGGGGATTTCGACGATGGAACTGGATCCTTCGACGTCGTCGACGTACCTGGTCTTCTCCTCGACGGCGAGCCCGCCGTCGACGGTAGTTTAGACGATGAATGATCCACCGGTGGTTCTTTTCTCAGCGCCGAGCCCGACGCTGAAGGTGAAGGGTGTGAAGACTTCTTTCTGGAAGATGTATGAGTCTTCTTGGAGCCCTTCTTCACCGGAGATCTTCCTCTTGATGACCTATGAGCTAGGCCATAAATGCGGATCCTCTCCCTGTCCTTCAGAGTTCTTCCTGACAGGTGTTCACAATGAGGACAGGTGCCTGGAACATGATCTTCAGGCAGACACAGGATACAGACGTCGTGGTTGTCTGATTTGGCCTTCTTGTTGCCACAAGAAGGACATTTGTCAAAGAGTGAAGGCATTCTCAGGAGAAAATGTTCACAAAAATGACTGAAAAAGGCAGTATCTTACTTAACTAGATGTAAAATGTCAAGTAAGAGCAAAAAATTGTCAAAAGTGAAGTATTTTTCTGTCAAAAACAGAAAAAATAGTGGAGCTGTGTAACCAGGGTCCTTCTCTGAAGGATCCGGAAAGAACAACTGACCTAACTGTCACCCCTGAGGCATGATGGGATACTGGGGGTCATGGGTGCCTTAAAGGCACGGTGTCAGTTTATTGCTATGCAGCTACAGGTTAGCTTTTCAGTCTTTTTAGACTGTGTGTTTGCAATGCAGCCTGGGAGCTTTCCATGCTTCCAGTGAGTTATGAGAATTTCTACTGCTTTCTGAGCATTAAAACAGTTTCTAAAACAAACTGTGTTGTTTTTTCTCATGTTTTTTTAATGCTTATTACTCATGTATGGTGGAAATTCTTTACAGCATATTTCAGCTCTGTTCTTTATTTGGCTGCTATTGCATGTTTATATATATATATATATATATATATATATATATATATATATATATATATATATATATATATATATAATATATGAGTGTATATATATATATATATATATATATATATATATATATATATATATATATATATATATATATATATATATTGTGGGGCACATATAATATAGTGTTTCCGGGGTCCCGCACCTGGGCGGGAATATTCTAATGCTTATGACTATTGATGAGGATCCCCTGGAAGAGAACTAATTATTCTGCAACAGAAGCAGATCTAGTCTATATGGGAGAGCTACAAGTGGTTGAATGTTGTGCTCCACCAGATCAGGGTACAATCCCTTCAATTAGTTAACACAAATCAGTTGTGTTTGAACTATTAGCATCTTCAGCTGCACCTCTTAGGGCAGAGGAATCGGAAGGAACACATAGTCTGTCCCTATTGCCAGTTGAGCAACAATCTGTCCACCAGGATACAGCATTGCATTCACATGCAGAGCTCAGAATAAATTGCATTTCCTGTTCAACCCTGTAGCAACAGTTGACATGTGGACATCCTAATTGGGAGAAATTTGTATCTCATTTTGGGATGGCACTTCCAATTGTCCTCAAGAGGCAGACAACGCAAGACTTCCACCTTGATGTTCATAGTGCCCACCAGATGGGCTGACACTGGGAAAGTGCTCTGCTGCAGAGCAAACTTCCAAATGCAAATCCTCACACCACTGTCCAATAACTGCCCTGTTGGTTGATGTAGTAGACCGCAGTAGCGCTGTTCCAAATAATTTGGCCCAAAATGGCGAGAACAAATGCATTCATGACTAGACTAACTGTTCTCATATCCAGCATACTAATGTGCATGTGTTGATCCTACTGGGAGCAAAGGCCACATGCCGTTCTCCTACCTAGACACGAGCCTCAGCCCAGCAAGGAGGCATTCGTAACAAAGGTGCTTTGCAACTGTGGAGGACTGTCAGGTCGACCCACTGTAAGGTTATTACGGGAACTCAACCAATGGGGTCTGGGAGGAGTGAACAATACATTTTCCTGTGAGTAGAAAGACTGCCCTGATACTGGAGCAACTGCCTCCTGAAGAACTACTGAAGGAACTTCATTCATCGCTGAGCGTGCGGCTCCAGCAGAATGCACAAGTCCATCAAGCCAACAAACGAAGAACCAGCATAATCTGAGTTGAATCCAGAAACACCAGATAGCCCTAATATCCAAGATCCTCTTAGGTGAAGGAAAAGCTTCAATGCATCTTGTGCCAGGAATGCCTCAATGAAGTTCAATCTCTGAGTAAGGGACACTTGCTAGTTGGTAGGGAAGACCAGACACTGTAGTAAAGTCACAACCATATTTCTAAAGATCGGATCTTGGCAGGCTTATGGTGGAAAAGAAAAACATTACTTACCGGTAACAATGAGAGCTTGCAGTGCTGTTGATTCAGGAGCTGCACATTCCTGCCCTATAGCGTTGAGCTTAGATTTTACAATTTGCATTTCAATGAAGAAGGAACTTTGATTTTTAGGTGACTTGGGATAACCCCTTTAAACCTACAATGCACCAGGTAGAATACAAGCTCCAACTTAGACTGTGCTTTTCTCCTAGTGGTAAGTGTGGAGATATGAAGCACTATAATGTTTGATAACTGGAGAAAGAACATTTCTTGATAAAGTAGATAAGCATTAATATGACATGAGTTTGCATCACAGGACGTGGGAGAAGACATGAATTTACAGCTCTACAAGCTGCAACCAGATTGTTACAAGTAACGTTTTCTATTTGCAGCATGTGCTGATGTAGATCAAGTAATCAGCAAAGAAAAAAAAGCAGGAAACTGAGCACTAGAGAAGTGACTTTCAAGCAGCAGCAAGAGATGTGTGAACAATTTTTAAATACAGTTAATCCAATTTGTGCTCCTTGTCGGGCATAAATAGCCTCAGTTCTGTTAAGTGAATGTGCGGATAGATCTAGTAGCAACTTTGCAGATATCTGCTGATTGGATTTGACCTAGCAAAAGAGTATAACGGGTCTTTAGATCAGGCATAACAAATCTGAATGTATTTTACAGTCTACCTGATAAGTTCATCTATGGAAGTTGGATTGCCAAAGTGCGGTTGGGACTTGCCAGGGTAATTTTGGAACATAAGAGCGCCTCTAACATTCAATGTGTCAAACTCTTCTCATACAACTGACTGATTAGATAAAACAGGGAGGCAAATCAACTGACCGGTCAACATGAAAAGGAGTGATGACTTTTGGCAAGAGATGAGTTTCCCACAGACACCTCAATCTTTGTGCACTTGATATTAGGTTCTTCAATGGACAAAGGCTCCAGATCAGTAACTCTGCAGAGGAAGTATTGGAAAGCCACCTTCAATGAGAGAAAATAATGCAGACAAATGCAGGGGCTTAAAAGGAGGGCCCGTAAGGCGAGTAAGGACAATACTAAGGCCCCATGAAGGGAGTGGTGGGAATCTAGGAGGCATTTTCCAGTTAAGTCCTTTCATAAATACTTTAAAAACAGGAACTGTAAATATGGATTTGTATTGTCTGATCTGTAAGTAGGCAGCTGCTGCTGCCAGGTGTACACTGAATGAAAGTTTCAGGGAAGGCGGCTGCTTAGCCCCACTCCTCAAGCAACTAAAGCCTCCAGGAGTTTCTTAAATGGCAAGTCTTGATTTTTTAGAAGTGCAACAAGTATAAGATGTAATGCCTTGAGGTTGGGGTGCACTAACTGCCCCCAACCTATTGTGATCAGATCTGGTTGCAACTTTTTGTGAGGATAGAAGGATATCAACAGAAGTAAAGGACACCATAATGTTCAAGCCCAGACCAGAGTTTTGGGAATCAATTCACTGGTGCTTGTTGTATTTTCCATATGACATACAGAACCAGTGGTACCTAGGAGTATTTGGGTAAGTTTATGCAAATATACACAACAAGCGAATTCACAGGGTACTGCAATAGAACAAAGGTGAGTATACCTGGATGCAATGTTTTGGCATTTTGCCTTCCTATATGTGGCAAGCAGGTTGACTGCTGGCATACCCTAATGTTGGAAATAATGTCTGATCTCTCACTTGTGGGTTTTCTGAGGAGAGCTGCAAAGCTGTTCAACACCAAGAACAGGGAAGTGTCCAGCCAACAAGGCAACTTACGGACTAATAGCCCAAAGCCAGGATGTCTGTGTGAGTTTAGACAACTGCAGTGAGTTTAACCAACCAGCTCACTGTTTTAGGATTAGAAGTCTAGGAAAGGGGAGGCAGCCTTTGAAATACCACCACTCTTCTGTTGCTGTGGTAAGCTCTGCTTGTAACTGCATGGAGTACGGCCCCAAAGAATGGCTGAGTCTGCTGAATACATAGATGGGACATTTTGATATTGATTGATTGAGAGGCATTGCACACGACTGCTTCCCTTTACCAACCAGTCGTGCACGTATAGAAAAACATGAATGTGGTTGTAAAGGCGATGGGCTTCTACTACTACCAGCTAGTTTGGAAAGACCATGGATGCTGTGTAACCACTAAGGGTTAAAGACTTTGCATTGGTAATGTATTTCATTTACCACAAACCTGAGGTACTCTTGTTGAGTTGATGTGGACGCAGTGGTGTTACTAGAAGTGAATTTTAGGAGGGCACATGTGGCCATGGGTAAAAGCTGGTGTGGCCACTTACAAAGGACAATAGCAAAGAGTGTCTATGAGTTCATAGATAAATATAAGTCTTCTTAAAATGGCTAAATTGGATTATATATTGCCAAAGGGTAGTTACTGTTAGGTCAGCTGTTCCATAAGCGTTTTTTTGTTGCTAATAACTTTAGTACCTTTTTACAAATCTCCACAAAACTTTCCAAATAGGTGGTACTTTTTGACTAGTTTGTGCATGGAAAGCTTTGGGGTGATCCATCAAGCGGGCCTAAGAAAAAAAGGGGTCCAAAATGCAAAATCCACTTGCATTTCCATAGTATTCTTTAAGAAGGGCTACAGCAAAAGGTGCTGAACGAAATTACACCACATTTGGCAGGAAGCTAGCTCTTGGTATACAGATTTCAGTAGTGACCATTTTAAAAGTACAGCGTTCTGATTGGCTTGGAGAGCTTTATTTCCCTTGGGCCATCCTCCTCCCACAGCAGTCAGACTCCTGCGGGATTAAACGCTGTGACTGGCTGCCAGCAAGATGAGAAAAAGTTTGCTACCAGCCAATTACAGGACTTGGGACTTGGGGAAAGTAACAACATAAAAAAGAAAATATAAGGGGGCGGAGACACCCCGGAGGATCCACCCTCCCTGGGCCCTAATAAATAAATAACTAAAATAAATTGTAAAGCAAAAAACGTGCCAATCCCACGCAGCCTTCCTCCCAGAGCCATCAAATGCCACAGAGCTCCTCCCACAGTCATTAAAGGCACCAGGGATCCCATCTCCTGGTGCCGCTAAACTACTTAAAAAGGAGGGGGCAGCAGACTGTCTTTGCAACCACTTGGCAGGAGATTAAAAAATGCTATGTCCCTGGAATTGGGCAACCCAGAACTTGGCTAATGCGCCAGCCCCGGGGAATTGGGTTTCTGGGTCCATTATTGGCTGACGGATGGGGCCTTACGTCCCTCTCTCTTTTAAGTAGTTTAGCGGCATGTGGGGATGGGATCCCCAGGGCCTTTAATGGCTCTGGGAGGAGGGCTGCATGGGATTGGCACATATTTTGGGTGGGAGCAATGCTGGCTCCTGCTGCATGCAGGAAGCCAGCTGTGGCCGCAGGGGCCATTGGGCACCCTCTGTGGCCACCAGGTGTATAGTGGGTGCCCTGGGCGGGCACTCACCTTTCATAGTGCGGGCCCTGGCGGATAGGGTTCCCTGGCCTAACAAAGTTTAGGGAGGCTTCACTTTAAAAAACAAATGGACCAGGGGATTTTGGGGTCCCCAGGCCCTAATAAGGCTTGTGGAGGGGGCCCATGTGGCCTCCCCAATTTGTTAATAAAATATTACTTGATGTTAAAAAGAAACTAGAATTTCACTGGAAAAAAAACCAGAAGCTTAAAGTAATGTTACAGTTAGGTTAATAGTCTGTGACAAAAGCTTTGAACTGAAAAAAACTGAAATTCACCAGTTAAAGATAGCAGAGCTAACTATAACTTACATCCGTGTGTTAATTTGGTTTATAGTTTACATAGTAGCAGGTAACTACCATATTACTTAACTACCTAATTTTGTGTAGCTTGCGCCCCCAGCTAATGGGTGTAAGTGTTTACAAAATGTATGTGCTTCTAATGTATCATAGGTGTGTGGAGGTATTGAACTCATCATAAATCTTTGTATTGAAGAGTAACAGTGTGCAGATGACAATTGACGACTTGTGTCTAGCATGTTCCACACACGTTTTTAGGTTCTGCAGAAAAAAATTCCAACAGGGCAAAAGTATTTTAGGCAGCATTGAGTTATTAGACAGACATCTCAGCATGACAATTTCAACATAACAAACACTGTGTGCACCAGGTACTAAACTATGTACATATGCTTATTTTGCTTCAAAGACAGGCTATCTGTAAACTTTTCACCACAGTATGAAGGCTGCAGGTAGTATGATCTTTAGCACTTTCAGAACGAGGTTGTTTTAAGTAAATAGGGTCTTTTTGACAAGTGGTGCATAGAGTGTACATTCTTGAGGAACTTCGCTTGTGTGCAATGAGGGTTTCCCATATATCTGTGGTGGACTGTTAATGTGCACTAGGCTACCTGTATGCCTGTAGTGTATGGTATAAGGTCAATGTTGCACATAAACATTACTTTAACCTTTTTTTTTTACAGTGAATTTCTAACTTTTTTTATGTAAAGTATGATATAATTATAATAATTCCTAACTATAACGTCACAAACTTTTTTTTCCCCAATGAATTTCTAGGGCTTATTTTACATAAAGCACTAAATATAGTGGATAGTGACTAAACTGTGTGAATATCTGTATCACTTTGTCAGTTGTTGTGTAAACTGATTCTACAGTTGGTTACTAGCTATGTGAAAGTCTATATTAGTTATTGATTAGTTAACTGAGTATTTGTATGGGAGTGTGAAAGTGTGTGTGGTTCGGTGGGGGGGGGGGGGGTGACTGTCCAAAGATGTGTGAATAGTTGATTCAGTAGATATATGAAGTTAAAACTACATGTTCTAACAGTTGTTTGGGTGAGTGAATATCTTTATGGGTGTGGTGATGAGCAAATATATTTCTCAATGGTACAGGTCCAACAAACTAGAAAAATAAAAGGCAGTGTATGTGTCAGTTGTTGTATATAAATAAGTATACATAAGACACAATGATTGTGTGAGTGACTGTATGGATAACTGTATACTTGTAATAATGATTTATATAATTCACTAAGTATGACTTACTATCTAAATGAATAGAAGAAGTGGTGTTTGTATAAGTGTTTTGCTAAGTAAATATGTAAGTATGATCCATTGTTTGCATAAGTGAGTAGGATGACTTCATATGTGAATAGGATGCGTGCTGTTGTTTCATGTCGATATAGAAGTATAAGTATTTTTGATAGTGTTCTATTGTTCATTGACAGCATGTATGAGTGAATCCACAGGTAAGTGATTAGATGTGTGTATACATCTATGAATCACTGAGTGGATTTTTAGATACTTGTATTGCTGTGACAATGGATTTAAATATGATACTCTGTATTTTACAAAGAGTGATGAAAAATTTCTAATAGTGTATGAAAAGGTGTATGTGATTGTCACATGGATGATGTCATCAGTGATGTCATTTGAGATGTTATCAGTGATGTCACTGACCATGTCATGAATGATCTAATATGTGACATCATCAGCAGTGGATTGCGGGTGCGCGAAATATAGTTAGTACAACTAACTATATAGGAGCAATTTCAATGGTTTTGTAGGAGTAAAATGTCCAGCTAACTATAACACCACGAAAACTTATCGTTTTTTGAGTGAATTTCAAAGGTTTTTTAAAAGCTAATTCCTAACTATATAACTCCTGAAACCTATGGTTTTTTCAGTGAATTTCAATGGTGTTTTTAAATGCTAATTCCTAACTATATAAGGCCTGAAACCTATGGTTTTTTCAGTGAATTCGCAAGGTTTTTTAAATGCTAATTCCTAACTATATAAGGCCTGAAACCTATGTTTTTTTCATTGAATTCGCAAGGTTTTTTAAATGCTAATTCTATTAGCGGATAACGTTTTTATATATTAAAACGTTTTTAAAATCTCAAATGCCTGCTTTGCTAACAGAGTTTTTAAGCACAGGCTCTTTTGTCTCTGGTGGCCATCTTGGGAGACGGCATATCAGAATTTTTTTAATGAAATATAAGAGGATTTGAGAAGTCACTCAAAATGTGCCCTAATTTTTCTTTCTTCAGCACTAATCATAATTTCTATGGCAAAATGAACCCCCTCATTTTGTTCCTTTGCAAATTAAATGTTTTAAGTGTTAACACTTTATTCCAATCAAGATGACTTCAGGTGTGCCATACTTTTGTCATAAGTAAGACTGTTAGTGCTCTAGTTGTTCTTTAGAACACTCTGGGACATTCTGTCATTGGGCTATAGTTGGGCTATATCTGGCTGATATTTGGGCTACATTTGTTTTTTTTGTCTCTGGTGGCCATCTTTGGGCTACATTGGGCTACACTGGGCTACATTTGGGCTACATTTGGGCTCTAACATATATATAGCCCAATGTAGCCCAATATATATTTTTTCAAAGTAAATTTTCGTAAAAACCACTGGAGCACATATCTTGAGACATAGCAAAGGCACATCAGGCTACCAGTCCCTACAATTTTGCCAAGTTTGGTGGAAAACCATTCAGCCGTTCGGGCTAAAAGTGAGTCCAACCGCTCTATGGAAATTAACATGGGGAAAACACGTTTTGGGACCCCCCCTTTTATCTCGGCCCCCGCTTGACGAATCCCCCCCAAACTTTTAGGGAAGGACCGGAGCGCCGAGAGGCAAAGTTGAGGAAAATTTCAGGAAGATTCCTCAACCGGCACCAAAGTTATTCCCAATAGAATGTTGCGATTTCCTTATGGAAAACAATCCTAACTATATATACCTACTGGCTAACGCTAGTAGGTAATATATATATATATATATATATATATACACACACATACACACATATTAGTGTACATTGAAAATAGCACTATATATATATATATATATATACACATATATACACACACACACATATATTGAATCTTTCAAAATTGCATATATTACAATACATAATAAAATGTGCATATGTAACCAATAAAGGAAGGAGGGATGGTAAAGAGGGCTCACCGTCACTGGAAAAGGTTTCTCAGTACTGCTTGTCCCACTGCCACATCCTTCTCAGCGGCTGCATCCAGGCAGTAATGTCTGGTGAAGGTGTGCATACTCTTCCAGATAGCCGCTCTGCAGATATCCTGGATAGGTACTACTGCAAACAAAGCAGTGGAGGTGGACACTGCTCTTGTAGAATGAGCACGAACACATGCATTCAACTGCTTCCCAGCAGCCTGATGACAATGTCGTATTGCACTTTAAATCCATCAGGAAATTCCCCTTTTTCATAAAGGAAAACCCTTCCTGGGTGCACTATAAGAAACAAACAGTTGAGAAGACTTGCGGAAAGGCCTTGTCTTTTGCAAGTAGAACTTCAGATAGCACTGAACATCCAGTGAGTGGAGAGCTTTTTCCGCCGCCATTGATGGTTGAGGGAAAAGTCTGTTAAGGATCAGCGGTTCATTCAGATGAAAGTCTGTCGGCACTTTTGGAATGAATTTAGGATTAGTCCTGAGAACAATCCTGTCTTCTTTAAACTGTAAGAAAGGTTCCTGTATAGTGAGAGCCTGCATCTCCCCAACTCTCCTGGCTGAAGTGAGCGCTATGAGAAGAGCTACCTTCCACAACAGGAATTTTAGGTCCGCCCTGTGAATTGGTTCGAAGGGCTGCTTCATCAATTGAGATAGTATGATGTTCAACTGCTAGAAAGGTGGAGGAGGTTTTATGGGAAGAAAGGTTCGAAATAATCGTTTTTATGACCATGGGCTAAACCAGATTTTGCCAACAGCAGAATATAAGGGATAATTTCATGAGCTGCTGAGTTCAAAGGATGAACCTTATACTCTTGGCACCACAAACAGAACCTTTTCCATTTCATCCTAAATGTCCTATTTGTACTTTCCGCTCTGGCATTTCAAAATATATTTCTGCATTCCGATTAAATATTTAGGTGTTGAAATTCACAGTGTTCAGGTGCCAGGCCGCTAAGCGTAGTGATTTCGGATCTGGATGAAGCACTTGTCCCTGGGACATCGTCAAGAGTGACGGTATTGGTTGAAGGCGAATCGGGTGAACCTCCGACTGTAGGAGCAGCTCCGTGAACAGTGTTGTCTGGGCCACCATGGAGCTATCTGTATTATTTGCACGGTTCCTTTTTTAACTTTGTAAGAACGCGTGGCAAGAGGGCAATCGAGGAAAGGCGTAGGCAAAGACGCCTGACCATGCCATTAAAAACACATTCCCTCAAGATCCCCGTTGGTGACGCCAACTTGCGAAGAACCAGCATTTTTGGTTTGTAGCGGTCGCGAAGAGGTCCACTGTTGGTTCTCCCCATCTGAAGAAGATGGTTTGTAGGATATCCTGGTTGATCTCCCACTCATGGCAGGTTGATTTTAGTCTGCTCAGAATGTCTGCTTTGATATTCTGATCCCCTGTAAGATGTTCCGCTCTTAGGGACACTCCATGTTGAACAACCCATTCCCATATTTTTTGTGCTTCCTGAGACAGGGAGAGTGATCTTGTACCCCCCTGTTGAGATAATGCATCGCTGTTGTATTGTCTGCCCTGAATAGTACAGCAGATCCTTGTATCCTCTGCAGGAAAGCTAGCAATGCTAAGCCCAAAGCTCGAACAAAATTGATGTGAAGGTGTTGTTCTTGTAACTTCCAACGACCGCTGACCTGACAGTCCTGAAGAAACGCTCCCCACCCTTCCAGGGAAGAATCAGTGGTAATCACCAGTGTAGCTGGTTCGGTAAGGAAGGAAAGGCCCACTGAAATGTTTAGTTTTAGGGTCCACCATGCTACCGCTCGGACCATGGCGGGTGTGATCTTCACCCTGTCGTCGAAGGATCCTTCTGCCTGACACCATTGCTGATCCAGCTGCTCCTGTAAAGGGCGCATTTTTAACCGGCAGAAAGGAACGAGGGGGATGCAAGAGGACATTGTTCCTAGTAGCGACTTGTAACGGCGTACTGAAAGATACTTTCTTCTTGCAAATGCCTGGGTAAAAGATATTAGCCCCAGTTGCATATCTATGGAGGGAAATGCCCTATTTACTGTGGTGTCCATAATAGCTCCCAAGAACATGATGTTCCTTGAAGGTTGAAGGGATGACTTTTTCGCATTCAGAGTGAGACCCAGTTTGGCAAACAATTACATGCATGCTGCTGTTGACTCAGCTGATGTTTGTAATGGCGCTTTGACTAACCAGTCGTCCAGGTACGGAAACACCTGGTGTCTGTTTCCTTAGAAAAGCCACCACAGCCTCCAGACATTTTGTAATAATACTCGGGCTGATTTGAGGCCAAAAGGCAGTACCTTGAACTGGTAATGGTCTCCGGCTACTGCAAACCGAAGATACTGTTTGTGGGAATGATGAATGGGGATGTGAAAATATACATCCTGTAAGTCTAAGGTAGTCATATGATCCCCTGGGTTTAAGAGCAGTAGAATGTCTTGGAGGGACACCATCCGGAAAGATTGCTTCTTGAGATAAGTATTTAGAGATCTCAGGTCCAGAACAGGACGCCATTGGAGAACATTCTTTCGAACCAAGAAAAACTTGAATAAAACCCCCTTCCTCTCTGGGAGATCGGCACCAGTTCTATTGCTCCCTTTCGGAGCATTGTCCGAATCTCTCGACGCATCTGATGTAGCTGCCTGACCTCTTGACGTGTCGGAGGAGTACAAGGGGGAAACTGAAGGAACTCTAGAGAATGTCTGAATTGTATTATATTGAGGACCCACAGGTCTGTCGTTATTTTTTGCCAATGATGAAGATGGGAAGCATTCTTCCACCCAGGGGAACTTGTGTAGGGGAAGGAATACATGTAGCCGGATCCTGAAGTTGTCATTGTCTTCTGGAATAGTCCTTTCCTTGATGACCTCCTCTTCCTCTAGGGGCAGATTTTCTATAGCCCTCTGCCTGTCGTTGACCATACTGCTGATGGTATGGCTGAGAAGATGTAGAATAAGAGGGGTATCTGCCCTGTTGGTATCCTCCTCTACACGATGACTTGCCTCTACCTCGGGTCTTCCAAAAGGGCACCTTGCGGTACTTTAGTGTTCCTAGGGCCTTTGCGGTGTCTGTATCCTTCTTGATACTGTGAAGCGCCTCATCCACGTGTTTTCCAAACAAATCTTCCCCATCGAAGGGAAGATCCAGAATCTTATTTTGAATCTCTGGTCTAAAAGCGGTAGCTTCCAACCATCCCTGACGGCATAGTACAGCCCCTCCAAGCGATCTGAAGGCAGTGGTTGCGATATCCATTGCGCAATCAATGACTTCAGCCCAAGCCCTTTCTCTGAAGGATCTTTTTTACCTCTTGCCTACTATCCTCCGGAATGGGGTCTATGCAACCACATCTGCTTATCGTATCTGCCCAGAATGGCAAGGGCATTAGCAGCTTTAACTAGAGGAGCAGACAAGGACGAATTTTTTTCCCCTGCATTATCCAAACGCCTACCCTCTCTGTCGGGAGGCGCTGAGGGATTTTTTGGTTTCTGTTGTGCCGCTTAGGATATAACCGAATCGGGCTTGGGATGGCAGACTAAACAAGCTGGAGCGTCAAAAGGCGCTTTATATTTTTTTTCAAGTCTGGCGAGCACAGGTGTGACTGTCACCGGTGTCTTCATGACTTTCAAGCCTTCTTCCCACACATAGCTAACAATCGGAATAGCCCGAACTGACTTCCGGTATGGTTCCTTAAAATCGTACAAGAAACACTCCGTTTGTGTCGTTGACATTGGAAACTCAAACCTCTTTGCAGCTCTCTGCATCATATTATGGAACCCGCCGATACCCTCCAGCGGAGAATCAATAGGTACTGGTGGGGGAGATGAAGGCGATGGAATAAGGTAATCATCCCATTCTTTGTTAGGGTCTGTTATCTCTCCCTCCTCTTGGTCATCATCAGTGGTGACAGAATCCTGTTGATGTACTGGTTGAGGTGACCTAGGTGCAGGGTCTGGCAGTAACTCCCTGCTTCTAATCTGAGTAGTAGGGATGGAGCGTGGGTGCGGAGCAGGTATTTCTGGAAAGGCTGGAGTTGGTGGAAACCTCTTTCTATAGTCCTCCAGCATAAACTGCAGATCCATCATCATTAAGGAAGATGGCATGCCAACCATCTCTTCCTGGTAGCCCTGGCGATAATGTAGTTGTGGAGGATATTGATACTCTCCGTATCCCTCCTCAAAGTCATCCTCCTGGCCCTTAACATGTAATTGCGATGGGCTACTGGCCAAAGGGTTCTTCATCTTCTGAATCCTGCTCTTCTAGCAGGTGTGATGGCACAAGAGGAGTAATTTTGCTTGGGGAGGTGATTTCTGGCGTAATCCTCCTCTTCCTGGTAATTTCTAGCTTTTCTGGTGTTTTTTCCCCGGTCTACCAGCCTGTCGACACCATCGTCCACGATGCAGCCTTCGACACCAATCGTACTGCTGTATCCGCCGGCGACGACATAGTTACCGTCGTTTTTGCCTTCGACGATCCCGTCGCCGTTGCTGGAAAAGTCATCGCCGAAACCATCGTCGCCAATGACGCCGTAGACTGAGAACCAACTATCACAGGCAATGAAGGCTTCTTGGAAACTAACTTTACCTCTATCTTCTTCGTCGACGATGCAGGTTTTTTAGATTTTACCTCAGGAGGCATAGATGATGGCTTCCTGAAGGGTTGCTTGACCGGAGGTGGTGATTTTGATGGCTCAGAACTTGTCTCTTTTGGTGTCCCTTACTCTCCTTTTCTCTAGGCTGAGGAGATTTTGAGGGACTGCGTCCAGAAGACCCTTGAGTGGTCTTTTTGAGGGCCTCTCAGGATGTTCCTCTGAGGAATGAGCATGAGGAAATCTTCTCTTCTGAGATCTCCTAGATGAAGAGGATGCCTCATCACTATCACTGGACATAACCTCCTTTCTGGCCTTTAGCTTTTGAAGCCATATCAAAAGGCGCTTTTCACGATCCCTCAGGGTTTTACTTGAGAAGGTACGACGTACCTTACAGTCTTTAGCTTGATGATCCGGATAAAGACAGTAAATACAATCAGCATGAGGGTCTTCCGTGTAGAGCCTCTTCTTGGAATAGGTGGCACAGGCTCTAAATAAACCTTTATTTCTCATTTCCAGACATTCTCAGAAGAATGAACTAGTAGGCAGCAAAGAAGAGAATATATTCAGATGAAATTCACAGAAACAAAGTTCTCAAATCAGGAGTGTTCTAGAGGGTGAGAGGTTCTGATTGGTTCAGGGATAAATGTGGTCTCTTTTACATAACAAAGGTTATGGGTTGCAAGAGGCAAGATGGCGGCCGAGTAGGACGGCCGGGAAGCAGCTCGATTGAGGAGATGCAGGAATGAGAGTAGTATGACCCCGCAAACCTGTACTATGGAGCCACGGAGCGTGTAGAAACTGAATATCCAAGTCAGCGGGAGACGCGGGACACGCGAGGGGCAAGGTGATTGAAAATTCGGAAAACGCGCTAGAGGGAAAATCCGCTGTATGAGACTGACCTGCCGACGGCCGCTTAAGCGGCTGCTATTGGATCTGCTGCAGGTGGCGAGGAGGCTGAGAGGCGGGTCAGCTGCTGGGCCGCTGGTGGAGACTGCGGAGTTAGCAGAGACAGCCCTCATCAAACAAACGGTGCGGAGCTCACTGTCACTGTCGAAACGGAGCCGGCAGCGGAGCAGTCAGCGCCGGTCAGCGGAATCTCGGCAAGTAGAAATCCAATCGATTCGGCAAGCGAACTTGCATCAGAGTGCCGAGGGGAGGACACTGAACGTCCTGGAGACCCCTACGGACCTGAATTTGGAGGATAATAACTGGGACAGCATTACATGTGGTAAGGAGCAGTTTGGGCTGGAGGAAAGGAGGAGGGAAATCATGGCTCCTAAGATTAGTGCAAGCGCCAAAGCAACCGCAAGGAGGAAGGCGGCAGCAGAGCTCGCGGATTCTATGGCAGAACTAGAGGGCAATAAAAGGAAGAAGCAAGCCTCCCCAGCAAAAAAAATGGTGCAGCAGCAAGGGGGCAGTAAAGTAAATCTAGACTCTCAGGGCACCACCCCGATATCAGATATATTTCAAAAGTTGAGCAAAAATAAAGACTCTAAAGACTCTAATCTTGAGGATACTCAGGCCACGGCAAAAAAAAACTGATGATGACGTCGACGATGCAGGGAGCCCCGATATCACAAGGGAGGTATCCCAAAATGCTACAGGTTCCACTGCACAGCCTAATACTGCCAGTAGCACAAATGGGCACGAGCAAGGGGGGATGGACCCTGCAGGGGGTCTAGCAGAGGATTCCGAGGTCAATGTATTGGCGATACCCCGAGTATTAGAAGAGATTTTGGAGGATGATACCGGGGGAGACAGCAGTGACAAAAAGGAAGCCCCAAGTGAGGCATTTTTCTCAGTATCAGAGGGCGGTGAATGGTCGGAGGAAGAGGAAGACAGTCTGGATCAAGAAGCCAGTGGTTCAGATACTGACAGTGATTTGGAACAGGACGAATTTAGCCCCCCGATAACCGCAGTGAAAGCCAAGGTGGGAGCAAAAATACTCTGTCAGAAAAGAGAACAACCGTTGACCAAACCAATCCCAGATAGCCCTGGAGGGGAATCGGCACAAATGTCCCTCCTGGAGGTCATACACCGGGAGATAATTGCACACAGGGAGGAAGCCCGACAGGAGAGCCGTAAGTCTCAGGCGGCAGTCAGAAAAATGCAAGGGGTAGTAAGGAAGCGGACTAAGGTGTGTGTGAACCTAGGGGAGCGGGTTACTAACCTGGAAGAGCGAGTGGTTTCAACAGAAGCCGAGTCAGCGGCGGCGTCTAGTAAGGTAGACCTGCAGACAGCGCAGCTAACTGATAAGTGGAAATTGGAGGCGATGGAGAACAGATCGCGTCAGAATAATCTACGCATTCTGGGAGTCCCTGAGGGGTCAGAGGATATGGATATGAAAGCATTTGTTGTCAAACTTTTTGAACTCGCCTTTACCGATCTGAAAGATTGGGATTTCGCTAGGGAGGTTCAGAGGGCACACCGTATCCCCGCTAAAGTCCACAAGAATGCAAAAGAGGGTGATAAGCCCAGAGCAATATTAATTTTTCTGGGTAACTTTAACTTGAGGCAAGCAATTTCTGAGAGGGCGAGACCTGATAAAAAAAAGACGGTTGACGGTTACTCTTTCTTTGTTCGCCCTGACTTTTGCCATATCACGGTGGAGAGACGCTGGAGATTACGGCAGATGATTAAACCGTTTCAGGATAAGGGTATGCATGCATACCTGATAAACCCGGCCCAGCTGAAGATAATCAAAGACGGAAAAACATTATATTTTTCCTCCGAGGTTAAGGCCAAAGAATTCTTGATGTCACAGGGGGTCTAGAAAATGCCTAGAATTGTTAAGCAATGACTGATATTAGTGTTTGGTAATGATAATTGGGTTCATCATATCGGTAGTTTCAAGGCGAACCATCACGTGCACAGACCATCGGTCTGAGCGCCTCTGAAAAAGGGGGGTGGGTGAGGGGGAGCTCCGGCTGGGAGTTGGGCAAGGGGAGGGAGAGGGAGCAGGGGGAGGGGGAGGGGGTGGAGGGGCGAAAAGGGTGGATGAAAAAAAAGAAAAACTGAGATGGAAATGAATATGACTTGGTCTGGTATCAGATTCATGGTTAACAGACAACGTAGGAAAGGTAAACGCGTGATTAATGTCAGACATTAGGATTTGCACCATTAATGCAGGTGGTCTAAACGACTGGAAGAAACGGCAAAGATTGAGTCACTTGGTCAAATCAAATAATATAGACAGTGTGCATTCAGGAAACCCATATACCCTGGGCTAAAAGGAAGCTGCTGGAGATGCGTGGGTATACCATGATTGGATGTTCATCACAATCATCTACGATTAGAGGTGTGGCTATTTTAGCAAAAAGTAATCTGGGTGGAGTGAAACGTAGTAAAACTGATGGGTCTGGTAGGTGGGTCCTAGTGGAATTGAACGTGGGATTTACATTGTGTGTGATATATGGCCCAAACGAAGACGACCCAATGGTTTATGATAAACTGGAAGAAGAGTTGGCTAATTGGACCACACCGATGATAGTGTGTGGGGATATGAATATCTCAGCAGACTGGCAACAGGGAAGTAGATATATAGGTCGTAAACGTAAAGTAAATAGAGCTCTCGGCTCCTTAATTCAGTCTCATGGCCTGGTGGAGGTATGGGGGGGAAAAAATGCCTGGGGATCGAGGCTATACATATTTTTCCCACCCGGCACAGAAATATTCTAAATTGGATTATTTTTTTGTGACAATGGGGGAAATTGGCAAGGTTAAAATAGTCAAATTACCAAGAATAGTCTCTGATCACAACCCCTTGATATTGACTTATAAGATTCCCAATATGCAGAGGAAAACATCAAGATGGACCTTTGAAAGGAAACTATTAAATGATGAAAGGTTTGTAAATCATATTAAAAAGTGGGCGAAGGAATTTTTCGAGTTTAACAGATATAGTGCTTCCAGAAATGGAGTTTGGGAATCCTTTAAGGCTGCATTAAGGGGTGAGACGATCAGTTGTGCAGCTAAATTAAGGCAAGAGGATAAAAGTAAAGCTGAAAAACTCATATCAGACTTAGCAGAGGTAGAGAGATGTCATATAGAGGCAATAGTTTCAGGTAAAGATAGTGGGGAAACTGTTAGAAATATGGTTCGGATCAAGGGCGAGATCTTAAAAATAATCACGCAGAAGGAGATATGTGAATATCAAACACATAGAGCTAGGAGGTATGAGACAGGCGAACAAGCTGGAAGAGCATTAGCGCTGCGCATTAGGCAAGAAACAAATCGTAATAAAATTGGTAAGATCAAGTATAACGGGGTAGAATATACAGATCCAAAAGCAATAATGGATGTATTTCAGAAATTCTATCAGGAATTGTACGATCAGGAGCCAGGGGTGCTACCACCGTCGCAAGATTTGGGACCCCCATGCCCAAGGGTGGAGGAGGAGGATAAGGTGCAATTGGATTTGGATATAACAGCAGAGGAGATAAGGACTGCTCTGAATGAACTGGCAGCGGGTAAAGCGGCAGGCCCAGATGGCTTACCAATAGAGGTCTATAGGGTTTTAGGAGAGGAAATTCTTCCTTTGCTGGAAGATCTATGTAATGGAATAATCTGTTCTGGTAAGGTCCCGGATACATGGAAACAGACTAATATTGTAATATTCCATAAGAAGGGAAAACCGGAGGAGAATCCAGGCTCATATCGGCCGATTTCGCTGATAAATGCGGATGCCAAACTTTATTCCAAGGTATGGGCGAAAAGGCTAGGAAGGATTATTGGTCAACTTGTCTCACCCTGGCAGCATGGGTTTGTCCCAGGGAGAGGTACCACTGAACATACAGCACGGGCAATTTCGTTATTTGATGCAATGGCTGCTGCGGGTGGAGATATGGCCATGATCCTTTTAGACGCCGAAAAGGCTTTCGACCGTGTGGTCTGGGATTTTATGTGGGATGTATTGGCCAGAAGGGGCTTTGGTGAGAAATGCAGGAAAGCAATTAAAGCTATGTATATGGATCCTGTAGCCAGAATCACCTCAATGGGACTACAATCGGAAAAGGTGGCGATTAGAAGAGGCACCCGTCAAGGATGCCCCTGTTCTCCTATACTTTTTTCACTCTATATTGACCCGTTAATCAGGAAGATTCTTGCTTCTGATAAAATAACCCCGGTTATAACTCACGGATATACTACCAAGTTATTGGCGTATGCGGATGATCTGGCAATTGTTACCACTAATCCGCAAACGGCAATACGTGAATTAAGCCTTTTGGCTCAGGAGTTCGGGATATACTCTGGTTATAAGCTCAACACGGAAAAAACAATAATAATTTGTACAAAGAATATTCATAAAAGGGACCAAAGGTATGTGGACTCCGCGGTCTATCTGGGAGTTAAAATCAATGCAAATGTAGGTAAAATCATACAGGAAAATTAAGTGCCCTTACTTACATCAATAGGATGAGGGTCTGTTGAAAAAAATGGAAGCAGTGTTTTCACAATTTCTATGGCAATATGGAAAAATTCGGAGATCATTAGCTCGGCTCTCTGCACCACTAGAGGGAGGAGGGCTATCGGCACCTAATTTAAGGTTATATCACTGGGTCTGCTTAATGCTGCATATGAATCATTTACTGAATTGTGATGTTCTAGAGAGGCCGCCTGGATCCCACAGAATCCCTACAATATTTGAATTATTAATTGGAGAAAGGGCTATGGGGATTTTAACACGAGAAATCAATGTCTTGTATTTCAAAAGGAGTAAAAGCAAGGTGATGTTAAGCGCGTGGGGTACATGGAAGGCGATTTTGAAATTTCTCAAGATCCCTAAGATCAATGGTACAGTAGATCTTTGGAGCGCAAGCCCATTCATTCATCTAGGACAGAACAGAAATAGCGGTATATGGAAGAGGTTGGGCATTAGATGTCTGGGGGATATCATGTGTAAGGATGAACTATTAGGGTTTGATGTTTTGCAACAAAAATATGGTATCCCTTCGAACCACTGGCTTTTATATAAACAATTAGAACAAACATTGAAGTCACTAAGACCTAGGGTTTCCATTCAGGAGCTTACCCCGATTGTGAAATACATAAGGAATGGGGGCAAGAAGATTAAAATAGGGTATAGATATCTTTTACAGGGTTTGGGAGAGGACATTGGACAAATAGAGACTGTCTGGGCTCAAAGAATTGGGGACCCAGATATAGATATAGATTATGCTCTGGCATTGAATAGGAAAGTACTAAGAGCAACTAATTTAAAAGCGCAGCATTATAAGATGGTGTTCAACCTTTACTATACTCCCGCCAAGTTGTTTCAATGGGGTAAAAGAGATACTGATAGGTGTCCAAGGTGTAATCAAGGCCCGGCGGATTTATTGCATATGTTTTATTCTTGTCAGAATCTTAAGCCAGTTTTAACTGAAATGGAAAAGTTTTTATCGGGGCTGCTAGAGCGCCAAATCCCTCTATCCCCTACTACTGTTTTGATTGGCAGGGATGAAAACCTTATAATTGAACAAGAAGTCGAAGCTTTTATCTTTCTGTGTGTGGCTGTTTTTAGAATTTTAATTGCGGCGGCCTGGAAAGATCAGACAGCTCCCACTTTTCAGATGTGGCTTACGAGATTGCTGGGGACTCATAACATTGAGGAATGCCTATATAGCTTTAAAGGTAAAAAGAGGAAAGAGTACGGTAAAAATATATGGGCTCCTCTTAGTAATTGGAGGAAAATGAGATGAATAATCTGAACAGTTTTAGAGTCTCCTTTATCGATTTGAATGTAACTTTTTTTTCCTATGTGGTTAGACTTGTAACAAGCATTTGGATGATTGCTAAGTTCTGGCAGAGGCAGAAGATATATATGTATATATTTATTATTAATGTCTGATGTTACCATTTTCTTATCTAGCTGATATCTGTAATTGTGTTTTTTTTTTTATATTCTGATCCATCTCAATAAAAAAAAAACCAAAAAAAACCCAAAGGTTATGGGTTGCAAAAGGAAAATGGGTCTAGGCCTCTTTTCAGTTTGCTATCTAACTAAGCATTGCTTTTTTATATACCGGAGACTCCCGTCTCGACAACGGGGAATGATTCAGGCATGTGAATCTAGGGAAAGCTCCAATACTGGAGTAAATATATATATATTTATTCACTTCAAACAACAAAGGTTACAGGGATGTTATAGTTAGGCTGACATTTCACTCGTATAAAACCACAGAAATTCAGCCATTATAGTTACCTGAGTAAACCCCCGCAATTTACTGCTTATGTCCTCATATTTTACATCACTCATGACATGGCCAGTGACATTACTGATGACATCTTAAATAACATCACTCATGACATCAGTGATGACATCATCCAATGACAGTGTTTTTAAAACATTTATGAGTGTTAAATATATTTACCTAGGTGTATTGATGAATCAGCGGGTGTACGAGTGGCTATTTGGATGACTGACTCTAAGTGAGTGATTAGGTGTCTCAGTGAATGTAGGGATGGGTTGTGGGAATGTATCTGTCAGTTAGTTGATGACTAAGTGGATATATAAATGTTAGTGGGTACGTGACTGGCTATATGGGTGATTGATTGGTTGACTATCTCTATGGTTGTCTGGGTGCCTCTGTGTGGGTGAGGAGGTGTGTGACTGCCTGTATGGATGAGTGAGTGGGTGGGTGGGTGAGTCAGTGCATGTATGGGGTAGAAAATGCGTGTGTGAGAAGCTATATGGGTGAGTGTCTACGACTGTGTCAGTGCTTGAGTTAGTATGGGTCAGTAACTGTGTATGTGAAAGGCAGTATATGTGAGTGACTGTGTATATAAGTGACAATGCGTGAGGGAGTCAATATGAGTGGCTAAATGGATGAGTACATGCTTCTGTCAGTGACTGTATAGGTGAATGAGTAGGTGTTACTATTTGTATGAGCAAGTAAGTGAATGTGAATGCAACTGTTTGGGTTACTACGCACCTGTATGATTGACTGTATAGGTGTGTGAGTAGTTCTATGGGTGACTCACTCAGTGTGTGAGTGCCTGTATGGATATATGAGTGGATAGGTTAATGGCTGTATTGGTGACTGAGCTGGTGTAAGAGTGGCAGCAGGGGTGAGCAAGGAGATGTGTGTAGATCCATGAATTAGTGAGTGGCTGTGGAAGTACTGGTATGGCTCTGTCAATGGGTTTGTGAATGGTTGTGTGGCAGTGGGTGTTTAAAAGATTCTATAAGAGTGTCAGTAGGTGCATCAGAGATGATATGGATGACATCACTGTTGTCATTTGAGATGTCATTAGTGAAGTCATCAGTGATGTCACTGACCATGTCATGAGTGATGTAACATGTGCGATCATAAGCAGTGGATTGCGGGGGCGCAAGTTATAGTTAACTCGGGTAACTATAAGGATAAGTTACTTACCTGTAATCCTAGTTCTCTTCCAGGGGTATCCTCATCAAAGTCATAAGCACTGAATATTCCCGCCCATGTGCGGGGACCCCGGAAATAATATAAAATTATATACGGAAATCACATATATCTAGTTCCACATGTGTTTTTATATCCTTGCAAATACAGTCTGTGTATGGGTAATTACATTGTTTAGCCTCAGTTTGGGGCTGAATAGGTGTGAGAAAAAATGATATATGTCCATACATATATGTGGAGCTAGATATATGTGATTTCCATATATAATTTTATATTATTTCCGGGGTCCCCGCACATGGGCGGGAATATTCAGTGCTTATGACTATTGATGAGGATCCCCTGGAAGAGAACAGCTGAATTTCTCTGGTTTTGTTTGAGTGAAATGTCAGCCTAACTATAACATCTTAGTGAATTTCCAAGGTTTTAAAAATTCTATTTGCTAACTATAATATCCCTCTTACCTTTGTTTTCCTGTGTGAATTTCCAAGGTCTTTAAACTAGCAGTCAAGTTTGCAGAGTGGTGGAGAAAGGGGGCTGGGCCTCCAACCAACTCTCAGGAATTTCACTGCGTAGCTGTGAGAAAGTGGCTCTACATATACTGGACCAGAACAAGGTACAATGTGTATAGAGTCCACCAACCCCAGAGGTATAACAGAGGTTAAAGCCAGGGGTGACCTTACTCTCTAAAGTGGTAGCTTGGTCACGCAGTAAGGCAGTACCAGAGGACAGCGTAAAGCATTTGTTGTACACCCTCAGTCAGCAAAAGGTTTCACACACTGAACTCCAGGGCAACTTTTTTTATATCAAAGATATAGTAGTTTTATTTTTAGAACCAACAGGTATTAAAATATACTGTTCTCAATATGAGAGGTCTCAGATGAGTACTTTGCAGAAAGGCAATGAACTTTGTAAACACAGGTACAGGGGTTGCAGTAGGCATCACAATTTTCTACACACAACTTAGCACTGAGCTCAATGGATTTTCCTATATAAACACAGTTGATTACTTTGTAGATTACCTTGGTAGTTCCAGGACTGGATCCTAGATTCAGTCCTGGGGTCTAAGCTGAAAACAATTTAGTAAAAACGTTTTAATTATTGCAGTGATTTTTCAGGAATATAAAGCTATTTTTAAAGTGTACACTTAGAAACTTTTTAACAGAAATCTGGCAATGTTATCCAATGGGAGAAAATTCAGGTTGCAGGTAAAGTATGATCTTGTTACTTTTGTAATCCAGTACTGGGCTCCTAGGTCCAGCACTGGGGTCTCAACTTAAAACAGGTAAGGAATTACGTTTCAGTATTTCGTATGATTTTTAAAGAATTTTTCAAGTTTTCAATAGTAGACACTTAAAAGAAATTTCATAGAAAAGCAGACAATGGATTCCTATGGAGAGAATACAGATTAAGGGTCAACCCGGTTCGGATTACTTTTGTGGTTCAATACTGGGGTACAAGGTACAGTACTGGCTTCTCTCCTGATCACAGGTGAGTACTTCGAAATGCGTTACTCGGCTGATTTTATAGGAATATTTCATGTTTTCAAAAGTAGGCACTTAGAAGATTTTTCGAGTCAAACCAGTCAATGTTATCCAATGGCAGGTAAGTGAGTTACTGGTTTCCAGGTGAGTACTCGGCTGGTGAAGGTAAGGTTCTGGGCATAGACTCAGGGGTCCCCCAGGGTCAGGAAGGTACAGTTAGTTCATCCTCAGCGGCACAGGGGCGGCCGGGTGCAGAGGTAGTTAGGCCCAATGTTAACCAATGAGGGGCAGGGGACCTCCGGTTGGTGGCTGCTGGCTAGCAGGCCACGTGGCTGTGGGAGCTGGGATCCTGGTCACTTGCTCAGGGCAAAGGGGGAGGTAGGATAGGATAGGATAAAGGTGGCACAGCCAGCAGCACTCGCGCGGCTGGGTGCAGGGTGCTTTTGAGCTGTCGGTCGCTCAAGGTTATTCAATGGGAAAGGTAAAAGACGAACAAAGGCTGCAGGCTCGGGGACGGAGACTCTTCAGGGGCAACCACCACTTCGAGAGGTAAGTTGGGATCTTGGAGCACAGGTAGGTACCCCAAAGGAAGGTGCAGGGCGTTGCGGGGCACCGGGTGCAGGGGTGTTGGAAAAGCTTACCCTCAGCTGGTCACAGTTGGAGGGGGCCCTGGTTCCGAGTCTGCAGGCGTCGTCGAGGAGGGTCTTTGGGCACTGGACTTCGGGTCCCAGGTGCCGGGGGGTCCTCGTGGTCTTGGATCTCTCGGGCACGGGCCGGGCCGGTGCAGAGTGGGCTGGTCCCGAACTTCCTGGCTGGCACCAGGGGGGGTTGTTGCAGCAGAGCCTCTGCTGATGGGAGTCCAAATCTTCGAGAGGGTCAAGGCAGGCAGGTCCTCTGGGTGTCCCAAGGTTGCTGTCAGCTGGAGTTGCCAGGATTAGGCAGGAGCAGGTTCCAGGATCGACAGGCCAGTAGGGCTGGGGCCAAGTCAGTTGGGGTCGTCCTGTTAGCAGCTGCACGGCGGGCCTTCTTCTTGATCTTCTTTTCTTATCGAGATCTGAGGAAGGAAAGTTCAGGGAGCCTCTAAATACTGAATTTAGGGGCGTTACAGGTAGGGCAAGGGCAGGGACCTCTAGGTCCCTGTCCTGATGTGGGTAACTCCCACTAGCCTGCTCCTCTCCTGTGGGAGGGGGGCAGGAGCCTAGCTGGGATTGGGTGGGCTCCCCATCTTCAAGAGCCCGGGGTCCTGCTTCACCTCGTCTCCCTCACCTGAGGGGTGGGGTTGGCACAGGCTGGCACACTCCCCTTACTGACGTAGTTTTTCCCGCCAGTCTTCCCGCCAGAGTGGGGGTCAGGACTGGTGGGGGCCATTTGCTGGGTGCAAATGGCCTGGAAAAGCTCAGAGAGGTGGCATGCCTTTGAAGCTTCCCCCTGCCCATCCTGGGGTGGGGGGGGGGGGGGGGGGAGAAACCTAGCACCTCTCCTAGGATGTGCATTGTTGCAGGCCCAGGAGAGTGGGGGGGGGGGGCCCTCCGCCCAGGGGTCTAGCAACATGTCTGCTGTGTGGCAGCCTTTGCAGCCACTCAGCCCAGACGTGGATTGTAGGTTAGGTTTTCAGGGGACATCTCTAAGATGCCCTTTGGTGCATTTTTCATTAAATCCCACACTGGCATCAGTGCGGGTTTAATGGGCTGAGAAGTTTGGTACCAAACTTGTCAGTCTTCAGTGTAGCCATTATGGTGCTGTGTAGTTCGTAATGACAACCTCCCAGCACCATATACTCTTAATGGCATCACTGCACTTACAGTGCCCAGGAATGGCCCTGGGTACTGTAGGGGCACAGGGCTCCTGCACCTGCGCCCACACCTCTGGCATAGGGCACCGAGCTAGAGGGGTGTCTGAAGTATTCCAGGGCAGTGGGTTATGTGGGCATGGCACACAGAGATGTGTGCCATGTCGACTCTTTGTTTAGTTCTGTACTTTGACACTCAGCCTGCAAAGGCAGTATGTGGGTGTTCAGGTACAGGGCCCATGAGGGTGGCACAATAAGTGTTGCAGTCCTCGGGGGTCTTCTCTGGTCACCATGCCCTGGGTACCTAGGGTACCATTTACTAGGGGCTGACAGGTGGCCAGAGATGCCAATTGGGTTTTAGTTTCAACACAGTTTTAGGGAAGGAACACAGGCCCTGGGTACCTGGTTGGCAGGAACCCAGGTCACACTCAGTCAAAGCACATCAGCAGTTCAGAAAAAAGTGGGGGCATACCAATGCAAGAAAGATGGCACTTTCTCACAGTAGCTCTTACAGGAGGGCTTCTTGGCCCTCAAGGTCCTTCTGGAGCCAAGCAGACTTTATACCCCAACTAGTAGTGCACCGAGAGGCACACTTACACAAGGGGTCCTCATTGCCCCTCCAGCAGTGCACCGAGAGGCAAGTTAGCAGAGTGGTGAAAAAAGGGGCGTGGCATTCGACCACCTCTCAGCAATCCCACTGTGTGGGGATTACTGGAGGTAACAGGTGGGCTAGTTGGCCCCTAAAGACCTTCAGGAGCGAAGAGGACTTATTCACCCAACCAAGAGCGCGCCAGGAGGCGCATTTGCAGAGTAGTGGAGAAAGGGGTCCAGGCCTCCAGCAAGTTGCTGGCTTCGTGGTTTGATTTTAGGAAGGGGGCGGTGTGGCCCCCCTTTCCTAGACCCTCTTGGGTTCTTGGAAACTTCATCCCCTGGGGCCTGACCCCCACACAATTGTAAACATAGCCCCGGGGAGGTGGTGGTCACCGGGGCTGCAGGGCCCATGCAGGCCCCAGCATTAATTTTAGTCATTGCTCAGGGACCTGGCCTACCTAGTAGCCTAAAGTAAATAAAGCGCATGAGGCCACACTTTGTTTGAAAAAACATTATGCCGGATTAGCGTGACCACATGAACAGGCCTAGGGGATCAGGGTGTTTCTACCCTGCCCCCTTTTCTTGTTTGTTCACGTTTTTTTCTTGTGACTCGGCTGAACGAGATTGGGAGGGTGCGCTGATCCTCCGCAGCCACAGTTGTATATCTGAGAAATCTTTACATTTCTCAGGAACGGCTGAACGGATTTACACCATTTAACAAGTGCTTTCTGGACCAAGACCTACTATTTTGCCAAATGTAGTGCAATTCCGTTCAGCAGTTCAGGCTGTCTCTGTGTCCAAAGTTTCTAGCTAGCGCTATATAAAAATTTGCAAATAAATAAACAAACAGAGAAAAAGTGTTTTGGGACCCCCCCCCTTTTCTCGGCTCCCGCTTGACGAATCAATCACCCCGAAACTTATCAATCAATCAATCAATCAGGTCATTTGTAGAGCGCACTACTCACCCGTAGGGTCTCAAGGCGCTGGGAGGGGGGGGGTGCCGCTACTGCTCGAACAGCCAGGTCTTGAGCTTCTTCCTGAAGGAGAGGTGGTCTTGGGTCAGGCGCAGATTGGTCGGAAGTGAGTTCCAGGTCTTGGCGGCCAGGTAGGAGAAGGATCTTCCTCCTGTTGTCGCTCTTCGGATGCGGGGGACGGCGGCGAGGGCGTGGTTGGTTGATCTGAGGAGGCGCTTGGGAGTGTAGAAGTTGATCCGGTTGTTGAGGTAGCTCGGGCCTTGGTCGTGTAGGGCTTTGTGCGCGTGGGTGAGGAGCCGGAAGGTGATTCTCTTGTTGACCGGGAGCCAGTGCAGATCTCTCAGGTGTCCGGAGATGTGGCTGCGTCGGGGGATGTCGAGGATGAGTCTCGCCGAGGCGTTCTGGATCCGCTGGAGTCTCTTCTGGAGTTTGGCAGTGGTTCCGGCGTAGAGGGCGTTGCCGTAGTCCAGTCGGCTGGTGACGAGGGCTTGGGTGACCGTCTTCCTCGTCTCGGTGGGGATCCACTGGAAGATCTTACGTAGCATGCGCAGGATGTTGAAGCATGACGAGGAGACGGCGTTGACTTGTCTGGTCATGGAGAGGGAGGAGTCCAGGATGAAGCCCAGGTTGCGTGCGTGGTCCGTCGGTTTGGGTGCGGTGCCCAGGGCGGGGGGCCACCAGGAGTCGTCCCAGGCGGAGGGCGTGGAGCCCAGGATGAGGACCTCCGTCTTGTCTGAGTTCAGTTTCAGGCGGCTGGTCGTCATCCATTCGGCTACGTCTCTCATCCCTTCGTGCAGGTTGGCTCTGGCGGTGGCGGGGTCGTTGGTCAGGGAGAGGATCAGCTGGGTGTCGTCGGCGTAGGAGATGATGTTCAGGTTGTGTTGGCGTGCGATGGCCGCGAGGGGGCTCATGTAGACGTTGAAGAGGGTTGGGCTCAGCGAGGATCCTTGGGGTACGCCGCAGATGACTTTGGTGGCCTCTGACTTGTACGGTGGTAGGCGGACTCTTTGTGTTCTTCCGTCGAGGAAGGAGGTGATCCATTCCAGTGCCTTCTCCTGGATTCCGATGTTGCTGAGGCGCTGTACTAGGGTGCGGTGGCAGACAGTGTCGAAAGCCGCGGAGAGGTCCAGGAGGATGAGGGCCGCTGTTTCTCCGTTGTCCATCAGAGTTCGAAGGTCGTCGGTGGCGGCGATGAGGGCGGTCTCGGTGCTGTGGTTCGCTCGGAAGCCGGACTGTGAGGGGTCGAGGGATCCATTCGTCTCGAGGAAGGCGGCCAGCTGTTTGTTGACGGTCTTCTCGATGACTTTGGCCGGGAACGGGAGGAGCGAGATGGGACGGTAGTTCTTGAGGTCGGTGGGGTCTGCTGTGGGTTTCTTGAGGAGAGCGCTGAGTTCGGCGTGCTTCCAGCTCTCAGGGAAGGTGGCGGAGTCGAAGGAGGTGTTGATGATGTCCCGCAGGTGGGGTGCGAGGACAGCGTCGGCTTTGTTGAAGACGTGGTGAGGGCAGGGGTCAGTCGGAGATCCGGAATGGATGGAGTTCATGGTGCGGATGGTGTCTTCGGTGCTGATCGGGGTCCAGGTGCGGAGGGTGGTGGTGGGTGGCGTCGTTGCGGTTGTGGCTTGCGTTGGTTGGTTGTTGAAGCTGTTGTGTATGTCCGTGATCTTGTTGTGGAAGTAGGACGCGAGGGAGTTGCAGAGGTCTTGCGACGGGGTGATGTCGTTGTTTCCGGCGTTGGGGTTGGAGAGCTCTTTCACGATGTTGAAGAGTTCCTTGCAGTTGTGTGCGTTGTTGTCCAGCCGGTCCTTGTATGCATTTTTCTTGGTGGCGCGGATCAGTTGGTGGTGTTTCCGGGTGGCGAGCTTGAGGGTGGTCATGTTGTCCGTCACGGCAGCTGAAGTGAGTGGCGTATCGGTTAGAAAATTTCAGGAAGATTTGTCAAAAGACGCCAAAGACATTGGCAAATGAAAAAATGCTCTTCCTATGGAAATGAGGTCCTAACTATAAATACCAACTAGCGACCGCCAGTAGGTAATACATTATATGACTGATATATATAGAGATATATATATATCAATCAGATCTATCATCTTTCTCCCAAATCACAAGTATTTCTAAATCAAATATATATTTCAGTAATTCACCCAGTGTACTATTTAATAATAGTGAATATTATAAAAATGTTTAATAAAGTTTTATTTAAATGCCTGCAAGTCTTTTAACAGATTTTATTATTACGTTTTGTTAGATGAACATTTTTAAAGAAAAATTCAGAGGTATACTGTTTAAAAATAAATAAATAAATCCAATCTGTCAGTCTTCCTTTTAAAGTTTTTCAACCCACTAAATGCCTTCATAAAAATATCACAAGATGACCACAAATGAAGGGCATATTGCTACAGCTAGCAGAGCTTTAAAGAAATACTGTAAACCATCCTCTGGTCATGGATTTAATGACCAAGGGAACTTGCTGTTTTTTTTTAAATGTTTCTTCTGGGAGGCGGCCGCACTCCCTGCAAAAAAATAAAATAAAAAATAGGCTCAGAGTTGCCTCTCCTTATTCCAGGGGCACCACCAAGTGCCAAATACATAAATACATATAAACAAACATGTTTTTGCAGGGCACTATGGGGAGCTCCTTCAAGGAGCAGTGAATAATAAATAGGTGTCTCATGCCACTCATATTATTAATTTTTATATGTCCTGGGACACCCTTTTTAAAAAATAATTGTTGGGGATGTGTGGCATACACCCCCCCCCCCCTTCCCTGAGCCCTTACAGGCCCCATCTCTGGGGTCATTTTCTATTTTATGTAAAGGACGGTTGTGATTACCCCCATAGATCCTTTACAGGGCCTTTTTATTTTATTAAGTGGAGGGGGAGCACGTCCACCCCATCCCATGCGTTTATGGCCCTGGGGACACCATCCCTTGGGGCCCAATGTGGGTGCCCATCCGGTGTACCTGCAACAAAACGTTGGTGGCCATGGGGTGGAGACTCAGGGCCCCCGCGGCCCACTGCCCCCTCATATTAAATTTTTTTTAAACCATTTTCACGACAGAGGATCAAGTTCCT
The DNA here is from genome assembly GCF_964261635.1 of Lissotriton helveticus. Classification (NCBI taxonomy): domain Eukaryota; kingdom Metazoa; phylum Chordata; class Amphibia; order Caudata; family Salamandridae; genus Lissotriton; species Lissotriton helveticus. The sequence goes on from NC_136072.1 coordinate 1,047,072,902, forward strand.
GGTGTCCAGTAAGGGTAGGTGCAACATTTTCTTTCATGTTGAGATCAGGCAATCAGAGTGCTTGCTCTTGTGGGAGCGAGATGGTCAAAGGGAAAAAAACCCTCGCTCAATCAGAACGCTATATTTTTTGAAGTTACGCTTGCAGGTCTCTGCCGGGAGTCCCTCAAACCAAACCGCTCAGATATACTAATGTGTGTACCTTAATTTCTCAAAAACGACTGAATGGGCATTTTTACACCAAATCACAAAAGGCACATTTCTTGAACAAGATTGTTTGCTGCCAACCTTTGCGGAATTCAGTCTAACAGTGTTTGCAGTAGTGCTGTTAAAAATAAGTCTACAGAAAATGTGTGAGGATTTTGTGTACTGTGACCCCTCCGATCCCCTTTCTTTCTTGGCTCTTGCTTAAGGATCACCCTTAACCTTTGAATGAAGTGACTAGGAAAGGAGAGTACTTTTTTGGAAATGTTCCTCAAACGGCACTAAAGATCTTAGCAAACCAAAATAGGTACTTCCTATAGAAATGCAGACCTAACTATAACTACCCAGTGGTGACCAATTGTTGACCGAATAACAAATCTAGAGAAATTTGTGGGGTGGGACAAGAGATGCTGCTGCTATTGTTAACATCCATTAGGTTCACCTCTCCCTAAAAGTGTCAGTTTAATTGTTGTAGGGTTGTTCTAATTGGGAATGTTGCTGCTACCAGGAGATCAGGCCCCTGGAGAAGCTGAGATAGTGACGATGTTGGTGGAATTGCTTGGCTTGGGAGCCTGGTTCCAGCAAGCATGTCGTAGGAAGAATTATTTGAACTTCTCCAGGGAAGATTCTGCTTTAACTCTCAAAGGCCTCTTACTATCAGAGTAAATGTCCATTAAGGCAGCTTCGAAGTTTGGTCTTTCATCGTAAGAGGCAGGACCTGTAACATCATAGGAGCTAGATAAATTAACATCTATGCCACACTCTTAACATTACGAGCTGGTGAAAGGCAGAGCAGAAGTTCTGAGTAGACTGAAGAGATTATATAGACCTTCAATTTGTTTTTCAAGCACAGATGCTACATACAAAAACCTTATTAACTTCCCTCTGCCCATTCAACTCACCAGGGGCTATCACCAGCAAGAAAGCAAACAATGCAATTTTGGATCCTTTCTGTGCAGAAGTGTCTCGCCATTCATTAATTCAAACCAATTAGGAACCTACCATCTTGGCTATATCCAGTAGGTCTGGTATGGAGAGTGGTACCCCACATATTCTTTCACCTCCTTTGAAAATATTTATTTGTAAATCGGACATTCCACACACAATCTCTAAAAGGCCACTGAGACGAGGAATATGCCAAAGTCATACAATATACTCAAAGCTATCACACCCCCCCCCCCCTTACCACAACCACAACACTGTGCAGGTTTCCAATTTGCTGCTGTGTGTTAAGATTCAGCTTAGAAGAACAAATTGATTAACTTCGGTAGCCCTCTTTCTGCTGGCCATTATATCTGACTGCAGATTCCTCACCTTTAGAATATTTCCCAAGCACAAGACTGATCCAGACACAGTACACAGCAGTGCTCCAGCACACAGTTAGGTGGTGCTTTGTGACTCTGTGTTGGCCACGTCCTACCCCAAAAGTGACAGCGCAGAACCGCATACAAGCAACACCTGTGAACGCTCACCTCAGTTTCTTACGTGGTCCTTTCAAAACCCTCAGACATGGAGCAGAAAACAATCAGAGCTTATGTGTGCAGATGTCAAATTTAGTAACATTTTAGATGCTAAGTCTAGACCACTCCCCACGACCGGGAGGATGGAGGGCAGTGAAGAGTCAGCAATTAGCTACAGTATGCACTGGAAAGAGTAACTGAGGGTAACTAACTTTTTTTCTGATGGATACTTCTAACCGCAGATTTCTTACATTTAGAATAGATATCAAAGCAATAACTCTCACTCCTAATGTTGAGGGTCTGAGGAGTGGACCATAAAGTCCTGCAGGGCCAATGGGCGAAATGCCCTTACCACTGGACATTGCCGTCAAGGCAGTAGTGTTTCATAAACGTATGCACAGATGCCTACGTCGTGACTGGACAGATGTCAAGGACCGGAACTCTGGGTGCCAACGCAATGGTGGAATGGAACTTCCGGAGGCTGCTTTTTGGCACATGTATATCACATCTTACTGCAATGGACTATCCACTTTGACAGAGTCCTCTTGTCTTACCTTTCATTGCCCCAGAAAAAGCAGATCGACCACCCAATGGTCTTTGGTGCAATCAATGTAAAAGTTTAAAGCTTCCAGGGACCAACCAATGGAGTCTCCCCTCCTCTTTAATGGGGTAAGGTGGGCAAATAATGTGGTAGGCAAAAACCTCTGGGTGGGTGATAGAATGCCAAATGTGAAAAGGAGTCACTACTTTAGGTAAGTAGGCCATCCTGGTCCTCAGAACCAGTTTGTCTTCACAAAGATGTAGGATGGTTGAACTGAAACAGGCCTAGAGCACACTCACATGATGACTTTTTGTGATCATGATGAGGAAGACAGTCCAACGTCATATGACTCAACTAGCAGCTGTGCAGCAGCTTCAAGTTCACATAAATGTTGGGATCAAATTAAGGCCTCACTGTGGCATCACAAATGGTCTGGTAGGGAATGTATGTGCAAAACCTTTAAATCACCTGTGCAATTTCTTAACCAAGGATGGTTAGTCCAGTAAACACACATAGGTCAAAAGGACCAATAATATCAAGTTGCTGGCCTTTGGCAATGCTCTTTTTAGTGGCTAATCTAATCGCAGATTCCTCAGTTCGTGAATATCTACAGGTGCCAAACTAGATCCAGAAAATCAAAAAGCAGTGCTCCTGCGTGCCGATAGGTGGCACTGTGCGCCTCTTTACAGACTTTGTTCCATTCTGGAAGGGAGGAGTGTAGCTGCATATAAGAGCCGCCCATGCATGCTGACAGTTTCTTTCGGAAGTTTCTCGGGGTCCTCAGTCACAGAGCCCATCAGTAGATTGGAAGCAGCAGTGTGCAGATTCCTAAATTGAGAACTTTTTAAATGGAGTCCACTCAACAGAACAGAGAGGTAGGAGGGATAGTGAGGAATCTGTAGTTAGAGTAGCCACTGGGAAAGAGTTACTGAAGGTAACTTGTTCCTCTGATTGATGCTTCTAAACGCAAGTTCCTTACCTTGTGAATACATACCAAAGCAGTGCCTACCAATGTGGTAGGTCTGTGAAATGGCTCAGATCAAAAAGTCATGCAGGACCGAATGGGAAAAATGCCCTTCCCGACAGACTTGACTGTCATAGCAATAGTGCTTTGTGAATGTGTGCAATGATGCTCAAATAGCCTTTAAGTATCCAGGACAGGCACTACATGCCGAAGAAGTAGCAGCAGCAGCTTAGCTCTGGTGGAATGAGCCCTCAGACCTTATTGAGGTTGCTTTTAGCCAATGCATAGCAGATCTTAACCACTTCGGCGCTCATGACGAGCTGAGCTCGTCATGTAACGGGCTTTAAAAAAAACGCAGTGCACAGCGGGAAAACCGCTAGCGCGCATGCGGTTAAAACCGAAGACTATCCATCGGTGGCACACTCTTGCACTGCTTTGCCATGGAGAACCCTAGCAGGAGCGGATCGTCCACCCGATGATCCTTGGAATAAAATCTTGAAAGACTAATGGCATGTCACATGAAAAGACGTCCCTAACTACTGCAGTAATGTAGCTAAAGTTCTTAATAATAGTTTGTCGGGATAAAGGGTGCTATAAGGATGCTGGACCAAGAGCACCTGAAACTCGCAGGTGATTTGAACAATAATGGCTGGTTTGGCGAGCATAAAAAGGCTAAGAGGGTCGACAACTTATCTTTAACAGTGCCCACTACAAGTCATTTTTGGGCCAAAGACAAAACAAACAAGACACCCAACATTTTGCCCTAAAACATATCTTACTTACAGGTATCGCACCAAGCCAAAAACATTTCCCAGCAGACGCTGATTTCCTGGAAGGGCACCTTGCGGCCAGGATAAGATCAATAACTTTGGAAGAGAGATCAAAAGAGATCAATGGCAGTTGCACATTCTCCGTGCATGGTTGCAAGATACAGCTGCGACAGAAGATCCTTCAAAAAAGGCAGCCTGACTGGAGGACAGATGCTCAGGCCTAGAACACACTCTCCTCACCCAATCCAGAGCCTTGGGTTTGGTCGCATCTAATCTTCAGAACTTAGGGAGAGGATGTGATGGGTAGGCATACTGGTGTGCTGTTCTAAACTCTATACAGAATGCATCTACAAAGAAGAGCCTTCTTGGGAATGAAAGTGCACTAAAGTGGTGACACTGCGTGTTCTCGGCGGTGCCAAAGAGATCGAGCTAGGGTTCTTTCCATTGCTGAAATATACCCTTCACCACATTTGGGTCTAACAGCTATTCCTGATCCGCTGGGGGTCGTCAGATGAGCTTGCCCACCTGGTATTTAAAGATATTCCCTGGTGGTGTAAGATCAGGAATAAGCCCTGATGCTTAAGCCAGTTCCAGAGGTGCAGAGCATTCTGGCACAGGACCCCACTGTGCCCTGCTTCCCTCTCTACCACATGGCGGTGGTGTTGTCTGGAAGAATCTGCACTAGTCTGCCCTATTTGAGGGTTGGCAGGATGGCCTGCAACACGAAGTGAATCGCCTGCAACTCAAGGTAACTGATGTGGAGGCAGACAAGTTTTCTGATTTCCACCTCTCCAACACAGTAGTGATGCGCTCGTCACTACCATCAACTCTGTACTGAGTAGGAAAAGGGGCATGCCACTGGTCAGGTTGCAGTTGAGCAGTCACCATAGCAGATCTTGTGCAGTCTCATTTGAATCCTAGATGATCCAAACAGGTTTCTTTAGTGCTCAGCCCAAACAGACTTCAGATCCCACAGAGAAGCTATTATAAGCCCCCTGGTTAAGTGGGCAAGCAGGATGCATGAGGTTACCAGGCCATGAAGCCTCAGAGCTGCTTTCACTGAGATCTAGGATCAAGGCAGAAACCTCCGGATCACAGCCCAATTGTCCTTAACTTGTTGCGACGGATTAAAGGCCATAGAAAGGATCGCACCCCTTAACAAGTCAACCACCTAGGAACACAAATTTCCAGTACATTGTTTATAATCCATTGACAATACAAAACATTCTCCCCATAATCAAGTTAATTGGAACTTATCAAGCTCTGGCCCAAATGGAATACCTGGAGCAGTTTACAGAACAGAGACTGGCTAATGGCTTAACTTCCTCTGCTCAATACACAAAGCCGCATTCCAGCAGGCTCAAGTACTGGAGTCTTGGAAAGTGTGTATTTGACATCACATTTTTCAAGAAAGGGGAAAAAGCAATCCTGCTAACTATTGCTGAATCGCCCTACTGGACATAGAAGCCAAAACCTATGCCGCAATCTTACTGGGAGAACTAGAGAACAGGACGGAAGAGAAAAACTTAATTCCATTTAACCAAACGGGGTTTAGGCCTAACTGCAGTTTCAGTATCTTATTTACCGATTACATACCCATAAAAAGGAATGAAAACCTAAGACAATAATATTCGCCAATGGATAACGGAATACTGCTGTTCTGCATATATCAAAATATAAAGAGTCTGTAGGAGCAAAAGTGATTGCTTCATTTTTTTAAAATATTGGAGCAATGGTGAAAAACTGGTATATTTAGACCACAGGTCTACTACACCCATAATCGACATGTGTATGCGGTCTAATTGATTACAGAGTGCATTTGACTCGGTTGTCCATCACATTTTATGGGCAAAAGTTACAAAGTGGGGTAGCCTTCCAGCACTACAGCGGGCCATAGCCTTGTAATGCACTAATAATGCGGTGAGAATCAAGATTTGAAACCGCCATAATGTAGCCGAAAGTATCAACATAAATACAGGCCTAAATAGGGATGCGTTCTGTCACCCCTACTTTTTAACCTTTACACTGTGGATACTAAAAAAGGCCTGCTAACTGCCAGGTTGCTCCTTTCCAGGATAGAAATCTGTGAAGTCACAATGCTACAATATGCAGACGACTTGGTCATTCTCGACCGAACAATGGTAGATCAACATCATGCACAAACTGTGCTAAATATTAACAACCGGTAAATCACAACTGGCAGCCTGACTGACCCAGAACCAGGGGCAATGAAATCTATATAAACAACAGCTGTTTAAGGTAAAGGGTAACTATTACACAGTCAATAAATGTGAAAGATACCACAAAAATAACAATAGAGTGCCCACAAAAATATTAAAAAAAATATAGCAAATTATTATTTTAAGCATACTTAGACACAACATAAACAAGACAAACGATGGATGCATAAAGCCCTGAAGCTCAACTTATCACACAACAAAACCACTTTAGACAATACATAATGTGTTATGGGTAAACAGACAATGGAAATGGAACAAAGAGCTTTTTGAGTAGCCCATAAATGAAAATGCAAAATTGCGAGTTTTAATCCCTTCCCAAGTGCAAGAAGCGCTGATGGTGTTTCAAACCCCAAAAGTGAAAAAGTCATCCTCCAGTCAAAAAAAAGATATATTTGAGCAAACCATAGAATATCCAAACAATCTATGAAAGGGCTTTTAAAATTAGGGCCATAAACAATCATGCCAACGAAAGGCAGGAAGAGAGAACACATTTACGCGCCTTTCTGAGAAGGCCCAGATGGAAAAAATCAAGGCGTTGAATAACTGTACGTATGTCCTGGTAGCTCGGAGATATACTGGCTCACATTTACCAGCTGTGTAACATTTATCCTTTACCTGGAAACGTGTTTTTTTAAATATATTTACAACCAGCGTAATTAATTGGTCATAAATGAGAGTAAAACAAAGATCAACATTTTTGGAAAAGAAAAAAAACAAGGCCAAATCAATTTTGCTGTGAAATCAAAGTGAAAACTCAGGTGCGTCCATGGGACTGCAGGACAGAGAAGTGGAACTAGACACCCTGCAAATCCAAGACATCCATCAAGGCACGCGGATCCAGCGCGGATTGAACCTGGACCTGTGTGAGCCTTTTGAGTCTGTACTTTTGTAGGAAGATATTCAGAGGGGAAGATCTAAAAATCAGGGAAAAAGTGTGTTCTTTACAATGAAATAGCGTAAGTATCAACTTGTCCAGGTATCCAAGTCCGGAACCATATTGATGGTCCCTTTGGATAGCAGAGTTTGCACCTCTTGCAGTAAGATAAATAGGCGCTCCTCTGACAGCCAATCAGATGTGGGAGGAATCTGCAGTGGTTCAGAAAGTAATGGAAGGGCATAGCTCTGTGTTACAATATAAAGTGCCCATCAGTCGGATGTAATGGATTGCTACCCTGGGAGAAAGTGTTGGATTATGCCTCCCTCAGAGAGGCGGTGTGCTACTAATGGCAAACTTTAGTAGTTAAGCTGCTGATGCTGTAGGGGACAGACACTAGGAAAATTGATAGCCCTGCCGACCTGCGTATTGCCTTCCTGGTCCCTGTCCCAGGCAACAGAAGGGCTAGGGTGACTACAGCAGGGGCAGAGGGGCCTGGTATTTTCGTTACACCAGTCCTGTGGAGTAACGTCAGGAAGGCTGAAACTGATGGGCAATCTGTCTGTCAGAGGTTTAGATGCGCCAAGAACGTGCTGCCGCTCAACTTTCCTTAAAAGGTTATTTATTTAAATTTGTTTTTATTGTTGCAGTAAAGTATTTCAGTACAGAATAGACAATCTGCCGACGTGGCCTCAACATTCAGCCACGAACAGCTATGTGTGCAACGTTTTCTTGCTATATAGAACTGGTACACATAAACATGACTTCAGTGAATCAGTGCATTATAATCATGTAAAGGCTCCTGCAGGCTGAGAGGTGATGGGACGGTATCGCCATAGGGGCGATGAATAAAATCAGATGGGTACTTTCATGCCGTAACTGCGCCGAATCTGGATCTGTACTGTGCACATAACAGCGTTACCAGTGAACAGGGGGGTAACGGAACTGTGGGAGGGAAGCATGTAGGCGCTAGCAGGGTCTAAGTAGGGAGATAATGGCGGCGGGTGTTGAGGGGGAGGAGAAACCCATGGCCGGCCGGACATGCGAGAGGGTGCCTAGGACGCGGGGGGTTATCTGGGTCCGACTCCGGGGTGGCTCACTGCAGGCCAAAACTACCGGTCTTCTCGGGTGGGGGGAGGGGAAGGGTCAGGCGAGTCTCCAGCTTGCGTGGACTGGCGGAATCTGTGAAGGAGCATGGCCCATTCCATGGAGATGGGAAGTTTGCGCGCGCCCTTGGCTTCTTCTTCCCTTAAAGCGTCTTCCTCCGCTGCCGCCCATTTGCTAACCGCCCCTTTCCATTGTGCTATGGGAGGACCCTCTGGGGATCGCCAGCGCATGGTTATACATCTATTGGCTAGTAGGAGCGCTAAAGACACGAAGCGCCTATGCACCGGTTCACGCTTAGAGATGTGGAAGATGCCTAATGCACTGGACTCCCAGGTGGCTAGTGTAGTGAGACCCGTGAGTTCCAGTAGTGTATCGTGCACCTCCCGCCAGAAAGATTGGAGATCGGGACAGTCCCAAAACATGTGACGGAAGTTCGCAGCTGGGGAACAGCATCTGGGGCACAAGAATGGCGTGGAGGGGTAGAACTTCTGCAATCGCGCTGGGGTGAGATATGCCCTATGTAAAATGTAATATTGAATATTTTTGAAGCGGGCGTTCCTAGAGACGCGTTTAGGGGCCTCAAGAGCTTTAGTCCACTCCGAGTCGTGCAGAGCACGGCCTATGTCCTCTTCCCAAGCGGTACGTAGAGTCGTCAGGGGGGTGTATGAGAGTTCCCGGATGGATTTGTATAGCCATGTGACCAGGTGGCGACCCACCCCCATATGTAGGATAGTATGTATTACTGGATGCGTGTCTGGCTCGCCATTTTGGAGATTGAAATGGGGTCGGTATCCGTCGAGCAGTTGCCTATACCTGAGGAATTGGCCTGGGGGGAGCCCGGATTCTGCGACCAGGCGGTCCAGCGGTTTCAACTGACCCTCCTCGAAGAGTGATTCTAGATCTGTGATGCCACAGCGGGACCAGTCGGTTTCCTTAAAAGGTTATAAGGTACAATCAGCTTCTTTACCAATTAGGTGGTATCCTTTAAAAGGCATATCCAAAATGCATCCAGGTATAGCGACTAAGCACCACACTAGTGCCAACTGCTCATCCCCAACCAATTGATCACATTGTTAACTTTCTGTTAAATCACACCCTCTTACCCTTTTTTGTACATTGTTAAGCTGGAAGAAAGATTCTCTCTAGCATGAGCAAAAAAATGAACATGGAATTAAAAACTTTGAAAAGTCATTATCAAACAAAGCGGGCACTAAATAATCTGGAAAACTCCTCAAAACTGGTTAAGGGGCAATCTAACTGCAGTGATCAATAAGCTGCACTGGAATCACTGACGGACAACATTTTGCACCAGAAGTGTAATAAGTCTATTAAACACCGACCCATAGTCCAGGAGTTGAGCGTACCAGCATACGGTAAGGCCTCCATGGAAATAAAAAATCTGTAGGCCTGTCAAGAATCTTATCATACATTGTAGACTTACCTGAAAGGTTTATGTCCGATAAGGAATCACGGGTAGAAGTCCCTGCAGCAGTAAGAAGGTTGACAGAATGATCAGTCAGATGGTTACAGTAACTTAGGTCTAGTTTGGAAAGTAGAGGCATATGTCGAATCACCAACAGAAGTGATGCATCTGTTATGTCCAGACCCGCCAAGCGCAGATCAACAATGTTGCGTAATTTACTCCTGTTGTCAATTTGACCTGAAAGACATGGCACAGCAAACACGGAATATTTACTCCTGATGCAACACATTACAATCAACAAATTTTCAAGCTCTGAAGATGTGAAGGGCTGGACTACTGTTCTTAAATAAAACAACTTTTTTTTAACCCCTCCCATGCTCGTGACGGAACCGTTCCGTCACGAGCCTCGGTTGGGCTGTGCTGGTGACGGAACGGTTCCGTCACGGCCGAATTTCGCACCTGCGCTGACGTTCTAAAGAGCGGGCGGGGCCGTGACAGAACCGTTCCGTCACAAGCACAGCTCGCCCGAGGGCCGCGACGGAGCGGTTCTGTCACCAGTACGGGAGCGCCGCATGGCCCCGCCTCCCCCTTAGCGCTGCGGCGGAATAGCCGCCGCACTGAAGGAGTTAAAGGAGATGTCAACCTTGTTGGTATTTTTATTGAACAGGGGAGAAATATTTTTTTCACCTTTGCCAGGAGAACCTCTTCAGTTTCGGATTTCCATTTAATTCATTTAGCAGCAAATAGCTAGCATTATATTTTGTGTGCACATGCAGAAGTAATATAAAATGATCGTGTTTCAGAGTGTAATGTTTCCTGTACAAAAGGAACATGCTTTTCTTTAACTACACAATAATATGTTAGCACGGTCATGCATTGCTAGTAAACACAGGGGTTTTGCTCCATCAGCTTACCTACGTTCTAACACATCTAGAAGGAACTTTCTTAAATAAATAGTTTGACAAATAGGCAGAAGGCTCCAGAGTAAGTATTTCTATATCAGTTTAGACAGAGTATTCATTTTCCATATTAAATAACAGGTGGAACCATCAGTAATGAAAAGTTTTCAAATGAACCACTTAAAAACAGCAGCATTTCCAAGTGGCTATCGTTTTGGTTGGTGCGAGATAAGCCAACAACTTGACAATAACAATGTCTGTGCAGCTTCACATCCATTATAGATTTGCATGCTACGCATAATAGCATTGAGGACATCTGTCCCTCTACAGAGGTTAGAGTCCTCTTCAGAATATAGGGGGTATGAAGGGGGTTGCCTACATGGAAAGTAGGCTACTCCACGTAGAGATGGGTGGTGTTTCTGACCACCACCACATAATAATGGTAATGAGGACATCTGGCCCTCTACAATGCTACAGAGGTTAGCATCCTCTTCAGAATATAGGGGGCTGAAGGGCGTGCCTACATGGGAAGTAGGCTACCCACACGTAAAGATGGGTGGTGTTTCTGGCCTCCACCACCAGGTTAATTTTCCTGTAAAATTTGATGGCGGATATCACCAAATCAGGAATGTTGCTTTTTAAATGCCTGTGCTAGAGATGCTCCTTCCCTTTCCAATCAGGGCAGGATGAAAGAGAACAAATTATTTTTTAGTGAGTTGGTCTTTAGTAATGCTTCTCAGGATAGGTAGTAGTAGGCTTCCTCCAATATGGAGCCCTCACAACCTAAGCACAATGAAGCACAGAATGTTGCATCTGGCTGTCATTCAGCACTTCTGCAACAGCAACTAGGCACACAAAGGAAGGATCTGCCCAGAGACTCCCCGCCCAAGCAACAGAAACGGCAGTCTTACCATCACATGTCCAATATACCAAACCTACAGTGCCCAGGAAACACAAGTGATTAGCAGCCCCTTCCAAACAGGCCCTCATTGAATTAATTATGGGAGCCCTGTCTGCACTGTTCCTCACTACAATGTGGTCTCAGCCCTTAAGGTATAGAAAGCAGGTAATACACCTCCACTGTCGGCGGTGGGGCATACCCACCCCAGTTTCCTACTACATGCTGCCAACGTTATTGTTAAATACTGAATGTATGCCTCTGCCGGACACGAAGACAGTGCACTGAAATACATCGCCCTTGTGGTGACATAAGCGTATATATTACCCAACATTACGAAAGCAAAATTGATTTTTATGAGTGCAAAAGAAGAAACGTGCATCCGATTGTGACCTTTTGTTCTCCAGATTTTATATTATGTATCAATAAAAAGAGTGTAGGGGCTGGAAGAGCGGGATTTCTTATTAATGGTATTAAACAAAATCATGCCACTGTGTGTAGTATTTTAAGAAGCCAACAGTGTGGAGTGAATAATTTATTTTTTTTTTAACACGTTTCCGATGGGGGCTGACTTTTGCACAACTTCCGAAAGTCTTCCTGGTCTCCAAACTGAAGAACATGTTACTTACCTTTGGTAACGATGTAACTGATAGAGACATATATTAGTTGTAGATTCCTTACCTTAGAATTTCCCCCAGGAGTCAGTCTGGATTTGGAGATTTTTCTTCAGCAGTACCCCTGTGCGTCGTTGGGTGGTGACGAACGGCTCCGTATACATCATTGTGGACGGCAGGATGACGTCGCAGGACGCTACCCATGCACGCAGACGTCAGTTCTTAATAGGACTTTCCACGCCAGAAGCACAGAGCCATTAAAGACACCGACCACTGGGGCGTCAAAACTGAGGAACTTGTAGGGGCGTGCCTATCCATAGAAATCAGTCCGCAGAGCAGGGAGAATGGGTGGGGCGGTAGGAATCTACAACTAATATATGTCTCTACCAGATACATCGTTATCGGAGGTAAGTAACTTGTTCATCTGAAAGACTACTATTAGATGTAGATTCCTTACCTTAGAATAGATACCCCAGTAAATACCAACCCGGAGGAGAGTCTGCTAACCAAGATAATACCAGGAAGTCCTGGAGGACTGTACGGGCAAAGTATCCGTCCACCAAACTTGG